>NW_012101732.1:4396487-4463268 GCF_000951045.1 Mandrillus leucophaeus
AAAAAAAAAAAAAAAAAAAAAACACTTTTAGGACTTTTGGATTTCAGAATTGCAGTGTAGGGCTCACAGGCCCACATTTACATTTCATTAGTGAGGGAATAGATGTAGAGGTGGAGGCCTAGGGCCTGCTAGGATCACAGATGATATAGGGTGATGTAGGATTCAAAGCCACACCTTTCTCAACCCCAGCTCTGACCACACCCCATGCGCAAAAGGTTGGAACCAGTTCAGAGCTTTGCCTCTCTCTGCGTCACGGGTGACGTGGGTGCCCCAGCCTGTGAGGCCATCCCGCCCATTTTTTCATGTCCAAATCCCTCCTTGTCCACAAGGCCAACACTGGTGCCATCTGCCATGCTTCCCACCCCGCTCCGTGCACACTAATCGCCAGCGACATTCATCGGTTTCTCTGTAGCCCTATCTGGTTTCCTTGATGACATTTTCTTTCATTCATTGGTTGATCCGGCAAACTTTTGTTGGGCCCAGGCTCAGTGCCAAGTACTGTTTTCAGGAACTTAAGACAGGCCTGTCTGATGCCACACAGGACTCAAAGCCCTGCACAAAGGAAGCAGTGAACACTCATGGAGAGATACCTCAAGTGTGTGTGAGAAGTCTCTTATTTCTGACACGTAGATTTGGTCTGCTCAACTCCACTCTCGGCTGATTGAAAGACAAAACCTTTTTGCTTTCTCTGCAGCTCCTTCTATAAAAATCTGTATCTATTGCAGTGGTGACTAAACAAGACAGTGCAGAGAGGAGGCAGACAGACCTGCAGACAGACCAAGAGGTGGACAGGCAGACAGAAGTCCATCTACTCTGCAGGAGCTTTGCATCGTATAGAGATTCTTAACTGGAAGTAATTTTGCCCACAGGGGACATTTGACGACATCTGGAGACATTTTTGGCTGTCACAGGGGTCAGGGAGAGATGCCACTGACATCTGGTGGGAGAAGCCAGGGCTGTTGTTACACATCCTACAGTAGGCAGGACAACCACTGCTCCCACACATATACAACAAAGAATGCTCCAGCCCCAAATGTCAGCAGGTTCTGAGGTTGAGAAGCCTGGGTATCATGTCTGTCCTTGACTTCCAGGTCACTGAGTGTCACCATGGTGAATTGGTTAAGGAGTCAAGCAGATCTGGGTTTTATGCTTATGGAACAGCTAGTTATTGGAAAAATTTTACAGTCTTTCTGCCTATGAAATGGGAACAGTGTCTCCTACAACACAACAATGTCAGGAATAAATAATAATACCTGTAATGTTCCAAGCCCAGTGCCTGAAAAATGGCAGAAATCCAACACATAAGTAAATGAATGAATGAATGAGTGGAAGGAAAAAAGGAAGGAATTGGTGGGGGTGGGGGGGACACAGGAAGAGAAAAAAAGAGAAAGAAGAAAAAAAGAGCAAATGAAGCCTTCTCTGTTGCAGAAACATTGGAATATGAGTTAGAACTCAAAATGGAAACTTGTGCTGGAAAGGAACAGTTGCTGTTTTTTAATCTGACTTTAATCACAAATCAAGGCTGATGTTACTCCCACAGTTCCTCCTCGCAAAACTTCCTGTCACAATCATAAATCAAGGGGTCTTGGGCAAGCACTCAGGACTGTGGCTGCTGAAGTGCTGGAACCTCATTCTACTATGCAGCAAACAACCACATTTTATGTACGTGGCATCATCCACAGGCGGGAGCAAAGCCAGAACAAATATAAAGGCTGAAGAATTTCCGGGGAATGCAGGCCTCCTTTCCCATGGCAGTGGTATTCAGTCTTCCCTTCAGAGGCTGCCCAGTGAAGCTCCAACTCAATGAGATCAAACATGGGGAAAATGTTAGATGTGAGGTTATCTCTTTCAAATTCTTTAGCAGAAATGATAGATTCTTTCTAGAATACCCACAGAGGCCGCGTGACTACCTGGGTTAAGAAATTATCTGTGGCCATGTGTAGCAGCTGGAAGCAAACAATGTCTGCGTGAAAGTTGAGACACCTGTAGATGCATATGTGCACACATCTTCTTTTGGAAGTGAGCATTTCCTATTGAGTTTTAGTCATGCTGAAGTAATAGAGAAGCAGTCTAATTTGTGTTTTACAGAACTCAAACCTCAATTTAAGTCATTTTTCAGCAGAACTACCACACAAATTGGCTACACTGTTGTGAAATATAGTGTTAAAATCTATAATCCCAGCACTTTGGGAGGCCAAGACGGTTGGATCCCTTGAAGCCAGGAGTTCAAGACCAGCCTGGCCAGCATGGCAAAACCCTATCTCTATTAAAAATACAAAAATTAGCTGGGCATCATGGCATGCATCTGTATTCCCAGCAAGGCATGAGAATTGCTTGAACCCGGGAGGCAGAGGTTGCAGTGACCTGAGATTGTGCAACTGCACTCCAGCCTGAGTGACAGAATGAGACTCTGTCTCAGAAAAAAAATCTACATAGCTTGACTAAATAATATAAATATCCAGATAAAGAGAGGAAAGACTTGCGATTGAAGGCCTGACAGCTCATCACATAGCAATCAAGGCATTCTCAGGTCTGGAAGACACTCTTGTGGTCTGAAGGCTAAGGTTGAGGAGGGGGCGGAAGAGGAAGATATCTCTGGCTTCAAGACAGAACCAAAGGACTGTCAGTGCTCTAGGACAGCATGGGGCCAAATCTGCTGCTACTTGGTTTTGTAAATAAAGTTTTATTGGAACACAGTCACATCTACTGGCTTACATGTTGTTTATTGCTGCTTTTATGCTATAATAGCAGCT
Source organism: Mandrillus leucophaeus (assembly GCF_000951045.1). Lineage (NCBI taxonomy): Eukaryota > Metazoa > Chordata > Mammalia > Primates > Cercopithecidae > Mandrillus > Mandrillus leucophaeus. The sequence continues at coordinate 4,399,241 of NW_012101732.1, forward strand.
GATTAGTGTTAACAGAAAAGTATGGTTGTAGAACCTTGCTCTAGAAGACAAGATGGCAGATGTGGCTAACAACTTAGCAGTCAATAATTTCATTCAATAAACATGTCTAGTTGGGGAGGGGCTCCCCCTAGATGCCCAGTCCCTGTTTCCTGTTCTACAACTCTTAGCGGTCTTACTTAGTGATGGATCTATGGCTGCTCCCTCTTGCCTTGCCTGGAGCCCCAGAACCAACACAGTATCTGACATGTGTTTTAAAACTAAACTCAGCTGGAACAGCTTCTCTCTCCAAAGTGTTTATGATGCGATAGTTAGGCTGCATGGCTTTGTGGGAGAGGATTGCATGTTAAGATAGGTGATCTGGCTCCAAGTTCCAGCTCCATCATCACTAGCTGTGTGAAATCACAGAGTTAACTTAAATTCTCTGGGCTACAGCCTTCTGATTTCTAAGACAGAGATAAAGCCCTTATCCTGCCACCACACAGGATTAGTGTGAGGACCAAATGAGATAAGGCCGGTGAAAGATCTCTCTAAACTATAAAACCATAATAAAAAGTGGGCTCTTTAGTTATTTTACTAAGAAACTCCTCAAAACCAAGATGGCTCTATAACTCAAAGGAATAAATGAATAAAAGTGATACAGAAGTAGGAATTTTTTCTACCTTCCTTCAGTCTACCTCAGGTGAGTGCCACCTAGCCCAGAACTTTGGCCAACAAAAGCCACTGTCCTCCAATTCACCATGTGTTTAAATAGTCCCTTCCAGCCAGGCCCAGTTTCCCAGGATGGCTGCAAAGGCATAGGCTTGGGCTTACCTGGCTTCCGGTAGATGTGGGTGGCCTCTTCACGAAGCAGAAGTCGGCAGTTCTGGCCCTGCAGACTATATGTGCAGCTGTGAGTATCAGCATAGAACATACATCTCACAGCCCCAGGTTGGGTCTGCAGAGTGGTGATGAGACAGTCCTCATGTTGGGAACATTCTGCAGAGAAGAGGGAGAAGAGTGATGCTTGGGCCTCAGAGATGTTACTTCACTCATGCATCCATCCAGTCATCCATCTAACCATCCACTCATCCACCCTTCCATCCATCCATCCTACTATCCAATCATGCATCCATGAATCTATCTATCTATCTATCCATTCATCCATCCACCCACCCACTCATCTACTCTTCCATCCATCTATCCTTTCATCCAAACATGCATCCATGAATCCATGAATCCGTGAATCCATTCATCAGCCATGCAATCACTCATTTATTTGAGCACTACAATAAATCCTAAGCACTGTACCAGGGGATGGAAATAAAATGGTAGCAATGGGAAATCCAACCCTCTGATCAATCTACTTTCCATGCAGCATTAAGGTCTTTTTTGTTTATTTAATTTATAAATGTGCTCTTGTTATTTCCCTGCTTAATATATCTCCATGGCTCCTCATGGGCTTAAGGATTATCTCAAACAAGGGTCTCCATACTGCCGGCTTTATCTTCAGCCCTGTCTTCCTCTTCTGTCCTTCAATGCCTCCTCAGCTGGCACCATACCGACTGTTCCACCAGGGACCATGCCCTTTCCCACGCATGTCAAGTTCTGCACTAGACAATTTAAACTATATGACACTCAGTCCTAAGAACAGTTCTGAAAAAGTGCTGTTTCATTTGATCGGTCAGGTTGTTGACAGCCTAACAGCCCTATGCATACCTCAATTTCTGTGAATGGTACCACCCAGACATGTGCAGTGCATAACCTGCATATCTGTACATGGTGGTCCAATCTGCAAGATATCCATAGCTTTGTGAATATTATTATCCAACCTTGCAGAGAAGGAGATTCATGGAATTCATAGAACCTCAGAGGGGGTTAAAATCTTGGCAAGGGTATAAATATTATCTGATGTCTGCCTCTTTCAGAAGCTAAAATTCTGTGTAGAACATTCCCATCAAGTGGTTACCTAGCTTTTGTTTAAATACCAACAACGACCAAAAACTCTCTAAAGGAATTATGCATCTGTGGGCAACTTTGCCTATTAAAAAGTTATTCAACTGCATTGAAAAATGTCTCCTAAAATTTGAGTTTTACCAAAACAGTAGCTCTTAGCTGTATCCCACTGGCCAGACAAGTGTACTTCCTCCTCACCACAACAGCCCACCTGCTATCTGGGGTCAGCTGCCAGAGCTGCCATGCATGTGCATCTTTTCTGCCTCAGACTAACCCACTAGATCCTTCTTCTGATCTTCCTCTGACCTGGGTTTATGTCCCTGCTCTTCTGGCTGGCATATTCCCTTGGACACCTTGGCTGCCCTGTGGAGTAATGAGGAAACTTCACCCAGGTCTTCTTCCCCAGGTTAATCCCTTACTTCCAAGCATCCCAGGTTACTGTGGTGTCTCGTGTGTTTTTCTAAGGTGAGGATCTTGAGCAGCACTTGCGTGAGGTTTTGTCCCACCCTACCTGGGGGTTGGAAACTCCCCTTACCCGACAAACAGAGGTCTCGGACAGCAGAGAAATTGCTGGTGGCAGCAGTGCTGACATGGGCAACATCAAAGTGCCTAATGGATGGATCAACAACCACTGAAGAGAGGGCCAGGGACTGCCACGAGTCCAGAGAGACTAGGAGAGAAGGCAAGGGACAGTTACATGTAGTTGTCACCTGGTGAGTAATAAAGACAGCCGTGTATTACCCAATATCCCCAAAGGCAGCCTCAGGGGCATCCTCCTCATGGTCTCCATTCCTGTGCAATCCTATAGCTTGATCCGTCTTTCCATTCTACAAGTAAGTGTTCATTACATTATTAATGAGCCAAACTCTGTGCTCAAGCCTAGGAATACAAAGGTTGAAAACAGAACGAAACAAACAGAAAGCATGGCTGTTTCTATTAAGCAGCTCATAGTAGAATAGGATAGAAGTTGAGAAGAAAAGAAAAACATTATGACATAATTGTTACAAAGCAACAGTTAGAATAATACCAGGTAATAACGATACTAACAGACATACCAGGTTAATCATGTGGTACTATGTTCAGGTCTTTACAGACACTATATCAGTTGCTATCAGTTGCTTTCTGTAGGGGACACTGTGGGGTGCCCTCCAGACCCCCTGCAGGACTGAGACCCCACCGCAGGACCAAGGCTCTCATTTCCCTAACTGTTGTTAAGCTGATGGCTGGCAGCTCCCAACTGAGTCTCTCTCCAAGAATTGCCTTTGATCTAAGAGAACTGCCTCCCCTTCCCCAGAGATAGCCTGCATCCCAACACTGTCCATGTGGGTAGACAAAGGTTTGGACCCCCAGCCTCAAGACGGAACAAATCTGAAGGGCCAGCCTAACTTTAGAGCTCACTGGAAGATCAGTGGGGCGATCATTTGATTTGCATCAAAGTTCTTCTTCCTCTGGCCAATCCTGCCCCTCACTTCCTTCTATATCCCAAGCACACTCTGCACCAAGCTTCTTGCATGCAAATCTCCATCTGAGAGTCTGTTTCTCAGAAAACCCCAGTGAAGACATCTTCCTTTAAATATGAAGAAAATAAGACACAAGAGGTTAAAATGACCAGCTTGTGAGGGCACTGTTCCTGCTCAGTGGGACAGGATTGGAGCTGGCCTTTCTATCTAGTGAAGCTTGTGCCCTTCAACTGCTCTCCGGTGCTGCCTCCCCAGTCCTGTACATAGGACATGGCTGTCTCAACACAGGGGAGGGAAGCACAGGTGTAGCAGCCACAGAGATGGCTCGGGCAGAGATGACGAGGTGAGCTCGTCCCACCTGGTGCAAGGGCCATGCCCAGAGCCAGACTGAGTGAGGGGGATTCTGAAGAGTGGGCTTAAGTTTCCACTTAAGTTTCCACTGAGACAAAGGACTGTGAGTCTAGTCAATGGACGTATCATACTTTCCACAAATAACACTGAAGAGTCTGAAAGGCTGCCTCCCAAGATAGGCTTCCATGATCATTTGGAAGTGCTGATTCCAGAACACCCCTGGAGAGATGTTCAGTGGGGCATCAGTGATCATTAATAAAGAAAATATCTCTCTCTCTCTCTCTAACATACACACACTTTCTTGCTTCTTTTGTGTTTTCTTCTTTCCTGTTTTCTTGCTTCTTTTCCCAGAAGACCACAGTAGTGTGTCCTTTAATAAATATTTGGTAGCATTTACCTTGTGTTAGCAGAACACTATGGCGATCTCGAGCATAGGATTTTGAAGGTTACAAACCATATTCACTTCATCATCATGTTTGATCCTGACAGCACCCAAATGGGGGGTTGGGTAGGGGCTCTAGTGCCTCTTTCACAGATGAGGAGTCAGAAACTCAGAGAAGTTATATGACATTTTTCAGAACATGGAGCTGGAAAATAACTAGGCCAGAACAGAATTAGACATCTTGGCTCTAAGTCAATGCTCCTCCTATCCCGTCTGAGTTTCCTACGTAGCTGAGCACCTTTTCCAGAACATGATCCCCAGGTATGAAAGGGTCTTTGCCTTTGATAACACCATGCTCTTAGCTATACAGGGAAGCTTCTAATTTTTATCTTAAACCTGTCTTTGACAACCAGCACATTGGTGGAGAGTTCACTAAAATTAGACTGGTAAATAAAGTAGCAAAACAATCTAGTGCCATGTTTTGGTTGCTCAAGCTGCTATAACAGAATACCATAGACTGGGTGGCTTAAACAACAAACATTTATTTCTCACAGTTTTGGAGGCTGGAAGTTTGAAAGCGGGGACCAACATGATTGGGTTCTTGGTGGGGGCCCTCTTTCTGGTTGATGGATAGCTGTCTTCTTGCTGTATCATCACATGGCAGAGAGCAGAAAGAGCAAGCTAGCCCTCTGTTGCCTCTTCTTAGAAGGGCACCAACCCCGTCATGAAGGCTCTCCACCCTGATCAGCACCCAAAGGCCCCACCTTTTAACAACATCCCACTGGAGGTTAGGGTTTCAACGTATAAATTTGAGGAGGATGCAAGCATTCAGTCTATGACATGTCTATACTTTTTTACATAAAAACAAGAAAGAAAAAATAAGGGAGAGAAAAGATTTATCCAGAGAAGTTGCCAAATAATGTAACCAGTTTCACACAGGCCTGGCAAGAGGAAGGTAAACCTCCATACTCTGTCCTGGAGCAGTGGGTACCATCCTAACACTCAGGAGCTGAGTCTTCCTGAACTTGGGACCTGGCTTGACTGCAAGAGATGCTGGGTTTTCATTTTCTTAAGCATCCTCCACATGTTGCTATTTTCATGGTCAATATAAGGGGCATTTTTGCAATGGCACCAAACTGAGCTGCATATTTTTAGAGAGTGAGAACACTGCAATTTTAGAGAAGCTCTATGAAAGGGTTTTAGGGATAGACTCACCAATTATGGTCTTAAAATGGAAGCTTTGGCCACACTCCGTGTTTAGGTTGATGTCTGGGAGAAAGCACTATAATTAAAGAGTGAATTTCATCTCCGAGTGAAAGCCAGTTCATCTGTCGCCATTCCAGGGCCCGGAGCCAAGTCCTGCCATGCCCTCCACCTGCCACTGTCCCCAGGCCTGCATGAACCCCTGGAGGAGCCACTGCTTTTGTGCAGAATCCAACATCTGGGAGGTCCACAAGCATCTCATGAAAATTCTGAGAACAAACTCTTTGTGGAGGCAGAATGATGATGAAGCAGGAAAGTTGGGGCTCTTGGTAGCATTTTGTGAGAGTTTACTATTTGCTAGGAACATGCAACACTGCTGCATTTAGTATTCATGATAACCAATGAGGTGGGTACTGTCACTGTCCAAGTTTACAGACAAGGAAACAGACGGTCCAGTAATACACCGTTTTGCTTAGCCAATCGGCTTAGCCAGTGTTAGCATGGCTAATTAAGTGGGTGCCAGCTAGGGCTGGAGCCAGCTCTTGCAGGTACAGAACCCAGAGTTAGTACATCACAGACTTCCCCTCCAGAGGAATGAGGTGGTAGCAGCTTCCAAGCTCACCCAAAGTGTCTTTTCCTAAAAAGCAGAGTCTATGGTTTATTGATTCATTTTTATTTTTTTCATTTTTCTATTTTTAGTTCATAGATTGCAATGCTAGTGTCATTTATTTTAAAATATAATCTCTCATTTAGTTCAAAATGTATGCTTATTGCATCATAAGTACTTATCTATAAGGGAATTTATTTTGGTGGGTGTTTCTCCTTTTCCATAAATTTCTTTGCAGATCCTGGCTCTACCCCCATCCTGCTTAAACCATAGTCACTCTGTATTTTATCATCAAATGATGAAAGTCTCCCCACATTATTTTGTTTTATAAAAGATCTCCTTGGATATTCATTCTTTTGGATAAAATTTACCATTTCAATGTTCGAGAAAACTCCATTAGGTTGTTACTTGGAATGATCTCAAAGTTAAACACTAATTTTGAGAGAAAAAATTTTAATTTGAATGTTCTTTAATAGCATTCTTAATATTTGATGCCATTAAAAATAGAATGTGGTATTATTCCATTATATTTTCAAAATGGTTATTGTTGACATAGAGAAAAGCTATTTAGTTATGTGTTTATATTTTCTAACAGGACACCTTACTAAACTCACCATCAATAAAACTCACAGATGTGGGTGAGACAAAACTGGTTCAAGATATTCTATCCTCTTAGTGGGGTATGGGCCCCCTTTATTGACCCGGAGTGGCCACCTAGACTGCTTTGTCTAAAGATTCGACTAGAAGATTCCTAGTTTTCTGTCACAATACTTCAGGCTCCCTTGACACTACTTTCCTTAATAATAAAAAAAAAAAAAAAAAAAGAACTTCTAAATTAGACATCTTTCCAATAAATATCTCATTAATATATGCCTATGCCTTTAATTGTCTTTAATTCCATCATAAAAATTATAAACTCAAGTCCTGTTTTTATAGTCTAAAATTATAAAGTTCTATCCTTGTCTAAAATTATAAGTTTGAGTTCCATCCTAAAACAAATCCTGATCAGGGTAGAGTCCCAAATAAAATTTAGACTTGAGTTCTCCAAAAATGAAGCTAACACTAAAACTCTGCATCCACTAAAATACTCAATCTGGTCTAATTCTAGTTTTTGTTTGTCTATCTGGCTATATTTTTGGTCTATGTAACAATATTTGGCCCAAGAAAAATTAAAGACTTTAATGGGCACAACAAAAGCCTTGTAAAAAAATCTCCAAACTAATTGATCTACATATTCAATGGAAACAAAAGGACTCCATAAACTTAAAAAAAAAAAAATTAAAAACACATAAAAAAACGTACAAAGTCAACTCTTGTGTTTTCTTCCATCCCCGTCTCTCCTCCCCCTTCTCCAGGTCTTACTCCTCCTTCCAGCTCCACTCCAGTCCCATGACATTTCAGATTTAGCATAAAAACAAAGTACATAATTTTAAAGGCCTAAATTTAAAAGGCTCTGTCTTTTAAACTCTGCCTGCTTTACTAAACTCTTGCAATAAAAAATAAACCATCCCAAACTAAAACAACAAAACACCAGACAGCCAGCTTCCAGTCAACACCCCAACAAACATCTCCCTGGGTGACAGGAGTTTACTTAAAAAAAATTAACATGAAAAGGGCCAAAATAAAATTCTCAAACTTTAAAACGTGTCAGGTTTTCTGAGATTCCAACCAACTACAGGTTATGGCCCATTGTAATACACATTTTAAAACCACAGGCCAAATCACATTAAAAAATTCAAGACTGAAATCATGATTCAAAACACCTACAACTAAAAAATTAACATTTCGTCTTTTAAATTATTTGTCTATCTAGTTTTTCCTGTTTAAGTCTACCGACTTTTCTACTAATATCAAAATAAAACTGACTATTCATAATATTAATAGGCTGTTTGTTGCATGGTTACTTTGAAAACAGTACCAAAACTACGTTCCGGTCTAGCAAGTATATGCCTCCACAGGGCTGTAGTTTGGGAACCTGTGATATTAACTAAGTCAGCTGTGTATATTTGTTCTTTCAATTGTGTATTCATTCAACAACTGTTTACAGACCTCCTTTGACACTTCAGGACTGTACCTGACAGCCAAAGGTGGCAGCCTGGAAAAACAGTCTAAGAAGCCAAAACAAGACGATTCTTACCATCCATCGTAGTTCTTGAACTTGGGTGAGCATCAGATTCTCTTGAGAAATGTGACAAAAATTCCAAAGTCCAGGCCCAGTTTTCACGTCAAAGAGCCTGGGCCTCTGTAGTCTATTAACTTTCCTGGTGATTCTCACACACATTCAAGTTTGAAAATGACTGTGGTCTCTAAGATATCCTTTTTGGTTTTGGTTTTGTTTTGGCCATGGTTGCTGGAGACACAGCTTAGGCTAGTGAAGAGACAGTTCTGAGTTCTAAACCTCACTCAGCTTGACATGTTGTCCTCAGGCAAGTCCCTTAACTACTCTGAGCAACTCTAATCTTAAAGATCTTTGGGTTACGTATTGCCCCTGTTCATGGTCTCTAATAAGCATAACGCCTCTCAGTAGATGACACATGGACCATTGCCTTTGTGGGGTAAATTAATCCATCAGCACCTTTGCTCTGAGGCCCTTGGATCCAGGCCTCAGGAAAGGAGTCCTTTTCCTCCAGCGCAGGGAGAAGATGGAGTAGGAGGGAGCGGTGAGCCAAGAGGAAAGCCAAACAGGTTGGCTCCTGCAGAGTGACTCCTGCCTGGTAAGAAGAGATGCCCCTCCATGCTCACTGGCATGCTCCTTAGTGGTATGAGACCACACAGGCCTCTGTGCACCTCCCCGGGAGCCAACGCTGGTTAGAGAATAACGTCAGGGTCCCCTTATATTGCCAGAAACCAGAGAAGAGTTGAATACACCCAGCAGCTGACACTAACAATTGGCTATGAGTGTATGTCAAAAATGAGACACAGTAAAGCAGCCAGATCACGCTGTGTGACTTTGGGCAAACCACTCCCCTTCCCTGAACCTCAGTTTCCTCACCTGTAAAATGGGGATATTAAGAGACCGTCTCTCCTAGGGTCATAACCACAAATGAATGAGTTACTAGATGTGAGCTGCTGCCCAGGGGAAATACTCAGCAAACAAAGCCACCCTCACCATCTCTGGGTCAAGCTACTTGGCTCCTGATGCAGTTTGGACACCGTCATTTCAAAATGATGGGGCTCTCAGTCTGGATGGAAGTACCAGGGGTGTTCTTTAAGGGGCACAGGAGCCCAAACTACTGCCAGTGATATCCCCACCGAATATCTCACTCCTGACTTCCACCTGATCCCTCCTCCCCTCGTCCCATTGTCCCCCTGTCCCCCTGTCCCAGGGCAGCTTGCTTCCTGCCCAGGAGGGCCTCCACAGTCTCTCACCTCCTGTGTAGTGTGTCTGCCACTGCCATGGGCAGGGCCTCAGTTTGCGCGGGAAACTTGCTGCTGAATTGCAGCAACATCTATAAACATCAGCGTTTCAAGGTTTCACGAGCTTAGCATGTCCCAAAATGAAGCCATTACTGTCCCCCAGTGCTCCTTTTCACTCCTACATCGTGTTCTTTCTTTCCTCAGGGAATGTTTCCACTACTCGCTCCATTGTCCAATCCAGAAAACCTATCATCCTTGCTGCCTCCTCCCAGTGGAGTCTACGTGCTCAGCCCCTCTGGGAACTGTCTTTTTCTTTTCCACCTGGTTCTGGCCTCATCAGTTTCACTGCAGTTACCACGTAGGCTCCAAACAAGGGCCTCCTGATCATGAGTCTCAGTCCGCTCAGGCCATTCTCATGCTGGTGCTGGGATAATCATTCTAACATCGCATCTGGTCATAGCACTCACCACTTATAGTCCTCTAGGGTACCAGGCCGACCTGTGGTTGGCAGGGTCAGTCACTCCAGCTGCATTGCAACCCTCCACTTCTACAGGGTGGTCCTGGGTGCCCCCTACTCTCACCCACTCACCAAACACAACACACAATCAGAAGTGAAAACAATATCGATATACTATGTAATTTCAGTGACTTATGTTAACTCGCATTGATCTTCATAACAGAGGGGTACACTGAGGCACTGGAGGAAAGACCACAGGATACTCCCCCAGATCATAGACACACCACCTAAGGTTACAGAGGCATCATTCAAGGTCACAGACGCACCCCCAGGGTTACAGAGGCACCCCCAAGGTTATAGAGGTAGCCCCAGGTCACAGGGCAGAACTCAGCTGAGGTCCTACCAGCAGGGCACAGGGACTGTGCTTTTCTTCTGCTGTGCTATAGTCTTGGACCTCCTCATTGAGGTGGTAATTGACAGATCAGCCCTCATTCCCAGCAGCTAATAGGCACCTTCCCAGCCCTTATCCAGCCCCACAGCATGGTGGTTAAAGGCCTTGGTGACTCTTTCAGTGAGCACGAGTAGCTCACCAGCAGGCCCTATGACCTTGGAGGAGAATATGCCCTTGGAAGTAAGAGGCCCTGCCCCTTCCATGGGCAGAAGAGCAACAGTGGCCCTGAAGGAAGAAAGACTCATCAAGGTCACACAGCCTTTTTCCTCTGTTACCAGATAGACTAGCAATGAATGCTACTGTCTGTTTAGCAGGCTGGAAGTGCTTGAAAAGTCATGTAAAGATTATCTGGTTCCACCTAATGGTACTCCATTGAGATGAACAGTCCTAACCCTATTTTATAGGAGGGAAAAGTGAGGTTCACAGAGGGCCACTGACTTTGCCCAAGACCAAACAGCTGAAAGGCAGCAAGTCAGTATTTGCACCCAGGACAGCCCTATGTGGTGATATCCCGCTGCAAAACAGAGCTGCTGGGGGGACAGGGGCAGAGGAGAAGGAAGGGTCTGGGAGGGATGATGGGGCAGCAAAGAGGCAGGAGGCAGCTTGGGTCACCCCACAACCTGGAGGCAGCACGGCTGCAGCCTCCGCATGGGCGGGCCTCTGGGTGACATGGAGGCACTTCTATTCCTTTCTAGAAAGCACCATATCCCCTTTTTTAAAGCTTAATTTTTATTTTTAACTGACAAATTATAATTATACATATTTATGGGGTATAATATGAGGTTATGATATGTGTATATGATGCAGAAGAATACTTTTTTGAGATCTATTGCACAGCACAGTGACTATAGTTAACATATTGCACATTTCAAAACTACTAAGAGAATCAATTTCAAATGTTCTCACCACAAAAAAAAAGTATCCGAGGGATGGATACGTTCATTTGATTGATTTAATCATTCCACAATGATTCCCTTTTTCAATGGATACTAAGTAGGAAAAAAGTTATGCTAGAATATATTTGAAATTTTCCACTGATAGAGAATCATTTTTAATTCTCCTTCCTTCCTTCCCTCCTTCCTCCCTCCTTCCTTCCTCCCTCCTTCCTTCTTTATTTCCTTTCTTCTCTTTGTTTTTTAATTTCTTCCTTCCCAGACATCAAAGGAGAAAATGTTTATTTCAAGGTTTGTTTTCAGCTGTTAAAAACTGCCAAAAAGCCTTTCCGCTGGAACCACCATCTTCCAGTAATTAGCCAAAATGACAAACACAAAGGGAAAGAGGAGAGGCACCCAGTATGTTCTCCCGGCCTTTTGGAAAACATGGAGTTGTTCGTTTGGCCAGGTATAGGTGAGTCTGTAAGAAAGGTGATATTGTCAACATCAAGGGAATGGGCACTGTTTAAAAAAGAATGCCCCACAGGAGTTCCCATGGCAAAACTGGAAGAGTTTACAGTGTTTCCCAGTGTACTGCTGGCACTGTTGCAAGTGAACAAGGGCATGAGTCTTGACAAGAGAATTAATGTGAGTATTGAGCACATTAAGCACTCTGGAAGTCAAGATAGCTTCTTGAAACACATGAAGGAAAATGATCAGAAAAAGAAGCCGAAGAGAAAGGTACCTGGGCTCAACTGAAACGCCAGCTTGCTCCACCCAGGGAAGCACACTGTGTGAGAACCAGTGGGAAGGGCCAGAGCTGCTGGAACCTATTCCCTGTGAGTTCATGGCATAGTAGGTGTTAAAAAAAAGTAAAAGACCTCGGACTGTAAAAATGTTTCTCTTCATTGAGTAGAAGTGTGATGTCCTCTCCCCCAGAGAAATATTTAAAGCGAATTTTAATTGTGTCTGAATTTATTGTGTAATGTCTTCGCTATTCAAATTTAATGTATTTCTTGCTGAAAGATGTGAAGTGGCTTATTGAGCAACAAATTAATTGCTTAGAAAGTGGCCAGATATTATTTATGAAATGTTTGTACTGGTTTAAAGATAGCCCCATTAAATCATCATGGAAGAAATAAAATAATTTACATGAAAAATGGCCAAAAACATTACACATCACTGTGGGGCTACATGCACCCCGCAGGCAGAGGTCTGCCGCTCGCTGGCAGGTAACCACAGGTGAGCTTCTGCTCTGGCCATTGCCTTTCTCATTTGAAAAACAGGTGGAAAGTGCCTCCAAGCATTTTTGTATCAGATCCAAGGGCAGAAATGTCAAACGGTAGCAAATGTCTGACACTGTCTCCAAAGTTAAAATAATCACAGCCCCATCCCATTGAGTATATAAAAAGATCACATGACTTTCTTAGAACTCATCAAGGATAAAGATAACAGTGAGTCTAAGCTCCAAGGCATCCAAAAGCCTTCAGGATCCTCACCCTTCTTCTCGCAATCAAAACCAAGAGGAATTTCTCTCAGCTCCTCAGTACTCATCAAGTGATTGCTTCTGAATATGGAACAGCTGGGAAATAGAAGAGGCGGTTTCCACACCTGCACAGGCTGGCTGGGGTAAACCATGATATTCTGAAACTTTCAGGCAGGAAAAGCCTTTCAGGCCCCAGAAAACCTTCATGATCCCTGTGATATGCAGAATAGAAGCGACTGGAAGCTGCCTTGGAGGCCTGTATGGACACAGGGCACTTGCTGGAAGGAAGAGCCCAGTGCACATCTCAACCTGTCGTCATCGGACGGAGACCACATTGAGATATCCTGCTTTCTCACCAGAGACCATTATTCAAGTGAGAACCACGTCATAGTGGCCTATATTTGTCCTTAACAGCATTTATCAAAGACCAGATGTTCCTTTAATAACAGAAGGAAAAGAAGACAAAATAAAGACACCCTTGTAATTTTGTGATTATTTGCAGAATGAAAATGGGAGGAGAGCTGCTGGTTGGTTCAGCATTTCTCCAGGAGAAATTCTTTACACTTGCAGCAGACACCCCTGGGCCTCTTTTAACATTCAAAACCCTAGAAAAATACCCAGACATCGTGACCTCTCCATTCAGCCCCAAATACCTACTTTTGAGCTCTTCAGTGAGCACACTTTCATCTTTAACTCTGCAACTCAGTGCTTAGCAGACGAGTGACAGTAGGTGTCATGGGTTGAACTGTGTCCCCCCAAAATTCATACATTGCAGTCCTAACCCCTAGGTCCTCAGGATGTGACCTTATTTGGGATAGACTCTTAACAGACATAATCAAGTTAAAATGAGTTCATTAGAGTAGGCCTTAATCCAATGGTGGTCTGGCGTCCTTATTAAAAAGGGAAATTTTGACAGAGACACTTGCACAGAGGGAAGATGTAGTGAAGAGGTGCAAGGAGAGGGTGCCACCTACAAGCCAAGGGGAGAGGCTGGGGACAGATCCTTCCCACAGGGATCTTGGAAGGAATCAACCTTGTCTACACTTTGATCCCAGACTTGCAGCCTCCAGAGCTGTGGGAAAATGATGTCTGTTGTTGAAGCTACTCAGTTCGTGGTACTTCATTATGGCAGCTGCAGCCAAGTAACAGAATGAGTGCGCACTCAGTGAGAGCATCCACTCACTGATTCACAGAGGGCCTGCTCTGCCCCAGTGCTGCTCTCCAGCATAAAATGCTCATCATACTGATTCTTCCCACCCTATCGCATGCACATATTCAAATGGCTCATAGGGTTGAAATATCTCCTGTATGAAGCGGCGCAGACAGAATGCGATGTGCTCCATGTGCTGTCTCCTTGCATCCACTTGCAGCTGTCCGATGTGGCTCTTCTGGTCACTCCTGTTCTAAGAGGTGGCATTGCACGTTTTAAGGAAGGACCACTCTGGGACACTGCCTGGCCAGATCCCAGCTCTGCCTCCTGCCAGCTCTGTGACTTGAAGTAAATTATACTCTAAGTCTTAATTATTGGTCTTTTGTTTTAAATTGTGAACAGGAACAGTTTTACCACCTGAACTGTAAAGCAGAGCTTCTCATACAGCAAGAGTCACAGTTTGCTACTGATCCTTCCAGCCTGTGCGAGGGCAAGGGGTGGAGGGAGCTAGGGTTGGTCCCATCTTCCCATCTGCTTACCCCAATGAGTCATGCGGTTGTCAACATCTCCTGTGTGTGCCACGGCATGATAAATCAGGAAGCTCTGGGCACAGGCTCAAGGCTGAATGGAGCCATGCAATGCCTGCAAACTGCTTGGCACTGCCACACTCACTAACATTTGTTAAGGATTTGACCTCCCATACATCAACCTGCAGAGCCTGAGCTCTCGCCACTGTCTGCATTGTTGAATGCAAGATGGCATCCTTGCCGTCACTTGTAAAACAGGGCTTTTTCAACCAAAATTTAATATTAAGAGTGAATATTAATAATAGTGATGTTACAGTTGCTACCCCCTCATCTTCCTGGAAAGAAATGCTGTCACATCAAGATGGTCCCACAGGGGGATGTAGGTCTGGTTGTGTGACCCAGGAGGACCAGAAAAGACCCACATAAATGATTGAGGGACACGGAAGGAAGGACAGAGAAGATGCAAGCCTTCAGGACAGGGGTCAGTGAGCTTCTCCTGTAAAAAGCCAGATAGTAAATATTGTAGGCCGCACCAGCCACATTTGTTCCCAGCTGAATATTCTTCTATTTTTTTGCACCCCTTTAAAAATGTGATAGGACCATTCTTCACTCCTAGGCTACACAAAAACAGGCTGCAGGCTGCAGGCTGCAGTTTTCTGACCTCTGACCCAGAAGGCAGATATGAGACACAGCATGAACCCAGTCATTATGCACCTCAGTGGGTGGGGAGTCCACACATGTGAACCAAAAATCCTACTGGCAGCTTGACAGGGAGTTTGTGTGCTTTTTCCAGGAATAAGGAGCAATATAAGGGATGCCATCTGGAAGGCAAAATATTGTAATTTTATGACCTGCTGATAGTGGTCCTTCCTAACTGGGGAAATGAATGTCCTTTTGCAAAATAACGAGGAGAATAGATTCTAGTTTTTAAAAAAATTATTCTTATTTGATAGGATGAAAGGGCAGTAACCACATACCTTCCCCTAGTCAAAAAGCAGAATGCCAGCCCACCTGTCCTCTCTGCACCATCTTGGTCTTTCTCACACTGGTCCAGACTACTGCTCACCCTTCTCTCTGAAACCAACTCACGTTGTTGCACTGCTACTCCCTGAACCTGTCTCATCCTTCCCCAGCCTTCTGTGTCCCAGAAACCAGGGTCCTTACCATGACTGTAATGTCCCCTCCTTCACTCTGGGCCACAGTCCTGGTTCCTGGGATCCCAACCCTCTGACAATGAAAACTTCTAGTCCTTCTCATGATCC
This sequence comes from Mandrillus leucophaeus, assembly GCF_000951045.1. Taxonomy (NCBI): domain Eukaryota; kingdom Metazoa; phylum Chordata; class Mammalia; order Primates; family Cercopithecidae; genus Mandrillus; species Mandrillus leucophaeus. Next base: position 4,414,738 of record NW_012101732.1, read on the forward strand.
TTAACTGAGAATGCCTGGTGATTCTCCCATACTCCTCAAGTCCATTGCCACTCCAAATCCTGCTAAAATCCTGAGTGGTTTCATCATCTTAGGGAGAGTAGAAGCCCGTTTGAAACTCTGGTCTCAGTTTCTTGTCTGCTTCAATACCAGAGACCTTCATTTCCACCCCATTACAGCCAATTGCCTCCATGATCACACCCCAAACCCTGCCATGGCAATGAATTCCATCACCATTTAAATTGTAGTTTTCCTAAGCAAGCACTTGCTGATATGGACCACAGTTTCCTTTCTTTCCAGCACATTCACACTTTAGCCCACTCACACCAGCTCTTTAATTTCCCTGTGATTTCTATTCTCCCACTCACTCCATGGTATCCATCCTCACTGGTTCATCATCCAACCAAGACCTCCCATTGGTCCATTATCTCAGCTTCCCTTTGAGCAATGTCCTCAATTCTCTTCCTCCCAATGGGACTAACCCAATGGGCTGTCTTTCCCTGCAGCTTGTCTCAGTCTGCTGAGCATGGCCGAAGAAATTTCCCATGGCCACAGCTGAACACACAGGTGCCTTTACAACTTGTGGACCTTCAGCTTCAACTGATCCCTGGCACAGTTTGATCAATTGGTCCCCTCTCTTCCATTCCTTGCAGCCACTGTTTTCAGTGCTTGCCATTCTCAGGCCTAGACCTCATCCATCCCCTTCTGCTCTCATCCAGTGCCTGACTTCTGGCCTCCCAGAGCAAAGAGGGGCCATCTGTCAATATCTCCTTCAGCTTCCTTCCCCCTCACCCCCTCTATAAGCCATTGCATCTTTCCCTCTTGATTTCTCCTAATACAGAAGAAGGGTGTCCGTTGGAAGTCAATCCTTCCATCTGTGCTCTAGAGCTCATTCTTCCTCATGCCTTCAGAGGCCTCCATCTACCAATTACCCCCAACCCAGCCCCACTCCCATTCTTCTTATAACTTTAGTGTGTCCCTTGACACCGACACTTTACTTTTTGCGTAAAAACATGCTGAAATATCCCCCTCATAAGAACAACACTTTAACCCAAAGTTCCTCATCTCATGGTCTGGGTTTCAGGTGGCCCATTTCCCTAAAAAATATAGGGAAAATTTGATATATACGGTGGAGCATACTATTTTTAATTCATTGTCACAAGTAGTCTGTAACCGAAACATGATTACCAGCTAATGTTCCACAATTTTTTTTTTTTTTTTTAGCTGTCTATCTTCTTCTCTGACTTTTCATAGCCAAGATGCTTTGGAAAAGTTTGTAGTTTCTACTTCCTCAAATCACTACTGTTGAGTTTCCTTCCTCTTTACTCCACTGAATTTTCTTTCTTTTTTTTTTTTTTTTTTGAGACGGAGTCTTGCTCTGTCGCCTAGGCTGGAGTGAGTGCAGTGGCACAATCTCGGCTCACTGCCAGCTCCATCTCCCAGGTTCACGACAGTCTCCTGCCTCAACCTCCTGAGTAGCTAGGACCACAGGTGCCTGCCACCATGTCCAGCTAATTTTTTAAAACATTTTTAGTAGAGACAGGATTTCACCGTGTTAGCCAGGATGGTCTCGATCTCCTGACCTTGTGATCCGCCCGCCTCGGCCTCCTAAAGTGCTAGGATTACAGGCGTGAGCCACCATGCCCAGCTAATCCACTGAATTTTCAAAGGACTCTTCATGACTAACCCAATGGACATTTCCAGTCTCCATTTTCCTTGAAGTGGTGAATCACATCTCCCTGGCCTGGGTTCCATGATAGCAAATGCCACCAGTATGCCTCCCCTGTCTCCAGCTGCTTTTCCTAGAGTCTCCTCCTCTCCTCAGGGGACTGCCCTTGACCCTTACTCTTTACATCTGACATTCTCCATGAGTGTCCTCATATCCCTACAACTTCAAATACCACTGACATGCTAATGATCACCAAACATAAACAGGCTAGACCCTCTGCCCAAGCTCCACGCTTATATATTCAGTGCTTACTGGACACCTCCAAGCAGATGTCCTCTAAGCTCAGCATGTTGAAAACTGAACACATAATCTCATTGCCACCCACAACCACATTCTTCCACTGGTTCCCCTCTTACATTCTTTATCTTGGAACTGGCACCACCAGCCATGGGGCTGCCCAACTCAAAACCCTAAGTCTTGTCCTTGATTGGTGCTCAAGTGGACTAAATGTTCATCTAGAAAGGACACTACATAAGGAAAGTCTGAATAAATATCATTTTAAGTATAAATTTCAGATTAGAAGTGAATATTCTCCCTGTGGCAAACACACTCCATCTAGGTTTGTAGCAAACAAACAAACAAAAAACACAGTGCCTGAGTTTCCTTGAAATCTATCTCCTGCCCTCTTGCCTACCTCTCCAATTTTATCTCTCATTAGTCTGCTTCCTACCACCCCACTCTCACAGCTGGTAGTCTGTCAACACACTCTGTGTTACATGACTTTGTACACTATTAGTGTGAGCAGCACTACTGACTTACAAAGTTAAGTCAGTTTACTTATAGCATAAATTCATATCATCCTTCAAAACCCAGCTCAGATAATCCACTCTGAAATCCCCTTCTACAGCTGCCTCCTCCCCCACCATCGCCTCTAAATGCCTACTTCTTCTCCTCTAAATGCCTAGATATGTTTACTGTTCCTCTAATGAACTGCATTGCCATTGGCTCATTTTTAAACCTCCCTGTTATATCATGGGCTCCTTGAGATCAAAGACTGTGCTTCAGTTTCACTGATTCTCCAAGACCTATAATAGCAAGCAAAAAAATATTAACAACAGAAAGAGTAATGTGGTTGTAGTTTGCATTTACTAAGTGTTCACTATGTGCTAAACAGGAACAATAGCACTATTTTTTTTCATAAACCACCCTAATCCATAAATATGTATTGAATGAATTAAGTTAATTGATAAAGGAGTAATAGAGTACTAATTTATATCTGTATAAAGATTAAGACTATTATTATTCACATACAACAAAACCTCTGTAAATAATTATTGAGTCAATTAGTTAATAGATTAGTCACATAGGAAGCAAATAATGGGAAGCTGATTTAATAAAATCTCACCTCTACGTGGTGTGTTCTAGTTTATAAAACACTTTTATTTACACTGCAAGAATTAATAATTACATCATCCCATGCCTTAATTACTATCATGCAGAGGGCTGAACTGAGGCTCAGAGGTGCTACATAATATGGCCAAGATCACAACTCGTGACCGGTGAGCCAAACTGCCAGGTATTTCATCCAAACTACTCCCTCTCAATCCCCACTGCCCTACAGCTGCCACCTCCTCTGTATGACTCCGCTGCAGCCTCATAAAGTGGTTCCCTGTGGCTTCTCATTGCAGGCAGAAGTTTCCAAAGACATCTGTAATGGCCCAGCATCTGCTCAGTTTATGAGCTTGTGTGTTGGTGAGTAACCATCTTTCATGTTGCTAACTTCAAAGACGCTTCTAGGGAAATTTCTAACTAAGAAAAAGTCATACACACGAAACCAGACTTGGATCTATATTCCTTCTATGTCCTCACGACAAAGTACTAAGTTCATCCTCAGCAAAATTCCTAGCGAAATTTCAAAGGCTCAGAGTGAATCTGATTTCTCTCTAAGAAGTTTGATTCCCAAAAAGTGGACATCCCCACCAACTTCCCCAAACACAAAAGCTACATGGAGAGAGTACAAGAATTGGGTCTCCTAAGAGCATCTGAACTCTTCTTTCATGGGGTCTCATTCATGATGCTGGGTGCCTGGGCAAAACTTTAGAAATTCTGAGGCACAAATGCATGTGAACAAACAATCTGAGCTAAGCAAAGTGGTTCCAGCACCATGGAGGCCTCCCTTGGGGTGCGGAACAAGGGCATGGGTGAACTGTGGGAACTTGCCGAAGCTCACACAGCTGCCTTGAACACACACTCCCAAGGCAACACCCTTGCCCCGTGTTAGAGACCTGTGTCTGATCTCTGCAGGAGCAGGAGCAGCTGCTGCTCGTTCCATTTATCAAGCACTTGCTATATGTGGTGGGTAGTAGGCTAAGCATGTTACACACAGGACTTTACCCAAATTTCAACTTGTAGGTAATAGGCAACATGGTGAATTCTACCTTAAGGAAACCGGGGCTCAGAGCAGTGCAGTGACTTCCCCTAGGTTATTCATAGAGTAGGAATAGAATTAGAACGGAGATTGAGATCTGCCCACCACCAGGCTCTGTGCTTCCCAGCTTCTGCTTTTGCCCGGGTCCTTCTGCTTGCCTGTGGGTGAGCGATCACAAGAGCAGAAGGGAAAAAAAAACCACATGCTACAGCATAACTGAGCCAATGCTAAGAATTACAAACTTTAAAGGGAAATTTAAAAGACATTTAAGCCAACCCCTCGCACGACAAGAGAACCTTCAACATATTTGAATAGTCCAGTGACAGGGAGCTCATTACCTCAATTTTACTCCATCACAGCAGGATAAACAATGCTTTCCACTATCTGACCCAGCCCCTTCTCTCCTCTTTCCCCATCTCACCTTCCCATGACACCAGGCACTCCATTCATACTGAAGCCCTCACTCCATCCTCTTAAGCTGGGTTCCTCTCACCTCCTGGACTTCATACACTGGGGAGAAGAGGTGGATGCTTCTGTAATAAGTCAAACTGAGTTCCTTCAGGAGGTCAGGGAACTCAGCACACTCAACAGTAAGGGAGAATAAATGAATGCATGACTGAAGGATCATTTTAAAAAACTTTGTGTAGCACTAGCCATTTGTAATATACTATCACTATTTTTAATCAGTGATTAAAATTATTATAAGTCATTAAACTAAGGAAATCTAGTGGGTTGAACTCAGGGATGGTCTAATTCACCGTTAGCTATGTAGAAGGGTCTGAGGGGTCCCAGGACAGGCAACCTGCCTAAAATATTTCCCCCATGTGTTTGGCAAAAGTTCTGAATCTCTGCTCTCAGAATAGAACTGGTTTACCCACTTGTTAAACTGTGAACAACCCTGAGAAAAAGATGTTAAAATATTGATATTTTCACCTTAGCGTCAATAACTTTGTTAATTCCATTTGGTTCAAGAGGCTCCAGGATGGCAGCAGAAAATAAAATAATAAGTAAACAAGGTCCTTCTATTCTTAACAGTTGCCTGTTCAAGACAACTGTTCAGGGGTGAGAAGGAAAGAAAAACCACTTTTTCATCACAGTGTCTTGCCTTGGGATTGTCATTCTAGATGAGAAGCATGGCTTAAGAGCATGTAGTCAGGAGTTCCCCAGAGTGGGCACAGAGGAGTTATAGAGCGAGAGGAAAACAGGGGGGTACCAAACGCCAGCTCCCTCTACCTCACAGTTTTGACTGAGGCCATTTTTGTTTACATGGTTTCTGACTGATTCTAGGCTGAAGGATATCTTCCATAGCTAAGAAGGATATTTTGAAGAAAATATTTAAAGCTAAAGGCTAAATAACCAAACCCAAATGGTAGATTTTCTGTTGGCATATTTTGTTCCTGGCTCTATATCCTTTAAATATAATTAAGCAAATTTTTGATGGACCAGGTACAGAACTGGCACTGTATAGGAGAAAGTTACTGTAGAAAATCCGTACATTTTCTCCATCTTCGAAGACTCTAAGATCTAGCAAGGGTTTAAGACATAATCATTCAGCAAACATTTGTCAAGTGCCTCCCAGACTCACTATGTACAGCTGCACAGATTGTGCATAGCACAACTGCAGGGGTAACATTTACAAAGATTACCTGTGAAAGGACCCCATGAGAACTGGTAGTACATGGCCTAACCCAGCCATACCACCACTGCCAACCTTTACTGAGCATTGAGTACAGCAATTTTATGTATAATATCTCTTTTAAGCTTAAAAACAACCTCTTTGAAGTAGGTACAATCATCTCCATTTTACAGGTGAGACAACTGAAATGCAGAAAGATTCTTTAAACTAGCCAAGGTCACATACTTAAGGAGTGCCAAAGGTAGGGTTCAAAACCTGGCTGCCCAAACTCATTTCCCATGTGGCTTTCAATACTCCACGACCACCCTCACCATTCATTCATTTGTTCATTCTGCTATTCATTCATTTCTTCAACACACATTAATCGATCACGTTTACCTTTAAATACTGACCTAGGTCAAAGTGGAGACTTATATCTATTATTTAAAACCAAATAACTATAAATAAAATAATATTGAGCATCTACTCTATACTGGACATTTTGCTAAGTATGAAGAACTCAACCATGAATTACAAAATATCTGCCCTCTGGGAGCCCAAAAGCTAACAAGCAAGCAAGAAAAATCCATTCATTCATTCAGTAAATATTTACTGAACACTGACTCCCACAGGTGCTGAGAACGTCACAGTAAATGAGACAGATAAAGTCCCTGTCCTCCTGCAGCTCCCATTCCAGAGAGGGCAAGCAATACTCAACAAGCACACAAATGACAACAGTTCACAGCGATAGTTCCCAGAGGCAGTACAGCAGGGTGACGGGGTGGATAGTGCAGAAGGGAGCTACTCTGGATGGGGTGGTCAGCAATCCCTTGGAGGAAGTGACCTGGGGCTCAGAGCAGAGGAGGAACAAACCCTATAGAGGTGTGATCTTTTCCCAGAACAGGGCTGACAGTGGTCTCTCTGCCAGCAGCACCCACAGCCACTGGGGTAGCGCCCTTTCGTCCTAAAGGGAGTGTGAGAGACCCCACAGCACCCTCCACAGTCTATACACTTTAGTCCAATGTGGGACACGTCTGAGGGTGGAATGCGTGCTATGAAACACTGTGCAGGCTCTCCCGCACCAACCCAGGAGCACTGTCTTCTTCCTAGTAGGTGGGTACAAAAGTAATTGCAATTTTCCCATTACTTTCAATGGCAAAGACCGCAATAACTTTTGCACCAACCTAATACAATCGTTTTCTATCAAACTGATGGAGCACATTAAGGCCACACAGAATTGATTCTTCATCATCCTTTTTGGTCCTCGGGCCAGAAGGCTCAGGTGAGCAGGCACTGACTCCAAATTGTTTAATGCTTGTATAAAACCTAAATTTCCTATCCAAATATGCACAGAGTTTACGCATACACACACAAACACTCCCAAAGAGGGAGCCTATGATGCATCTTCTGACACATTCATGTTGCTCATTTATAGCCGTAGCCCCAGTGCTTAGTGCCTGGTACAAAGTAGGTACCCACCAAATGCTTGCTGAATGAATAAGTAACTGAACAAAGGGGAAAGGCAGCCAAGGCAGGGGAAACCATAACTGAGTCTTAAACCCAGCACATCTCTGTTGGCTAGTGGCTCCCTCCTGCACCCGTGGAGAGAAGTGAAGCCTTCCAGAAAGGAAGGGAGCTGAGAACCAGTTTCCTCACCTTTCTCAGTTTCTTAAGACCTACCAACATTGCAGTGCCAGCTTGCCAGCTGTTTCTTTCTCCTTCTCAATCTCTCGGTCTCAGAGAGACAGAGAAGAGGTCCAGGGGGCTGCCAGATGTGAGGCTGTGCCCACACCACACTTAGCCTTGCACATCATAGCAATTACAGTCACCCAGGCAGCACAGTCCCTGGCAGATGTGCATCCCAGCTTGGGAGAGGAGTTACCCGCATGCTGAGTGTTGCAGCTGCTGACTACATGATTCGTTTGGCACTCTCAACCGAAGTGAGGAAACAGGGTGAGCTAACCGGTCATGTCTTGCTGGCCCCTGGGATATAAAACCTATCCCTGGACAACTTTTCTGATGAAATAGTGACAGGGTATGCACTGTGAGCTGCCTCAAAATGGCTTGTGTGTGCGTGTGCGTGTGTGCACGCATGCATAAGCTCTGTGCATATTTCGACAGGACATTTAAGCTTTATACAACATTAAACAAGTTTGGAACCAGTGACCACTCACCCGGACCTTCTGGCCCAAGGACCAAAGGGATGAAGAATCAGTCTTGTGTGTCTTTAATACGCCATCAGCCCAGCGCCTACAGTAGTAAGAAAACAGTGTGCCTGGGTTGGTGCAGTGTTTAAGGCACCCATTCCACCCTCAGACATGTCCCAGGCTGGATTATTAGAGTGCAAAGCCACCGTGGAGGGTGCTGCGGGGTCCCTGACTCCCTCTAGGACTGCAGGGCTCTACATTAGCAGTGGTGGGTGCTGCTGAGGCAGACTACCGTCAGCCCCCTTCCAGGACTCTCAGCTGGAGGTCACGCCCCACTCAGAGCAGCTCGTGGTAATGAGTGACCAGTGTGAGGCCATAACAATTTTAAACGTCATCCCAGCTTCAGCATCCCTAAAGGGCCAGCTGAGGCCTCTACTGAGACAACACTAAGATTCATCTTCTCCCTCAGCCCAGTCCTGGGCCTTCCCTTGCCTCCTAACACCCCTGTTGGTAGAATTAATTTTTTGCTTAAAAAAAAAATTGGCCTTCCTACTAAACTTCATCTCAGAGTCTGATTCCTCGGGAACTGGAGCAGCGACAGCCACTGTCTTCAGTGGGGAGACTCTGGGTTTAGATCTGGGTTGAGTATAAATTTCAGCTCTACAAAGTACTGGTTATGTGAGTTTGGGCCTCTTTGAGCCTTAGCCTCCAAATCTAGAAAATGGACACAGTTGTGCACACCTTGTAGGGCAGTTGTGAAGACTAAAATATAGAAAGCATTTAGCATGGTGACTGACTCATGGTGATTTAGTCATTCCATGAATAGGAATTTTTAAAATATATGATTGTGTGTGGTCATTAGAGGTTGGGAAGTTCAGAGGAGGGGGAGGAGACAGGGAGGTTAGTTAAGGGTATGCAGTTTCAGGGGGATGGGAAGAATGATTCCTACAGTTGTGTAGCACTGTAGTGGAAGGATGGCTAACAATTAGTGTATATTTTGAAAACTCTAGAAGAGAGGGTTTGGAATGTTCCCAACACAAAGAAATGATAAATATCTGAGGCGACGGATATGCTGATTGCCCTGGTCTGATCATTATGCATTGTATACGTGTATTAAGATATCCCTCTGTATCTCATAAATATGTAAAATTATTATATGTCAACTAAAAATAAGAGCAAAAGATGATAGAGCTATTAGCAAACTCTTTCCCTTAATAACAGTTATCCATAAAAAGTGTGTGTGCGACTGTATATATGTCTGTGTGGATATATACATATATATAATTGTATAGCTCAGCTTTAACTGGTTGTCATGTGGGGAAGTTACACGGTCTCTGCCTCAGTTTCCTCCTCTGTAAAGTGGTTTGGACTTGAGAATTATTGCTGATGTTTCTTGAACACCTGCTCTACAGCAAATTCCATGCTGAGCATTATACTTTATTTGCTCTTCAACAAATCCTGCTGGACTGATATTGCTTATATTTCACCATTATTTTCATCTTACAGGGGCAAGCAGGGGCATCAAGAGGCTGTGAAATCTGGCCAGATGGACCTCAAAGCCGAAGTGCTGCACCGTGATGTCGTACTGCTTCCTCACTTAGATGGTGTACATGCTTCCCGCCGGTGCTGACATTTTTTAGGATCACAGGACTCTGTTTCCAGCTTAATGAAAAACATTTGCAGAAAAGATCAAGTGAATTCCATCAACCCACGGGCGCAGGCAAAGGCACAGGACGGAGGCCAAGCAGACAAAGTTGATTCCCTTTCATTGCATGGTTCAAAAGCTGTTGGGGCAGCCACTGCTGTTTCCATCTGTCCTGAACTCAGGCTTTGTCCCTCTCACTGAGCTCCAGGATGAGGTCAGGAGAGAGGTGCTGGAAAGCTGAGCAGGACAAACTGTAACGAGACATCTCTCCTCGCTCCACCTCGCACCTCTCAGCTGCAACCTTCTTCACAGTCCGCTCTGCCAGCAGCAACCTGCGCTGCACCCATTGCTCAAAAGGGCTCAAAGTCAAGGGCAAGAGCATTTTCCAAATGGTATGTTGAAGTATTCATGTGAAACACACATAGAATGGAGAGGACAAAATCCTAAATAAATATTCTGTGTTTTCCCTGGCTTTCAATCCAAATAGTAAATTTAATTCAGTAGCACCTTGATATGGTTAGGCTCTGTGTACTACCCAAATCTCACCTTGTAGCTCCCGTAATTCCCACACGTTGTGGGAGGGACCCGGTGGGAGATGACTGAATCATGGGGGCAGGTCTTGCCTGTGCTGTTCTCATGATAGTGAATAAGTCTCAGGACATCTGATGGCTTTTAAAAACAGGAGTTTACCTGCACAAGCTCTCTCTGCCTGCTGCCATCCATGTAAGATGTGACTTGTTCCTCCTTGTCTTCTGCCATGATTGTGAGGCCTCGCCAGCCACATGGAGCTGCGAATCCTATTAAACCTCTTTCTTCTGTAAACTGCCCAGTCTTGGGTATGTCTTGATCAGCAGCATGAAAATGAACTAACACACACCCCTAAGAGAAAAGTTGCTGAAACAGGGAATGCAAGCTCAATGCCAGTTGTCCTGGGAATAAACCCTTAGGAGATCCCACATTTGGGAAGCAGGGGAGGGGTGCGATGATCACACAGGCAGGCTCCAACACGCAAGAAGATAACTCAAGCTAACCTGCAGCAGCCTTGCTGGCTTGGTTGGATACAATGTACATTTGTCTTATGAAGAAAGATGCAATGTACATTTGTCTTACGAAGAAAATGGTATCTTTACTATTTCACTTGTTTGGTAAAACAATTTTTCTCCAAAGAGTACAACTGTACACAATACACAGATGATATAATTGTCCACACTTTCTCAAAATCTAGCTTGTCATCCACCAAAGCACTCTCATGATAGTGCAAAGTGAAAGGCTTTACATAGCTTTAAAGATCATTGTTCCACTGCTTCAAGCCCTGCAAGGATCTGCAGTATCCAATGCACTTTACACTTTGGACCCTGTCCTCTTCTGCACCTGCTGGTCCTGCAACACTGAGCTACTTGCATGGCCCTGCCTGAGCCTTACTGATGCATGTCCCCATGCTTCCACACATGCAGTGCCCTCTGCCTCAGACACTGTCCCTTCTCCTCTTGGCCATATAACAGATGCATACTCGTCCTCTATGTCACAGTTTGGTCATAATATATTTGTGGCGCTTTTCCTGCCTGTCTATGGTGAATCTGGGGGAACCTTTTCAGTATCCCACTGCAGCCCAGGAACAATTCCACTGTGCAGATGGACTCTTGAGTCTAGACTTGTCTGGAGATCTAATTGCTTAGCTTCATTTAGTGTGTGTGTCTGTGTGTGTGTTGTGTGTGTGTGTGTGTGTGTATGTATAAGCTACCCATTCAAAGTCTACTTCAAAGAAAGAATTCTGCTCCCCTGATTGGTCAGTGGGGATGGTGTGCAGATGGAGGAGACTTCTGAAATCTCATGGACCTGTCTTGAGTACCTACTATGTGATAAGGGCTGCTCTATACACTGCGTTTCTGTTGCTCTAGGGAAGGTTACTAACACACTAGCTGGTTTGAAGGCACCAGGAGTTTAGCAGGCAGGTGAGTTTTAGAAAGCCTTTCCACAGAGAAGGGTTTGCATGTGCAAAGAATTCTTTTTTTGAAGTAGACTTTGAATGGTCAGCTTATACACACACACACACACACACGCACGCGCCCATAAAAGAAATGAAGTCAAGAGATTAGGTCTCCAGACAAGTCTAGACTCAAAAGCTCATCTTTGCTAATCTATTTCAGAAACTCAACCAAGTAATCTTATCTAACTCTGAAAGGGTCCGTACAGATGTGGGTTCAAATCCCAGCTCAGTCATTTAATTTCAGTTGCCTTACTTGAAAAACAGACCTCGCTACAAACCTAAATTTCTTGTGACTATTACATGACTTATAAATATTTGATATTTAAGAAATATTTCCTTTTCTCCCTGAATAGAAAGTACATAAAGATGAGTATTTTGCATACACACAGTGCATACGCGCCTGTACACGTACACATACACATATAGACACACCCTCACAATTCATGTCAGAACGACACAATGACATTTCTAGACCCTGAAGGCAGAATTATCCCCTCCCTCTGATTCACATCAAAGGAACATGCCAAAATTCTTAGTTCCAATTTGGGAACTTTAACACACAGATAGGATGTTGGCTCTGACATTTCTATGCTTTTAAGTCATACTTGTTAACGCTTACAAGCACTGTGACATCTCATTCCACCTTGGAAACATCTACTCAGACCCATAGGCTGTGTGTATTGTGAAAGGACATGCTCAATGCTCCATCCTTTTTTCTTCTTTTGTAGGTAATTCACATGTCAGTAACATAAATGTTTAGCAAAAACAGAGTGGAAGCATTGTAAAATCATCCAGAGAAGTTATGCTTTGGTTTATGCATCTTTAACAATAGTATTTGACATCAAAGCACTCTTTATCTATAAATTTAATAAATAAGTTTTTAGTGATAAAACTTAAGGATCACAAGTATATCAAAAGCAAAAAAGCACTTTAATTTATGTCTGATAAGTATGCAACTAGCAACAACTGTTTGAGACTAATTTGGCAATAAAAATCTAGGGTCTTAAAATGTAAATTTCTCAAGCCCAATAATTCCACTTTGGTGAATCTTACCCCAGGAAATAACCTGGACTTCTGGAGGAAATTTTAGGTACCAAGTAGTTCATTTTGCTATTTTTATAATGATGAAGAATAATAAACAATTAAATGCCCAAAGATAAAGAAATAGACTAGTGAACTGGTGGAATAACAGGACAGCTATCTCTGTGAACAGTATCCTTGCTTGTTTGTTGTTCATCACTAGAAGGTGAGCATCATGAGAGTAGGCACATAGAAGACTCAGTGAATGAGTGAGTACATATACACATCATGATTTAGAGAGATATGTAACCATTTGGAGATACATATATAATGCAATATTAGGTAAAAACAACCGAAAAGTGCAACATTATAAATAGAGATTACAATGATATCAGACCAGAGAGCCTAAAAGGATTGAAAAAATAAACACAGGTTAACTGACACAGGTAACTTCTAAATAACTGTGATTTTCGTTCTCCATTTCTGCATTATTTGAACTTTCTACAGCTAACAAAAATTATAACAGGACCTATCTCTTGAGGTTCATATGAAGTTTAAATGCTTAGCACAGTGCTGAAGACAAAATGAATTTTCATTAAACGTTCAACAGTTTTGAAAAAATACTATAGTATTGTTTTGAATTAAATACTGCCCTTTATCCTCTCTCCCTCCACAATCCCCTACAAAACGAAGTAAAGGAAAATAAGCATCTAAACCCACAAAGATAACAAAAAAAGAACAAGGAAAAAAGGAAACGCAAGGAGCAGACAGCAGATGAGGGACTTCAAACACCGTTAAGTGAAGAATGGGAGACGGAGACTTGTTAACTGACTCGGCAGAGAGGCACAAGCAGTGCCCCAGTGCCTACAGAAGGAAGCACGTACAAGACCCGCAGCTCTCCAGGGCGTTGGTGAGCAGGAAGCAGGTGCTGCAGAGGACAGGGGTACAACAGGGATTGTGTGTAACAGGAGGATACCTGAAAATCTTGACAATTGTAACATGGCTCTGTGGTGGACCATATTTACATGGCCATAATAATGATTTACTCTTGTTTCAACCCCAAATCTCGATATTAATATATTTTGTGGATAAAGGAGGAAAATTGTAAAAGAGGTGATAAAAGAGACAGAGAGCTAAGTCTCTATGAAGGCAAGAAGTGAATAGTCACTTCTGAAGTTGACAAATCAAGGAACAGTGGGATTCCATGGGTAACTGGTTCCAGGACCCCTCCCACCCATGGCTACCAAAATTCACAGGTGCTCAAGTCTCTTAAACAGAATGGTGTAGCATTTGCGTATAACTCACACACATCCTCTGTATGCTTTAATCATCTCTAGATTACTTAAACTATCTAATACAATGCCTACACACAGCTTTGTCTGCATGGATTCAATGTAGTACTTGACGCACAGCAAATTCAAGTTTTGCATTATAGAATTTTTTGGAATTTTATTTTCTGATTATTTTTTATCTATGTGTCATTGAATACATGGCTATGGAACTCACATACAGAGGGCCAACTGTAACTTAGAAACACAGAGGCCAGGATGAGGAAAAAAAGTAAAAAAAGTAGTTAAAGGAGTTGAAAGTTGGGGCTACTAGGAGTGGGAGTGGCAGATGAGTAGAGATGACAGAGGGAAATCATTTGTTTTTTTTTGTTTGTTTTGTTTTTTTGTTTTTTTGTTTTTTTTGAGACGGAGGCTCTGTTGCTCAGGCTGGAGTACAGTGTGATCTCGGCTCACTGCAACCTCTGCCTCCCGGGTTCAAGCAATTCTCCTGCCTCAGCCTCCCGAGTAGCTGGGACTACAGGCGCATGCTACCATGCCTGGCTCATTTTTGTATTTTTAGTAGAGACGGGATTTCACCACATTAGTCAGGCTGGTCTCGAACTCCTGACCTCGTGATCCACCCACCTCAGCCTCCCAAAGTGCTGAGATTACAGGTGTGAGCCACTGCGCCCGGCCTGTTCTGCTTTTTAAACCATAAATCTTTTGGGACTTTTTGATTATTTCAACTGTGTTTGTACATTAACTTGATAAAATTCAAAATCAATTTTGACCAAAATCTGGCTAGGACATGTATTATCTGTTTGGTCTTGGGCAACTTAATCCGTCTCTAAGCCCCAGTCCACCTTCTGTGACATGGCAATAACACCACCAGCCTCGCAGCATTTCAGGAAGCTAACATCTGTCATGAATGCAAAGTGCTTAGCATACACAGTTTCTATAGAAGGCTCAAAACTTTATATATAATGTGTTCTCCAAAGTTAGCTGTTTTAACTGACTGAGGGAAACTAATAACATATATGAGTAAAAGATATTTTTATACTTTTAGCAACAGCCCTGGTTTTAAATAATTTCCTCCTACATGAGCTATATTCTGTCTCTCCAGCCAGGGCCATCATGGCCATAATGACAGATGTCTAGGGTCCCTTAGACATCATGTCACAGGACAGGAATTAACGTCGCTTGGCCTCTTGACTGAGCAGTGTCTGGAGCCCAGGCTGAGCCTCTCATTTCCTGACAAAGGGAAGCAGAAAAGGGGACGGTGCAGTAAGGCCTGTGCTGTAGTGACCCTTCCACCTCACCCCCATCTAGAACATCCAGATGTCCCCACTGCACTCCACCTCTCTGCACTTCCTGCTGCTTCATGCTAAATACAGCGTGTTGTGAGGAGGGTCAGTGGGATGGGCAGGAGCAAGGGCAGCCTGGGTCCAGGCTATGCTACCGGGCTCCCGGGCACCTGGGCTCCTGGACTCAGGGCCAGCGTTTCATTTTTAGATGTCACCGTGCTGCCCAGTGTGGCCGATAACTGTAAGCTCCAACTCTTTTGCTAATAAGGAGCTGACTTCTTCTTTTCCTCTTTGGCCATAAATAACACCATTCTTGACATTGCCTCCGGATTGTGTGTGTCTAGTCATTACTCGATAGGGCAAAATAATCCTTAAAATGAAAACTGGGAGAACCCGACTTAAGTCTTACTCTGTTTCAATCAGCCACATTATTTTCACAAATCATTTCATTTCCATGAGTCAGTTTTCTTATCTGCAAAGCTGGCATGTTGCTGGCACTCACCCTCCTTATACATGTGTCTAATTCATAGGAGCTGGAAATAATAAGAGTGATGTGCAAGCTATCAACTACTATAAAAGCAAGAGGGAAGAGGAGAAAGAAGATGAATGAGGCAGTGCTCTCAACCGAGAGATCAAAAAAACAATGAACTTACCTTTCTCTGTGAGGGAAGGCAGAATAACCGAAGGGCAAAAACTGGGAGCATTATTTTGAGCAACTGAAAAGGAAAAAACAGACGTTTAGTTCTTTTCTACCCTCTTGGTATCATCGAGTTCAGAAGGCATTAATAGAAGTACAAGATGGTGATCATGAAATTGGACTTGGAAGACAGCCAGCCAGTCCCAACCTGTATCAGTCAGGGTGGGCTGGATGATGCTGAGCTAACAAATAATCTCAACGCATAAGTGGCTTAGAAAGTTCAGGATCCCTCTCCTTGCACTACCTGCCTACTGCAGAGAGGCTGGGGGCTTCACTCTACATTATCCTCTCTCAAGGACCAGGCTGAAAAGGGCACCTTCTTGCCCCAAGTTTCAATAATTGCCAAGCAGGGCAAAGCGAATGCAGCAGATTTATTTCAGTCTTGCTCTTAGAGCTTTTGCCTAGACGTGACACACATCACTTCTTTCCTCATGACATTGACCAAAGCTAGGAATGAGATCAAGGGTGAGGAAGTGCAGTCCTACCCCGTCCCAGAGAGCAGAGAGCAGAGACGTGTGGGAAACAGCACAATGCCAGCCACTATCACTTACTGACTCTGTGAACTGGGTGAGGCGCTTATCCTTTCTGGGCCTGTTTTCACATCTGTACAATGAGGATAGTACTACCTACCTGGAGAATTATGACAAAATTACAGGAGATAACACAATTTATTACTTTTGGCGCTGTGTCAGGCATAAGATACCAGCTCAGCAAATGCCAGCTGCTATTAGCAAGCAGCACATCGTGGTGGCAGCCTGGACTTTGAAGGCAGAGAGACTGGATATAGACCTCAACAGATCACTTGGAAGCAGCGTAGAGTGACAAGTCTTTTAACTTCCTCTATTTTCAGTTTCAGCATTGATAAAATGAAAATGATGTAAAAACTGAATGAAGAACCATTCATACCCAGTCTATGACACATAAATGCAAATTATCTTCTTTCCCCTTTTCTTCCTTTACTGAACAAATCTAAATCTTCATCACTCTTTTATCTCCAATGGCCCAAACTAGAACCATACATGGGATCTCCTTGCTCATGGGGAGCTGCGGCAATGTAGCATGGCCAGGAGTCAAAAGTAAGGGCTCCCGGCTCAGCGGTCCCAGACAACACTGGTTTGCTGCTTTTCTGCTGTGTAACCTCGAGCAAATTACTCAAACTCTCTGTCCTCAGTTTTCTTGTCTATAAAATGAGCATAATAACAGTGCCTCTCTTAAGGTTGCGAGGCTTAGATGAGCTGATACTGGTGCAGCTTTGATCATTTAGCAAACGTTCAATATATCCTATGATTCACTCTTAATACTGCCCTTTAACAATAATACACTCTTGCCTTGCCTTTTGTTCCTGTGTGCCTCCATGAAAAGCCATGGGTCAGAGTCATGCTCTACTCTGGTCCCAAAGTCCTTGCATGGGTCCCCTCACATCCACCTCCTTCTCTGCCTTCTTCACTTTGGTCAGGTATGCCAAGTCCCAGCCTCTCTGGGTTCTAGAGCCTTCAGCTCTATTGTGTCTTTTTCTGCTTGGCATCATCTGTCTGGAAGCACCTGCTACTATCATTCTAAGGCACCAGATCTCAAACTTTGGCAGACCTCCAAATTACCTGGAGGGCATGATAACATACACCTTGCTGGGTCCCACCCCAGAGTGTCTGATTCGGCAGGTCTGGGATGGGATCTGAGGTTTACATTTCTAGCAAGTTCCCCAGCTCTGTGGTTGCTGCTGATCCACACTGACCTAAGGCTTCTGTCATCTCACGTTCTGGGAGCTCCTCATATAACTCACAATTGCTCATAAGTACCCCCATGTTCCACTACACCCAACTGGCCACTTTGATACTTGTCACCCTGTTTTCACCGGTTTAAAATGTTTGTTCTTCCTAGAAGAGACTCAGAACCATGTTCCTGAGAGTGCAATCTTCAGAGAATAATTTGACTATCTATGTTGAGGGCATTCAAATGTCCACACCCTTGGATCCAGCAATTCTGCTCCTAGAAATTTACTTTGAAATTCAAAGCAAACTCTGTTTGCAAAGGAAACATTTCCCAATACTGATTGAACACTGGCAATTACATAAATGTTGAACACTGAGAATGGTGGTGTGAGCTACAGCACATTCACTGGGGGGATTACCACGCATCTCACGTCAGCAGAGCATTTACCACACAGTTCTGCTGCTGTTGCTTTCCTTTCCTTTCACACCCACCATCAGTGAGAAAAAGTAACAGGCATTATCAGCCTTTGTGTGGGATCTTCTTTATTGTACAGGACTGAGATGAGTCCTGAGAATCCTCAGCTTCCCTGCCCCTAGGGCACTGAAAACCTCAACACCCTCAGTCCCTGGGAGGGCTAAAAATTCCCCAGGGGACGCTCCTACTATGAACCTTACTGTGTAACCTTGGGAAAGTTTCTCAGCTAATTTATACCCATTTAAACAGATGAATGCTAGCCTTCCTGGGATTCATGCAGTGGTGTGCAGAAGCCAACTCACAAAGGCTCCCAGCAGCCATTGTGCATGCTTCTTCCCACCTCTGCTTTCAGAAGCAGCAAGTTGGCAGCCTGAAATCAGCCATCATGGGAGGATTCACACCATGGGAAATGGCAACCACTTGTGTTACTGTCATAAAATAAGAAATACACATTTGGTCTTCATCCCAGTTCTTGGCACAGAGCTCCTAATACCCTCATAATTTCCTGAATGATGGGAGTGATATAAGCATCTTTTATTAGAATATTTTATCTGTACTTCTGACTAACCAGCTGTAAATTGGGGGTCTCCATGACCTCCTCCTTGGGGTCAATAATTTGCTAGAATGGCTCCCAGGACACAGGGAAACACTTACTAATTAAGTTTTATTATAAAGGATACAACTCAGAAACAGCCAAAAGGAAGGAGTGCATAGGACAAGGGGGCTGGGGAAGGAGCCTTGAAGTCAAGAGTTTTTGAGTCCCTTGGGATCTCTAGAGTGACAAAAGTATCTTTTTGTCTGCTGATAGGATGACTGGTGGTTGGAGGCCCCTAGATAGCTTAAGAAGGAGGACTAGTTGCCACAAAGACCAAGGCAAGAGTAGAGGATTGGAACTCTCAGTCCCACTCCCCTACCTCCAGGAAGAAAAGAATGGCTGGAGATTGAGTTCATTGACCAATGGCCAATGACTTACTCAATTCTCACACATGATGGAACCTTCTTAAGTCCCCTCAGCAACCAGGCTTGGAGAGCTTCTGAGTTGATGAACACACAGAGATGCTGGGAGGGTGGGGCACCTAAAAAAGGGTGTGGAGGCTCCTCCCCCGGCCCCCTTGTCCTATGCAGCCCCTCCTTTTGGCTGCTTCTGAGTTGTATCCTTTATAATAAAACTTTAATAGTTAGTGGTTTCCCTGAGTCCTGGGAGCCATTCTAGCAAATTATTGACCCCAAGGAGGAGGTCATGTCAACCCCCAATTTATATGGTCAGAAGTACAGGAGGCTCAGGGCTTGTGATGGGTATCTGAAGTTGGGGGCAGTCTTCTGGGACTGAGACAACCTATAGGGTCTGACTTTAAATCCAGGTAGTTAGTGTCTGAATTGAAGTGAATCACTGGTCCAGAGGGTTGAAGAATTAGTTGGTGTTGGGGCAAAATACCCTACAGATGTGGAATCGGAAATGTTGTGAGTAAAAAATAGCTCTTACTCCCACTTCATCGGTTGTAACATATTTGCCAGCACAGCACTGCATGGAGTAACAGTAGCCTTTACCTCATCAGATTGTTAGGGAATTAAAGGAGATACTGCATGCCAAATGCTAGCCTAGTTCCAGGAGCAGACTTTATGCTTAGCAAAAGGTTAAGAAGCTGTTCATAGCATGTGAATGATGATAAAGAATAGATTCTACAGTAAATTGCTACCTACATATGGAAGTTTCTATGTGGGTTGCAGAGACACATAATTAGAAGAGCTTGTCATTTCCTTTCCATATTCTTACATCTAGAATTGCAACAGGGTCCAAAAACATTTGCTTAGCAGAAGACAGGAACTATGAGGCTTCAACTCTCTTTTCTAGAAGTCACATTTGACTTTGTAAACAGATCTTGCCCCACTTGCAGACAATGCACAGCTGCAGATAAGATGGGCAGCCCTAGTTCTCTTCAAAGAACAGAAGTCCCAATGCCCCAGAGGCCCACCCCTTCCAGGAAGCCCTGGGCTCTGGGGTACTGCTTAACCGCAGAGCAGCCCCTTATTCCACGCACCACCCCCACCTCACCTCAGCACTTATACCCTTGTCCTCTGGAGGCTTAGAACAGTTCCTCTCTGGCTCTACTGCCAGGAAGGGGCTGCAAACAGTCTCATTTGCACCCACAATTGCTTAGCCTAAGACTCTGCAATTCTGTGCTAAGATGCGTGGAACTTTCTGCTCACTTCTGAACTCTGCTCATAGCAGAATCAGAAGGCCCATGGCTGCAGGCTCTTTGGACGCTCCTCTTGGTGCTCTGCTGCACTAGGTCTGTGCTTTTCTCTTTCTGAATGCTGGGAGACTCTGCTCTGTCCTTTGATCTGTGACCACAGCCCTGTAAGAAGGTTATGTTGCAGTTGTCCATGTGTGCAGATCTCTGCCTCTGAGGCTGTGAGGTCTGTAAGGGCAGGGACATGCTACCTCCTCTCTACCTACTGCCTATGGTTAGTCAGTGGCCACTGCTTCTTCACCCCACTTCCCTTTCTCTATATCCAGCTTTCAACCGGAGTCACTTTTGTATAATCCCTTGTAGAACAGAATTTCCTGTTCCTCTCTCATGCTCTAAAGAAGCACCTCCAACCCCCTACCTCTGCCCTGGTATCCCACTACAGTAATACAAGCCACATCACGGTGTAATTCCCTGATTGGAGAGAATGATTATCTCCTGAGGATGGAGAGGAGAATAGCACCCTCCTCAGGGGGGTGTGAGTTGATACAAGGAATGCCTTTAGAGTAGTGTCTGTGACACGGTTTGGAGGTGTGTCCCCTCTAAATCTCATGTTGAAATGTGACCTCCAGTGTTGGAGGTGATCCTGGTGGGAGGTGTTTGGGTCATGGGGATGGATCCGTCATGAATGGCTTGGTGCTGTCTTCGCAGTAATGAGTGAATTCTCGCTCTATGAGTTCACACAAGAAGTAGTGTTTAAAAGAGCCTGGCACCCCCTCTCTCTTGTTCCCTCTCTCTTTCTCTCACTCTCATCATGTGACAGGTCTGCTTCCCCTGCACCTTCTGCCATAAGTAAAAGCTTCCTAAGGCCTCTCCAGAAGCTGGGCAGATGCTGATGCCAAGCTTGCACAGCCTGCAGAACCATGAGCCAAGTAAACCTCTTTTCTTTATAAATTACCCAGTCTTGGATACTCCTTTATAGCAATGCTGATATAGCAATGGATGAACACGGTCTGACATACAGTAAGTGATTAAGAAAGATCTGTTTTCCTTAACATCTGTCTCCTTAGCCAGACTGTCAACCCTTTGTGGGCAGGGACTTCTAACCTCTGTGCTTCCAAAGTGTTTGGCATATAGTAGGAACTCAATAAATCTCAGTTCCTAATTGATCGTAGTGGCAGTTCCTCCGAAACAGGGGACCAAGTGTGATATGGTTTGGCTATGTGTCCCCACCCAAATCTCATCTTGTAGATCCCATAATTCCCACATGTTGTGGGAGGGACCGGTGAGAAATGATTCAATCATGGGAGTGGGTCTTTCCCGTGTTGTTCTCGTGACAGTGACTGGGTCTCACAAGATCTGACGGTTTTAAAAACGGGAATTTCCCTGCACAATTTCTCTCTTTGCCTGCTGCCATTCATGTAAGATGTGACTTGCTTGTGTTTGCCTTCCACCGCGATTGTGAGGCTTCCTCAGCCATGTGGAACTGTAAGTCCAGTTAAACCTCTTTCTTTTGTAAATTACCCAGTCTCAGGTATGCCTTTATCAGCAGCATGAAAATAGACAAATACACAGTGTTAATGGGCTCATAGTCATCACTCAGTATAGATGTCACCACACTAAAGGACCAAACCATGGACTTGAAGCAAGGCCAAAATCTATTATTGAAAATATTCATCAAATCCTTGGTAAAAATGTTTGTCTCATGTGTCAGTGCTGACAGAGAGGTGAAGGAGAGGATCCTATTCACCCTGCAAGGCTCAGGCCCAGGGATTCCTGTCTCTAGGCAGACTTTCCGAGTCCCATAGAGGCTACTTCCTACATTATGTATTTAATTACCTAATACAAAGCTAAGAGTGGGGAAAAAAGTAATGACAACGTCAGCTTCAGTGCTGGGATTTTACATCAGTATACTGGTGTGGTTTTGTTAACTAGAGAACATGGAATTCAAGACCATACTAATGTTCAGAACACAGCAAATAAGTATGTTTTGGCTCAAACTATATCATACATCAAAAGATGGTTTCTTACTGGTCAACATGGCCCAGCTGTGAGAATATTCTAATTTATTAAACCAGTCTCCTTAAGTAAGGTTCCCCTTCTCCACCTAGGTCTTAAGAGGAAATAATCCATAAAGTCTTAAGACTTATCCCACCACCCACTTCTATTTGATGAAGACAACGTAAGGGAAAAAGAACTTTGTCCTGCTCTGCTGGAGAGTCAAATCACACCATGTCATCACAACCTTGTGACAGCCAGTCCTCCTCCTTCTCTTCTGAAATGAGAACCATGGAGCCACTTACACCAGAACACCCATAAGCCATGTGCATCCCATGGTGTTTCCTGCTCAGGGGCCATGGATGGAAGAATGAGAGTCTAATGACATTGTAGCACTTGTCACTTCTCTCCCCAGGCACCCAGACACTGAAAACAGGCAGTGCACACTGTGAAAGACCACCTGCGTGGGCCGAGGAGGTTGCAGGAGCTGGACCTTAGGCCAAAAGGAGGGCCCCTAGGAACCTTCCAGCAACAGGCTTCCACACTTCCTCTATGGTTTCATTGTTTGTCCCCTTCAAAACTCATGTTGAAATTAAATTGCCATTGCAACAGTAATAAGAGGTGAAACCTTTATGAGGCTGACCCCTCATGGGTGGGACTAACGACATTATAAAATGGCAAGTTTGGTCCCCTTTCTTTTCTTTGCTCTTCTGCCTTTCCCCATGGAATGACATAGCAACAAGGCCTTTGATAGATGCTGGCTCCTTGATATTTGACTCTCCAGTCTCCAGAACTGAGAGCCAATAAATTTCTGTTTATTATAAATTACCTAGTCTGTGGTATTCTGTTACAGCAGCACAAAATGGACTAAGACGCCTCCTAAGCACAATTTCTTTCTCCTATGTTCCCGTGACACTTTACTGATAAGTGTTCTAGTATTTCATTTCTTCTGCTATATTTAATCATATTTCCTCATATCTTCCTCACTAGACTGTGTCTAAGGAAAACGAATATATCTTATTAATCTCACTTTCCACAGTGCCCAGCACAGTATATAGCTGAAAACAGACACTCAGTAAAGTCGAAAAATTTATGGTAAGAGAGACCCAGCACAAGAATGTTTTATTTATTTATAATTTGTAACTCCTTCTTAGACTACGAGTGACTGCAAAACAGAAATCATGGCTTTTTCACGTTCAATCACACAACTTAGTGATTTAGAGTCAGAAAGACTTGTGTCCAAATTCTAACTCTGATTTACTTTCTGGTGACCGTGAGTGAGTGACAATCTCTCTGAGCCTCTATTTCCTTATGATACATAGGTGTGAGAATTAAGTGAGATAGTGCATGCAAAGTGTTTGGAATCCAGCCAGGCATACAGTACGAGGCCAATACATAGAGGTTATACTGGTAATGCCAGGGGACCCCCAGGTATGACTGATGCTCAATCAATGTTGGTTGAATAAGAACCCCTCTGTAAATTTTTAATTCCCTGCTCTAAGTTTCTGGTCAAAACTCCTGAGTCGAGTCCCCAGACTGACCCCACAGAATATATGCTGGAAAAAGTTAATGATCTGTGCAGTCAGATGAAAAGAAAAAGAACAGATGGAATAAGTTGGGACAATGAGTACCTTGGTTCCTTCCCCTGCCAACTCCTGTCAAGATGTTGTAACACTCTGGTCTGATTCTCATTACTTCTGAACAAATGAATTACTTCTTAAGCTTCTTTTTACCCCATTCTTCCATGAGTAATATGAAGATGGAAAATGACATTTTTAAGACTTTGGTAAGGTAAGGAGGTGAGAGGACAGATGAGGTAAGGGGGAAGTGAGAGGTGAGAGCTCAGTTCTGAAGTCCCCCAAATACCCAGCGCTGACATTGGGTCTCCTTTGGGGCCAAAGACCTGGGCAGGTATTTTCTCCCTTCCTCTATGAGTTAAAGCAGGGAAACTGTTATATATGGAACATTATTCCTTTAATAGAAACCCACTGAGGATATTTCATTATACAATCCTGATGTTTCTCCTAAAATAATTTCAGATGTTAAAATAAAATAAAAAGCCAATAGAGTAAATTCAGATCAAATCACAGGATGCTGAAGGTGGACACCAGCACAAAGATTCCATTCAAACTGGTAATAATTAACTCCAGAAACATCCTCCATGAAGCTGAGGCACACGCAAAGAACGGGTAGGCTCATGAGCAAGGGCCGAGGGCCAGATCCTGCCTGGGAGCTGCATCTGGACCTTTCAAGTTGGATATGGCTATGGAATAAGGCACCAAACCACCACCTGGTTTGATTTATTACTTTATTAGTATTTATTATTTTCAATGTATTAGTCAATTTCCTGTTAATCAATTGAGTTGGGGGAAAGCCAGTCAGGAAAGGTATCTAGACATTTTCCTGTCTAGTCATTTATGGGATGTGAAAGACTTGGCAGGAGGCAACATCGTAAAGGAAAGGAGAACCAGTTTGGGGCCATCAGGTCTGGGCCTGAAGCCTGCCTCTGTTTCCTACCACCTGTGTGGTTTGGGTCAAGCAATTCAACTTTCTATGCTGCACTCTTCTCACCTTAAAATGGAAGAAACAATACCTACTCTGCAGGAGTATTATGAGTATTAAATGGTACAACCTATGTAAATCCAGCATGGTCTGAAACAGCAGGCACATGAAGAATGTAATTTCTTCTCTCTTTGCCTACTTTGGGCAAAGGGTTATATTGGATGATATAAAGAATGTGGCTGGGTGCGGTGGCTCACGCCTGTAATCCCAGCACTTTGTGAGGCTGAGGGAGGTGGATCACCTGAGGTCAAGAGTTCGAGACCACCCTGGCCAACATGGTGAAACCCCGTCTCTACTGAAAATACAAAAATTAGCTGGGCATGGTGGTGGGTGCCTGTAATCCCAGCTATGCGGGAGGCTGAGGCAGGAGAATCGCTTGAACCCAGGAGGCGGAGGTTGCAGTGAGCCGAGATCGCACCATTGCACTGGGCGACAAGAGCAAAACACATCCTCCCCCCCAAAAAAAATGTGAAGATCAAAGGTAGGGATCTCGAAGACCCCTTCCAGATCAGACGGTCCATGACTCTATTTTCCAGGGCGAGCTAAGTAAGAGCCAGAATTCACCATATATTTACTCTGAAACTAACAAGGAAGCCACTAGTGGGAGAAGTTGGAAATACTAAACCTCAGCTCAGCCTCTCTCTAATTTGACTCCTCCTAACTGAACACAGGGTGTTCCATCTTTTTGGGTCTGGGGCATCTTTGTGAATTTGCTTCTGGGACACAGGGTGAAGATGTCTAGTTTCCATGTGGCTGTCCAATATTCCCCAAATCTATCCATACCATAAACACCTGTGATGTAAGCAGTGACAGAATCACAGTGAGTCTCATTCGCTACTTTCACCAACGGAAAACCTGAAGAAGTGGTGTGACTTTCCTAAAGATGAACCCGTAGTAAGTAGATGACACTCGAGTTTGAATAACGCTAACGTCTCCTTATCTGAGTCTAGGAACTTTTATGTCACACTGTAAATGCCATTCATTCATTCCTTCATCAATTTCAAATTGAGCTCCTAAAACGTGCCCAGATATAATCAGAATCATACCTTAAGGACCCATGTTGGGTCAATGCTGCCTTGGCCTTGAAGTCCTAACTCTATATGAATAGTCAAATACACGTTGGTTGTCCCCGTTTTCCCTCCGTGGGACTACCATGTGCTACATTGTCTTGATTGTCAAGGTAAGAAAACCAAGGGAACGTGCTAGAGTCTACATCCATTGATTTTCCCTGTCCAGCAACAATGCGTTCACTATTGTTTGAGGAACATCCCCTATCCTAGTGCATACAGTCTTGTTGGGACTGTCAAGCTGGCCCGCTCTCCCTCTGGCAGTGTATTGACTAAGCCCAGATGGGACCAAACTCTCCCCCTCGAATTTAAAGGTTGAATATAACTACTAAACCCTATGAAGCAGATTAATGATGATCATGGCACACTGAAGAAGTTGTCCATTTGTTTCTGCTACATATGTCCATGGAAATGGTCCATTTCCATCTTTACTGAGACCTACTTGCTCATCCTTCCTTTGAGTCAATGAGCAGACTTCCAATAAGTTTCTTGTATGCTTTAGTTAAACAGAATCCATTTCTGTTGCTTGAACCCCATGAATCTTGACTAATCTACTTACCAACCCAAGAACACTGTCTTAATGCATGACTGGGAAATAGTTAACTAAAGATGCCCATATAGCTGTCAAGGGAAAGCTACTTACTGGGCTTCTGGTACCATCCAAAGGGATAGGTGTGGACTTCAATGTCAGGAGAGCCACAGTCCAAAATGCGCCAGGCTCCTCCATTCTCCTCACTGCATATCTGAAGTCCCAGGCTGTTCAGAGTGAGACATGTCACCTCTCCTCCTGGGGTGAAAAAAAGAAAGAAAAAAAAAACCACAATCAGGAAACTGAATACAATGGAAGAGTCTAATAAATGAGAAAAATTCTGCAAGTTCATTGTTCAGCAGATATTTAGGATATACTACTATATTTCAGATACTATCTCAGCCACTGCTGAAAAACCTGGTACCTGAACTCAAGGAGCCTCTGATCTAACAGCAAAGGGATAGAGGTGGCTAATACTTATCAAGTACCTATCATGTGCCCAGGGCTATGCTAGGTCTCTGTTGGTATTGCTTCACTTGGTCTTCACATAACCTTATGAGAAAGGCAGTTTTGGTAGCCCTATATACAGATGAGGAGGAAATAGAGGCTCAGGGAGATTAAGTGACTTTTCCAGAATCACACACTAGTAAGGGAACGAACCAAGCATTAAATACATATCACACAAATGGATCCAAAGTTCACCAAGCTGCTTGACCCAAGCGTTGAAAGATGAACAAAAGATAGCTAAGCCAAGAATGGAAGGAAGGAAGTTTGGCCAGAGAGAACTGCACATGTAAAGTGATGATTGCTGGACTAGGAGCCAAGTCTCAGCTACCACATTTACTAGCCAGTTGCCCTCTCCAAGCCCCCACTTCCTTATCTGTGAATGAGGATTGTTTCTCCCTTCTCACAGAGAGGAGACCCTGAGGGTTTGATAAGAGCATAGATGTGAATGTGTTTTCTAAACTGCAGAGTGCTGTGAGCAGGGGAGAGGGAGCTGTTACTATTATTACCTTTTAACTGGGAAACATTTAGAAATCCAAAGCCAGTGCAGCATGGGTCCGCATCACACCGTCGTTCACATTCAAAGAACCTGACGTAGGAAGAGAAAGAGCAGGCCTGAAGGTTTTCATTGGTGGCCCAGGACCTACTGGGTGGGCTGATTGTAGTCATTCTTGCTTTTGGGGACCAGCTTTTATTAACCCCCTACTTAAACTGGGGGTGCTTTGGTCAATGTGCATCAGTGGACTCTTAGCTTTGAGGTTCTTTCTGGAAACAAGATTCTACTCCTCTCTGGAGTAATACTGTCCTGCTATTAATCGTTTATTCACCCATTCATTCATCATGCATATATTCTGTGTCTATTATGTGCCAGGCTCCAACCAAGCTAACCCAGGATCCAGAATGTACTCCTTCAGTCCTTTCAGGTAAGCAGAAAGTCTTAGCTTTGGACGCTGGGAAAATAAAGAAATAACAGGGAAGGCATTTCTAGAAAGAGGAGAGTTCATAGACTTAGAGTCAGGGTGACCCAGCCAGGGGCCTGTTTTAGCAGCAGGAGCTGAGCCTGTGTTCCCCTTCACTTCCCCTCTTACTGTACAACGTGGATAATTACACTCTACCAATGCATTTCTGTTTCCTGGGTCAGCCCATCCAGCCAGGCTCTCTCAAGACTGACCTTCTTATCCACTCAATGTAGCTACTAAGCCCTACCCTCAGCTTCTAGGGCTATTCATGGCAGGAGGGACTTAATGGCTCCAAACCAATGTTCCTGGGCTAAATTCCAAGTTTCCCCTGCGCTGACCACTCCGCTCCAGTCTGACCACTCATTCTTGACTCCTGAGAGCTTTCTCAAACCCCTAGTCCCTTCTTGGTGGGGGGATCCTGCCTAGTTATGGCCATTCTCCTTCCCTGAACCCAAGTCTCATCCCAGTGGTGATGCTTTTATCTGCTGGGCAGCATCTCCAACATTGGCAGCATCTGTGCCCTGATGCCTGCAAGTCACCTCTCTGCTTTTCCGTCTCCTAGTTCTCTGCCAACATGCCCACTTACCACTTCCTTTTCCTATCTTGGAAGCTCATTTCTAAGATCCAGTCTGGACCATGCATTATCCCAGCCAACTACATTTCCCTGAGTCTAGACGCACAATCTACTCCCCTAGTTCCCACCCCAGTTCCACGGTCAGGCTGATCCCTGGTTCTAACCCTCCTTTTCATCCACCCCTCCCATCAGCACAGTGGTGTCCAGCTGAATCTCGAGACAGATCAGCCTGCCTCATCTTTTTACCCCCATTTTCAAAAGTAGATTTTAAGCACCAGCAACATGGTTCAGTGTCATAACTCATAACTCAAGAGCATTTCACAGATCAATGGTTCATGAATGAATGACCCTTGAATTTTTAAGTATAAAAGAATCACCAGGGGAAGCTTCCTTAAAGGTCAGATTCTTGAACTCCATCCCAGGAAATGCTAATTCAGCAGGTTTGAAATAGGACCCAAGGATGCAGTTTATAAATAGGACCCAAGAATGCAGATCTGTGGATATCACCCGTTAGAATTCACATTCATCTCTCCGGGTGATTCTAATGGGTAAGATCCACAGATGATACTAGGAGAGACATCTTCAATTAAAACAACTAAATAATGACTAAGCAAAAAATTCAACCATAAAATAAAATTTAAAAATAAATAAAAAATAAAAATTATTTATATGCTTATGAGTCTATTAAAATTTCTACTTGCTCTCCAGATTCTGAGTACTGCAATGGGAGGTTTTGAGAATCAAGTTTATTACCATACTTGATAATTTACATTAAATAATGAGATGTAGCTCAGTGGCTCTTTCATCATCCAGCTAGTAGTTCAAGGCTAAATGTTGTGTTTACCATCAGTAACTTACCTTAGCTAACGTTTTCAGATATGGTTACCTCTTTATTACCTTTTACCCCCTTAGCTTTGGGTTTTATAGTTTTTGTTTGTTTGTTTGTTTGTTTGTTTTTTGTTTGTTTGTTGACAAGAGTCTTGCTCTCTCGCTAGGCTGGAGTGCAGTGGTGTGATCTCAGCTCACTGCAACCTCCACCTGCTGAGTTCAAGCAATTCTCCTGCCTCAGCCTCCCGAGTAGCTGGGACTAGTAGCATGTGCCGCCACCATACCCAGCTAATTTTTGTATGTTTAGTAGAGACGGGGCTTCACCATGTTGGCCAGGAGGTCTCGATCTCTTGACCTCATGATGCGCCTGGCTCGGCCTCCCAAAGTGCTGGGTATGCTTCTGTTTTTAGCTGTGATTGTGTCACCTTCTTCAAGGAAGTATTATTAATAATAAATATTTGGGGTGAGACACAAGTAGCTTACCCATTAGAAATAGATTTTTCAGACATGGGCACTTTATTTCTAATGGATATCCCCATCAGTTTTTGGAACGGCAGGCGGGTGTAAAAGTTCTTCACTTTATCCTCCAGTATAACTACATAGAGGAAGAAAGAAAATTCATTACTTAGAGATTTGCTATAGTAATGAAAATATGAGGACAAATGAGTAAAACACAGACTGAAAGTTTCTAATTAAAGATGACATATTTAATTCATATTAAGTCTCAGTTCCTATCCCAAATCTCACTAAAATGATGGTAAGTCCACAAGGACAAAGATTTTTTTTTTTTTTTTAAGTGGGGACTCAGCAACAAAATGTTGGAAGCTAGAAAGCATATGGAGGAATAAAAATTGCCTAATAGACCAAGAAAACTACTCAACTTTTCTGTGGGAAGAACCAAGAAGCAATGCCATCTGCCCTCTGGAATCCCACAAGGTTTAAGTATGGTGGCCCTGGGGGTGAAGGTGGCCCAAACAGAAGCACTGGCTGGAATCTCTTTAAGAAGCTATTTGGTCTCTAGATGCTCTCCTCTGCTCTCCACAGCTGACAAAAGCTCCCTCCCCACCATGGAAGAAGATAGAAGGTTCATTTTCTCGAGAGGATCTCTTGGGTGCATCAGGTACAGTCCATGGCGTGAGCACTTCACTGAAAGTAGGAGATTCTTTCAAGTCAGTCTGCATAATGAATATTGAGGTGTCCCCCCCGACATTTTCCAAATTTATTTGGTGCCCAAACCACCAGCAGCCAGGCTCATGCCCCAAGGCCAGGTGTTGAGAAACTCCTCTGA
This sequence comes from Mandrillus leucophaeus, assembly GCF_000951045.1. Taxonomy (NCBI): domain Eukaryota; kingdom Metazoa; phylum Chordata; class Mammalia; order Primates; family Cercopithecidae; genus Mandrillus; species Mandrillus leucophaeus. The sequence goes on from NW_012101732.1 coordinate 4,445,197, forward strand.
AGGAGGAACCTAAAAATACTGGTGTGAGGAATTCCCCAAAGGGCAACCCAACAGGATTATCCCTCAGAGAAACCTAGAGTTGACAAGTTTCCACCACACATTTGGGGCTGCCCAGTCAGCTTGTGGACCCCTTTGACACTGGAGTGGAAAAATAAGGATCACTGGACATCTGAGAAAGGCCTCCACTGATGAAGATAGAACAGTAAATGAAAGGTGACAACATCTGGAGAAAACAGACTGTATGGGGTTAAAAAAATCTCCAAAAATATGGCATCATTAATAGACTGGGAGAGAAAATCACCTTCTATCTTGTTACAGTCACTGCTGCTGACATTCTCTGTAGTATACAGCCAAATGGAATTCTGATGCAGGTATTAAAGGTGGCTCTCTTAGGAGAGGATTATTTCCTATTGTCAATTTGATGCAGTTCTAAATGGTTTCACCTCTCTACAAGGAACATGAATAACTTTACTTTTAAAAGAAGAAGAAATTAGTTTTAAGTGTGAATAAACATTTTGGATTTTATTTTTTTAAAGCCTACTTCTGCATTGAAATATTCCCCCAAATAATCCTGTTTCATATTTTTTGATAAACTGAGACAATTATGCAGTAGTTTATTGATTCTAACCCTGAAAGTTTGGATCCATGTTCCATCTTCTTGAAACCAATAAAAATATAAAGAAAATGTTTTTTAAATAAGAAACTAATCTGGATATTTCTAAAACCATAGAGCCAGCAGAACATTGGAAATACAGTTTATGCAGATCCCTCCAAGTGCTCACCTTTCTTCTGGAACAGGGCCTTTGGCCTCTGGGGCAGGATCAGTCTGCAGCCCTGGTCATTGGACTCCAAGATATCATCACACACCTGTGCCTCTGGGTAGAGGGTGCAGGTGAAGTACAAGGATGCACTCTCTGTTATTTCTGCAAACTGACAGAAGGAGTGCTCCTGCACACAACCTACAGGCAAGACAGTAGTGTGATTTTAGTTCTTGCATGGTCTACAGGGGAGAATAATCTCTACAGGATTATCTGGGGTGGAGGGAATGGCTGGTGGAGATGCCTCCTAGTTAGGGAAGAGGCCTGAGACTGTCATGATCATCCAGTCTGGAAGGCCCATGTAAAAGCCCTGGGGTTCTGACAGCTGAGGAGGGAGATATGTGCTCCTGAATAAAGGGAGAGTCAAAGGCATAAGGGGAAAAACCTCAAACTCAGCAATACAAGAGGCAAAAGCGTAATATTCCATTGGATCCACCCATGCCCATCTCAGAGGGAGTCAAGATCTGCAGACCAGAGGCCATGCGACTGTAAAAACTGTGAACTTTGTGAATGGTCTCCTTGTACCTGTGCCCAAGTCAGCCTATGCCCCTGGTATATATGAGCTCCCCAAAGGCTAGGAACATGGCTGATTTGATTCATTTTGGGTGTTCTCTTTCATCTCCAAAATCAAACACAAAGCTTTGAACATAACACATACTTAATAACTGCCAAATGGATGGAGGGATAGATGGATGGATGGATGGATAGATGGATGGATGGATGAATGGATGAGATGGATAGATGGACAGATGGATGGATGGATGGATGGATGGACGGATGGATGGACGGACGGACGGATGGATGAATGGATGGATGGATGGATGGATGGATGGATGGATGGATGGATGGATAGATGGATGGGATGGATGGACAGATGGACGGACGGACAGACGGATGGATGGATGGATGGATGGATGGATGGATGGATGGATGGATGGGATGTATGGAGAAACAGGTGGATGAAGATAGGCTCTGGGAACAGAGTAGAGATTACATTGTAACCTTCTAGAAAATAGGGGTTATATGCTATCTTTCTTTTATATCATCCATGGCACTAAGAGTGCAGTGATCCCTGAGTTATGACACAATATTTGACCTTGTATGTTTCTCAGGAGTTGCCAAACTAGGTCTGTGATGCCTGACTACAGGGTCTGGAAGAAGAAGGATGAGGTCTAAGTATACTTACGAGAAAGGCACCACAGGTTTGCCTGCTGGGCTGAAAACAAGTGCTTGAAAAGCCAGTGCTTCTGGCTGGGCAGTGATCGATTTCCATTGACAATGACCTGGTCAAGGTCCACAGGGGAGAAAAGATCTGTTGTCAAACCTGAAAAAGAAGCAGACGGTCCATTTCCTGCACCTTTATCTCTAGTGAATATGAGAAAAACACAAGAAAGAAACACACACACAGAGAGAGAGAGAGAGAGAGTCAGAGACAGAGACAGAGACATTTTTATGCTGTGTGAAACTAGAGCAGGATTGAAGTCAGTAGAGCTGAGAGTCTGGTCAGACAGGAATAGTTCAGAAGGCCCCAGGAAGTACTAAAAATTATGGGATGGCAAAATCTTAGAATCTAGGTCTGGATAAAGTCTTGGAAGTTATCTAGTCCACCTTTTCACCGAATGCTAAAGTTTTTCCCTGGAGACCTCTGGCAAATGCCTCCATAGCTCCACATGACATCACTGTGCTGACCACAGCAGCCCACTCCATCATTAGGAAGTTGTATAGTCAAGTCCTCTTTTTGTAACTTTGAGCCACTAATCCTCTTTCTGTCTTCTGAAGTCACATGGAAGTCCAGCCTCTCTCCCAAATGGTAGTCTTCGTCTATAAAGTCAGCTTTCAGCTCCACTTAACCCAAACTTGAAAGTTTTAGCTCAACCATTCCCTGAATCTTTCTTCAGGTATTCATATGCCGTGATCCCAGCTCTTCCTGGGGTCCCCACTGCCTATGGAACAGAAATCCAGGTTCTTTTCTTAATCTGGGCTCTACCTGCATTTTGAGCCTCACCTCAGATTGTCTTGATTTGCACTCCAGCAGCACAACAGCCCTGCTAACTCTCTAGCTCATCACCACGCTGTGTGCAGTCCCCGTGCAATTGTTCATGCTCTTCCCTCTGTTGACTCAAGCTCCATTACACCCTCCTCTCCCACCCAGCTAGTGCAGCTTGTGCTTCGAGGATCAGCTTTGATCCCTCCTACTCTGATGTCCTGTGGTTCTCTATAAAGAGGTTCTACAGGGCCAAGGGTCCCAACACCCAGGCACAGTGGGGACAGCTCCGTATCCTTGGAGGGCTCTGTCTTCAGGGGGATGTACAATGGTGGCATGAGGCAGATCAAGGAGATGAGCTAGGGAATGTTTGAAATGTCCATTCATTCAGGGCTCTGTATACAGGGCACTACATCCCCTATACACCTCCACTTTGCTGTGGACTTGGGCACTGCACTTTCCTTGTCAGTGCTTGTCAGCAGCCACTTTCCACACTCCATAAAGTAGGCTCAAGGAGACTGAGCTTCTTCACTAGAAAGAACCACTGGACAGGATAAAGGCTTTACGAGCACTTGGCAAGATCAGAAGTCTGGTGCTGGCACAGACCCCAGAGACCATGTTTCCACCTCAGCCTGCATCTTATGTGATTGTATGATGGTCAGTTCCCATGCCTGTTTCCTCACTGAGCCATGCCTGGCACAAGCAGGCAGAGACCTCAGAGATCATATTGCCTCCCCAGCCCTTATCTCACATAATTGCATAATGGCCAGTCCCCATGCGAGTCTCCCCATTGAACCATGCCTGGCACAAAGTAGGAGCTCAGGGAGATCACAGATTGCCCTCAAGACAGCAACGTAAGGGAAGAGAAACAAGGCAGCAGGACTGAAGGCACACCTGCTCTTGGAGCCTTAGCACAGGTGTTCCCCTTACCTGGAACACCTTTCCTCAGGTGTACCTGCGAGCATCTGGCAGATCCTTCTGGCCTTCTCTGAGAAACCTTTCCTGACCCTTGCAGGCTGCTAGCATTCCTTCTCCTGCATTCTCACTGCACCTAACACCTGTCCACATTGCACCCCTTCATTGTCATGCAGTGACTGGCACATGGAATTCTCACTAGTCTGTGAATGTCCAAGGCCAAAGCCACGTGTGCACAAAAATGTCTGCTGGATGAAAGAATGAATACTGTAGCCACTTCATCTTATACCTGGTTTACATGCCATATTAGATAAAGTCATTTCCTACTTCTCTTAAAACTATGTGCTCTCCTTAAAAGCAAGGAGACCAATCACTTTTGTTGGCTTCCTGGGTTTGTCTCAAATATTCAGACTGCTGGGAGTAACTTGGTACACAGAGGGGAAGATTCCTCACTGTCCTCTGAATCAGAGAGGCCATTCTCATGGACCCTGAGAAGGATCCTCCAAGTAAACAAGCACGTGGAGACACCACTGGGCCTGGACTCAATACGATTTATTCTCCAGGCACTTTATCTCCTCGAGCCCAGGAATGCAATCAACCAAGAAAGGGAAGACTGAGCTGAGCCTTGTCTATTCACCCTGACTCCCTGCAACATCTCCAGTGGGGGCCAAGCTCCCCTTCTAGGGGAGAGGGAAGAAAGCGGGGGTGGGGGGAGCATCCTGTGTGAATCACGTGAGAGTTTTGCAGATGCTGCCCTAAAGTAGTGTGTGATGATGGATTTGACAGAACCTTCCCAAGTGCCACTAACTCATGTACATTTACATTATCATGAGCTGTGTGGCTGCCCCTCAGAGGCACTGCCAAGGTTGAGGATCACAAACACAATGCCTGATCAAGCAAGGGAGGGCAGGGTGCTGGGCATTTTTTAGGCATGTGTTAAGTACCAGGCACTGTGCCAAGTGTTTGCTATCTAATGGGATAAGAGGTAGACACAATTATTTTACACATGAATCCAAGGCTGTTAGCAGGGAAGCAAATTACCCATGGCCGTGCACTAAGGCATGCAGTCAGTAGCAGAATTGTGGTTCAAGCTCTAGTATCTGCTCTGTAATGTGATGCTTTTTCCCTTGTACCATGCTGCCTTCCTGTGCCTGCAGTCTGATCTGGCTCTCCCTCTTCTTCTTCCCTTCCCCTTCCTTCTTTCCTTCTGCTCCTACTCCTATTCCTACAGTGCGTCCATGCATGCAAATACACACACACACACACACACACACACACACACACACACACACACACACACACACACACCCCGCAGACCACAGGTGGATGTCTTGTCTCCTGGTCCTTGCTGAGCCCATATTGAGCAGCTGATCTCCCTCTCTCTCTGAGTTTTAGCTCCACCTCAGTAATAATAATCACAGACTCTGGAGGTAGAGAAGTCCCAGATAGTACATATGTACTGTTCCTATTCAGTTTGGAATCATAGCTTTCACTGTGTGCATGACATGCAAAAGATTCTAATAGACATGCCATTCATTAAACAATTTCAGAATATTTACACTTTGTTTATACTCTTCAAGGTTGACATAAGCGAAGCCCATTGGCCACAGTCAGTTGAACCTTGCTCTTTGTTTCTTTTTTCAGGTTTTGTTATTATGGTTGTCTTCATTTCCAGTAACACTGATGGATTTGCAGTGGTTTTGCCTTACTTTCTATGCCAATTGCCCATCTGAGGAGCTTCCCATATTTATAAGCTGGATAACTGGGTTAGAAGATTGAAGGAGAGTCCATAGATACAGAATAGAGTGACGTCAATATGTCCGTTCATTGATTAAACTCTTGGTGCCCCCATTTAGTCTCTGCATTCAGACACCCAAGTATGTAAGAAGGTTTTGGGTTGGTACCTGTCTCTGTTGGAGATGCTGGTCTTGGCACTGTGTCTTTTCTACATCCCATAGACTCGGGCCGAGACCCCATGTCAGAATCTAGGAGGAAAAAAAAGAGTTGTTGCAATGTTGGGGAGAAGGGGTAATATTCCACTGGTCAACAAAATGGTAGTAGCAATGTGAGAAAAATCAGGGCCTAAAGCCAGGTGCCTTAGATAAGATCTGCAACAGATGCCCTGACATAGGTCTGCACTCTTTTTATACGGAACATCATGCAACCTCTCAATGATAGAACAGTCATTATCTGTGATATTGAAATCATTAACATATGCAAAGCCCTTTCAAATTAACAAAATATGCTCATAAATATTGCTATTTATAACACCCTATGTAGGTAGGGAACAAGATTTCCATTTTACTCTTGAGAAAACTGAGACTTAGAAAGGCAAAATAATTTATCCCAGACCACTCAAGTGTCCAGTAAATGAATTAGAAATTTTAAAAATGTAACTAAATGTTCAAGTCAGGAACAGGTCTTCCATGAAAGCGAGTGAGGCTGTGGTGGCACAGGTATTAGGCAGGGCTTAAGGCACTTCCTTGTAGTGTAGCAAATGTCCTGGAGAAATGTAAGTCCCTGATTTTTCATCAGCTAACACTTTATCAGAAATTTCTGATAACTAGGAAGTGCTGGACTTGGGACCTCCTATCAGTGTCTGGTCTTGACCCCAGGATCTCCCAGGCCTCCCATGGGCATTTCACATACCCTCTCCAAGTCTCATTTTCCTTGTCTAGAAAATGAATAAAATATCAGCCCCTCTTTAGACTTACCTTATAGGTATAATTAAATGAGAAAAGTAGTACATGATCTCATTTTATCTCTTTAAAATGAAAATGATGGTAAACACCTTCCTTTTCATTTTCTCCTCTCCCTCCTCTTCTCCTCTTCCTCCTCCTCCTCTTGTGCCTTCCATGTTCTCTTCATCACCACCACCCCCACCAACATGACTCAGCAGGTATTATATGCACGGCACTGTTTTGTGCATTGATGCACTATTGCTCAGGCAATTCTGAGGCCAGTGACATCTGCATCGCATGCTACCCATGGGGAATCTGGGCATGAGGGACTGGTCCATGGGCTCCCAGGCACATGAGAGGGGATTGATAGGACCAGGATTCACATCCTGTCATTCCAAGTCTGTGCCTTCCTGCTCCTTCAGTTTGTCAGCATATAGAAGCAAATCACCAATCCTCTCTTGGGACACTGAAGATCAGCGAGGACAGATTAGAGGAACAGGAAGGAGGTAATATGGGGTCAGGGGCCTTTTTTCATGCCTCTCACCCAGTACATATGGCCATGACCTGTGATGGACCACTGCTCTATCTGATCCCTCCTGAGGCCAGAACCCTTCAAGAGTCAGGACTGTGCCTCTCATCTCTCTCCTAAATGCCTTTCATTTTCCCTGGGTCTGAGTAGGTACTTGGTTAACATTCAGAAAACTCGAAGGAGGACAAAGAAGCAGAAGGGAAGTGCCAAGCGGGCGTGTTGTCGGACTCTCCATTTTTCCCCCACTCTGTCCCACAGTACCATTATCTCTGAGCAGGAGTTCAGGGCACTACCTGTCTGGGGTCCTGTCCCCAGTCCCTGGGCCTCAGGGTGAAAGGCACATGGGGCTGAGTCCCCTTGGATAAATGCCTCCTGTGCTTTGCAATGGCCCTGAACTCCCTTCCTAGGAACAAGAGTGTCTTGTGGTCAGCGAACTTTATCTCACGGGAACCTAGTGCTTCCTCCCTCCATTCCTTCTTGGGTTTCCACAGTATTCATTTTTCTTTTAGACTTTGGTATCTTATCTGATGAATTGGAGCCCTTCTATTACACAGAAAGTATGCATTTGGAAACTGACTCTCTACCTATTCCTCTACGGAAATAGAGTGCCCTGTGAATGGGAGGTGGTGCCAGACAATCTCATGTAATCAGCGTCCTGCTAACCCCCCTCTTCCACCATGGAGCTCACCTTTCCAGAGATAAACCTGCTGAAAATTGGTAAAGGTGTCTTGAGTTCCTTCTAGGGGTGTCAGACCTGCAAAGGAAGATGTTTATTTTTTATGAGGTTGAGTGTGCTGTCACTGGGTACCCACCATTACCACAATAGCCCCATCTCCCTTGACACAGGCTCTTCCTAGGCCTGAAAAATGTGCTTCTGATGCAAGGTGTAACCCAGAAGCTTCTTGCAACTCTATTCCAGCTCCCTGGTACAAAACCAGAGCTGGCAAGACATTGGGTGTCATATTCAGGGCACCAAAGGGACTACTTCCGTGAGGGGTTGTGAACCTATGACTCAGGAGTCACTTAAGGAACTGGAGATTGGCTTGAAGAAAGCAAAGCTCCTGGGACACTCGAGGGCTGTGTGAGTTTCCCACATCACCTAACTCCTCAGAGACCCTTGCCTCATTGGTAAATGTGGACAGCGATTTATCCTCTGCAGTCCTCAACATTTGATAGGCAGCCACTTGTTGGCAGCTGCCGCGACTCAACTGATTACTAATATTATCTGATTTTCCTTTCTAGCAAACTGTTCTCCCCCGGATGCCATTCTGGATGAGACCAGACTTGCCACACCATTTCCTGATAGTCAGTGCTGCCTCTTTTGCCCCTGCTCAGTCTTCAGTTCCTTTCAAATTCCCTGTGACATGGAAGGTGAAGGAAATAGCCCAGATAGCAGAATCTGGAGGCAAATAAGCCCCATGCTACAGGAGAGGGCTGGCTGACGCCTGAGACATCGAGATATGACTAAATTTTGTTTTTAATTATTATTAGGAGCTAGTTTTTATATACCTTTTTTAAAATTTTTATTTTATTTTACTTTAAGTTCCAGGATACAGGTGCAAACCTTTGTGCAGGTTTGTTACGTATGTATACATGTGCCATGGTGATACGCTGCACCTATCAACCTGTCATTTAGGTTTTAAGCCCTGCATGCATTAGGTATTTGTCCTAATGAAGAGCTAGTTATTTATAAACAGTTATTACCATTTACCCAACACTAGCAGGGGTGTCCAAGGGAGAGAATACAGTCATGGGTTCTTAGTTTCTGTCTCCGGTTGGGCCAGTAAAGCCCCTTCCTCACCACTCTTTTCCACTTATCACTAAAGACAGAAACTAAAAACCATGGTGTCAGACTACTAAAAGCCTAAAACAAAACAAAATAACAAAAACAAAAACAACAACAGGTGGATTGGACAAGCTTGCATGAAAACCTTCCATATATTACCTAATTTAAAACTCACAGGCATGCTATAAAGTAAGGTCCCCAATTTCCAGATAAAGGAAGGAAAGTCAAGAAAGGTTAATGCAAGAATTTAAACCCCACGTATTTGGCTTCAAATCCCATACTCCTTCCTAACCACCACACTAAGGAGAGGATAATATACAGCCATGCATCTCTTACCAACCAGGATATGTTCTGAGAAATGCAATTTTGTTGTGTGATCATAAAGTGTACTTACATAAGACTAGATGCTCTATCTACTTTTATTTACATATATTTTTTCATACAAAAACACAAATGTCCCAGCATCATTACTGAATATCAATCATTTCCCCTACTTGATCTGAAATGCCAGTATCAAGTGCTATGTATCAGGTTTCTATTATTATCCATTATAATCTTATGGATTCATCTTATACTCTTATTCTCCATTATAATCTTATGGGACCACCATTACATATGTGGTCCTTCATCGGTCAAAGTGTCTTTTTGAGGTGCATGGCTGTACTTCAGAATTCTGTCCATCTGACATGGCAAAAATGTTAAAGGTGTTGTGTTTAAAGAGATGTGAACTGAACTCTCTGGAAAACTCGGCTATCAAAGTGACAAGCCCCCCCCACCCCGGGGCTGACCATGTTCTAGGACATAGAGGTCAGCCAAAAATGCTGAGTTGCACTTTCATTTGATTTTACTTCTGAAATGGGAATGAACAATGGTGCTAGAACTTCTCAGACTGTGCAATGTTGGGATGTTTCTCTAAAGGATCCACTCAAAATTCTGTAATAGCCTTCTTTAGAAGGTGAAAGTTTTTTATAACAATTTGGGCAAGTGAACACCTATGGCATCTGAAAGATGTAGACTTGGATCTCTGCAATTACTGGACTTGTCCTCCACACTGCGGAGAAGACCTCACCATATACTCCTACTGCAACAACACGGAACCAGTGGTTGCACACCTGCTCAGTTTGTGTTCCGTTTTCACTCTCTCCTCATGATATCATCATTTGCTTATTTCAAAGCTCAGACTATGGGGTTTTAGACTTTGTCACAAGGGAAATCAGATACCTTTTTTTTTTTTTTTTTTTGAGACGGAGTCTTGCTCTGTTGCCCAGACTGGAATAAAATAGCATGATCTCAGCTTGCTGCAACTTCTGCCTTCCAGGTTCAAGAAATTCTCCTGTCTCAGTCTCCCAGGTAGCTGGGATTACAGGTTCCCACCACCATGCCTGCTAATTTTTGTATTTTTAGTAGAGACAGGGTTTCACCACATTGGCTAGGCTGATCTTGAACTCCTGACCTCGTGATCCACCTGCCTTGGCCTCCCAAAGTGCTGGGATTACAGGCATGAGCCACCACGCCCAACCTTAAATCTTTTCATACCCAAATCTATTGAGTCTTTAAAGACAGATAGATACACCATATGTAGATACATATATATAGAGATAGCTATAGATATACCCTATATATTCATATAGGTAATACAGATGTAAAGCGAATAACGTTTTAAAAATACTTTTGGTCATGCATTATAATTCTTATTTAGCCTGTAAAAGTTAAAGAAACATTTATCTCTAGAGTATTGTATTGCTCTCAAGTCTAAGGCTGAAACCAATGACCACATTAAGAAGCAGTTTACCATGAAATACATTTTCAGCGATCTGGATGAGACTGGAGACTATTATTCTAAGTGAAGTAACTCCGGGATGAAAAACCAATCATGGAATGTTCTCACTGATATGTGGGAGTTAAGCTATGAAGACGCAAAGGCATAAGAATAATACAGTGGACTTTGGGGACTTGGAGGGAAGGGTGAGAGGGGGGCAAGGGATAAATAACTACAAATAGGGTGCAGTGGATGCTGTTCAGATGATGGGTGCACCAAAATCTCACAAATCACCACTAAGGAACTTACTCATGTAACCAAACACCACCTTACCCCAATAACCTAAGGAAAAATAATATACACGTGTGTGTGTGTGTGTGTGTGTGTGTGTGTGTGTGTGTGTGTGTAGTTTACCATGAAATAATTGGGGAATTTGGATTATGGTCCCTCAATACAAATACAAATTCAGTCACATCCCCTTCCTAAGGGGTATGCCTGCCCCTTCCTAAGAGCAGTATCCTTAGGAAATGCCAAGAGGAAGGTCTTTGCCTCTCAGTAGTCTCAGTGTCTGACTTGGGGAGAGTCGGCGGTGAGTCTTTCACTCTGTCTGAGACTCTTATTTTTGTCGGTATGTGTGTCCTGTTTTACATAATGTCAAAAATTATAGGTGCCTTTCATTACTCAGAGACAAACGGGTGCTTCCCGCAGGTGCACGTCAGTTTAGGACTGTATTTTTGGCCCAGAATGTACTGAACTGTGATAGGAAGCAGACCCTCTTATACACTCTGTCCATCTCAAGGCAACGGAGCCTTGGGTCTGCCAGCCTGGGAAATATACTGTCTTAAGTTCATCCTTGGTTTTTGCCTGTTTCAACACAATTTAATCCAATGGAATTCAACTAAATTCAGCACATGTATGTAGAGTGCCTTGGTAGGTCCAGAAAGTCACCTGACTAGCATCTACAGAGATTATTGTGTCCTGGGAAGCACCTTTGTCAATCACCACAAGGAAAGCTGTAACCCCTTGGTGGTCCTAATTATTAAAATAATAATTAACATCTATATTTATTTATATAATATATATTAATATAATTATTAATATAATAATCAATAATATCATATAATTATATATAATTAATATAATGCCAAGTCTCCATAGGAATACATAGAGAATACTGGGTAAAAGAAAGAATGTTGTTCTTCTTTCTCTTACCTTCCTCATCTCTCATTCCCATCTCTACATCCAAACTCACTTCCTCCTGCTTTCTAAATCAGTTAATAGGACCATCTGCTTCCTGGGTCATCCTTGACTCCTTCTCCATCAGTCTCTGCATCCATTCAGACTAGTCCCTAAACTGTTCTTTAATCTTTCCTCTCCTCTGAACCCTTCCTCTCAGCTCAAGCCTCAGCACATCTCCTAACTCCATTAGGCTTTAGCTGATCCCCACCCAGGCCTCGACCTTGGCCCCCTCCCATCCCTCAGCCACACAGCCCCCAGGTACTCATCCTGAAAGACAAACCTACCTTTGGTCCTGCAGGAGCTACAGGGATGTCAGAATTCAGTTCCTTGCACTGTGGCTCTGACAGCCTCATGCCCTAATCTGTCTCCAAAGTGCTCACCTCCCAAGTCACATTGAATGCTTGCTGTCAGGCCTCTGCGTCGTTGCATGTATTTTTCTCTCTGCCTAGAACCCTGTTCTGTTTCACTTGATTGACCTCTACTCATCTTTCAGAATCAGGCCCTGCATCACCGCCTCCTGAAAGGCTTCCCTCAGCTCTCCAGCTGGTCACAGGTCCCCCTCCGCTGGGTTTGCAGTATTCAGAGCTTTTCTTTCTCTCCCCTTATGCCTGGTAGATACTGTCCAGCTTCCTGAACATACTGTAAGTCCCTTCTTTATATCGCCCATTCCCCCAGCACAATTCTTGGCACAGAACTGGGGTTCAGTATATAAATAAATGCAAGGCTAAATGAAGGAGGGAGAACAAAACAATGAATGATACTCAAAGCCCACCAAATAAACACAGAGCACTGCCCTCCCACGCATCAGAAGGTTAGCCCCAAATTAGTTTTCCTAAACAGATTTCTGACCCCTTACTCCATTCCCCAAAATTTCCCTAATAGAATACTGATGACTGTAAGAAGGTATAGAGAACCCAAGCAGCATCGTTCCTCCTTTTCTCTGATAAATGGTCATAGTTTGACTGCCTAGAAAATACTTTCATTTCTTCCACAATAACTGAGTTATCCCTGCTATACACACAGGCCTCCAGCCCCTGATTCAGGGTCGCTGCCCCTGTGATCAAGCCTGCAGGAGCACAAACACACTGAGAACTTGAGGGTTTGGGCACAGAACCTGATTCTCCCGCATTGCTGGGTGTGCCGCGGTCTTTACTCAGAAAACTTCTGAAGAGATCATGCGCTGCGTCTGTGGCAGTCAAATTTAATCCACACCCTCAGATTAAACTGGGCAGGATCCTACACGGAAAAGCACACTCTAGGTGTGGCACAGAAAAGTTGCTGTCCAGGAGCCCCACCCTCCAGGAAGGAGTTACAGATGCATCACCTCTTTATCCCAGTTAACACCACCACCACCGGGCTTTGTTAATTAGCATAATGAATGCTGGAAATAGGGACATACCTATTGGTCAGATACATAGCATTCAAAACATGGCTTGGCTAAATGTATCACAGTGTCACTCCTATGCTGGCAGGAAGAGATTGTGACAGATTCCTGAGCCCAATAGCCCTAGAGCCGTGGCTTGATTCAAAACGGGTCTGTGATCAGTCACGGATATGAAGGATTCTTGTTCATCTGATTTTGACAAGAAGGTGAGTTGAGTTCAGCTGTGAGAATAGTATTAGTTCTGTCTTAAATAAACCTTTCCAACAAGGTGCCAAGGATAGCAAGCTGGGGCTTCACTGGGGCCACTGAACAGGTGACAGGTCGTGACAGTTTCTGGGCCTGTTTGCTAGTAACTGCTTGGATGTGTGGTAGAATTCGGAGACTTGCTTTCATTACAATCCACTAGTGAGTTGGGAGGGGAAAGACCTCCAGCCATCAAAGATGACCATTGTGAAGAATCAGCTGACACTCCTGGGCCTCCAGTGTGGGTTAGGTAGGTTCAGAATGGCTGCTGTAGGCCCTGGAGGCATTGATATAAGGATGGAGTCTCCCAGGGTCCTTCCCAGCAGATGGTGCCCAGCCTCAGGAGAACCGAGGCCTGGTCAGCTGCACCAATACAATGGCCCCTGCCCCTCTCCTAGACAGTGAACTTCCTTAACAGGAGGCAGATATCAGGATCTCTACATCCCACTTCCCAGCGCAAAGCAGATCTGAGTAATGACTGTGGCGTAAAGGAAACCCGAACTGTGCTACTGGTGAGCTGAAAAACCTTGAGGAAGTTCCCTTGAGTCCCTATGCCTTATTCTCCCCCTCAGTAAATGGAGAAAATGCCATTTCTCTCCCGTTCTTAGACGATGAGTGGAAATGACGTATGCAATGTGAACTGCTGGTCTATGCCCAGGGCTCTGAGGGAGTTGTAGAAAGCCACAGCTGCCCTCGGCACAGTGGCAGGATGGACAGGCCAGGAGCTGCTGCCCTCCCTGCAATTGTCAGCCAAGTCCTCTGCAGCACTGCTGGGTGCACACCCTGTTCCTTGGCCCAGCTGGCAGGGTCATTCTGAAGTGTGTTTTACACTGATCCAGGGAATTAAGTACAGCTGGCCTCAGAGTCCACCCTTTATTGGCTGTCGTCTCTTCTCTGTGTTACTTCCCCTGAGACTCTGTTCATATTCCTTGTCCTTCCTATTTAAATGACACTCCTGAATCTTTGTCTCATGGTTGATTCTGGGAGACGCCAAACTATAAACTAAGACACAAACATAGCACTAAGCACATGGCAACACCCAACCTGTGACAGCAGTAACTAATAACTGATAGGGCCCTTTTTAAATGGCCCATCCTATTTCCAGGCATTCATCAGCCATCTAATCTAGATGCATCTGGTTGCAATGAGTACCACAGGTGTATTGTAACTTTCTCCACTGAGGTCCTGGCACCCCAGATAATGACAAACACTGACATAAAACAGACCCCTATAAACTGAACATCAGGCAAAGCCTCACAATCACTCAACATCAAGCCTTTTGGATTCAGGATGAACCCAGAAGTATTTCCGCCAAGGCTTTTTTTTTTTTTTTTCTATCAAATTTTACGTCTGGGTGGCATTAGGGGACATTTAATCTGCCTGTTTTCCATTCATTTGCACTTCAAGATTTGTCAAAACTAGCCATATGCAGCCCCAGAGCTTTCTAAGATGTTTTTCTGAGAAATAAGAGGGTTGACCCAGCCAGGAGCAAATAGTTGAATACACTCAGAAATGCTCACTGGAAATTTGGGAGATCCAGATCCTGAGTGGATTTCTCTCTGGAGAACACATGTCAACCCAGGCACCAAGGTGAAGCAAAATCTCATATTCTCAGCCATCACTCATTGCTGACGGCAGAAACCCCACAGCAAAAGGTGCTGTGTCTCCAAATCAGATTAAAATAGCCTCCAGGTGTTTTGTGGGAGTGGTTGTTTGGGGTATAATTGTTTGTTTGTTGAGGCTGGTATTAGAAGTCCGTCCTAACTTCTGTGTGGCAGGTGACCTGAATGAAGCTTTTACCAAACAGGAAAGGTTATGCTAAGGGGACATTCTGCGTTCCTACAATCCTTGTCAGTCCACTAAGATGGGCAAACAGGAGGTCTGCTGTATTTAATAATCTCTGTATCTCTCACCCCATCTAGCCTGTGAGCTCCTTGAGAACAGAAGCCACTCTCGCCATCTTTGCCTCCAGACCTGGCCTGGTCACCTCACCCTCACACCTACCCAGCAGCTGCTCAGGATATGAGGGAGGGAGGAGGAAACACAAGGGCTGCCCCAGCCTGGGGGAGGGCTCCCCACCAACTCACCACCTCCAAAGCTGTTTGCACATCTCCCAGCTCCCCCCTGCAACTCACAGTTGACCCTACAGCTTTCCTGAATCTTCTGTTCCCTTCTCCCAACAGCCCTGTAAAATCCTTGAAGTAGAAGATCCCATTAGCTGGCATTAATACCCAATATCTGGAGCATAGCTGGCCCCAAAGCGATGTCTGAGGGGTGACACTCTCAGTTACCAGAGACCCCTTAATTTTTCTGGCACAATAACAAGGATAACCCCAAAGCACTTTGCACTTCCAGTAAATTGCACACAGGATGGTGGAAGCAGAAGGTGGCAGAGAGAGGTGGGTAGAGAGCTTCCACAAGACAGCACTGGTCGGCCGGGCGCGGTGGCTCAAGCCTGTAATCCCAGCACTTTGGGAGGCCGAGACGGGCCGGATCACGAGGTCAGGAGATCGAGACCATCCTGGTTAATACGGTGAAACCCCATCTCTACTAAAAAGTACAAAAAACTAGCCGGGCGAGGTGGCGGGCGCCTGTAGTCCCAGCTACTTGGGAGGCTGAGGCAGGAGAATGGCGTGAACCCGGGAGGCGGAGCTTGCAGTAAGCCAAGATCCGGTCACTGCACCCCAGCCTGGGCGACAGAGCCAGACTCCATCTCAAAAAAAAAAAAAAAAAAAAAAAAAAAAAAAAAAAAAAAAAGCACTGGTCTCCTAAGCCGAAGGCTTGAGCCCCAGCCATGGCACTAATGCAGGTTGTTTCTTAAGGTGTGTCATGTCAGAGCTCCAAACTTCACTCTCATGAGTGAAATTGTGATATAACCAACTGCCTCACCAGAGTGCCCAAAGGATCGATTGAGTTGTACGTGAAAGTACTTTGTATAATGCAGTGCAGATATTTACTACTTGAACTTGTGTTCTCTTGGGTTGTGATTTCCTACACCTGGCAATCAACTCATTTGTGCTTTAAGAGCAAATGCTAATTCTCCATTACCCAGGTCATGTGTTGAACCACAGCCTGATAGTACCAGTGAATTGATCAACAAAAGCAGAAGTCTGTACCCAGAAGTCCCATGGGTGCCTCTGCTGGATGTGCTGTTAGGGAACCAGGGACCAGAGAACAAGGCATTCTTTGATAGCCTAGGGAGCATGCCAGCACTCCACTCGGTAATCTGTGAACAAATGCACCCACTGCACAGATGGAAGCCCTGAGGCTGAAGGTGGTCAAATGTCTTGAATACGGTCACAGAGCTAGGGGAAAAGCCGGGCTCCATTCCAGACATTTTCACTCTCAGCCCTTGTGCCCTATCTCCCGTGTCCACTGTGAGCCCGCCCTGCTCAGCACCACTCTGCTGTTCCACACACATTCTTCTTTAATCCTCCCGACCACCTGGAGAGTCAGAGACCACCATTATCCTCACTGAATAATTGGGAATGCCAAAGCCTAGAAGGGCCACGCAGTGAGGACACATTCACACTGGAATTCAGATTCCAGGGCCGGATTCCAGAGTCTGTCTTCACAACCATCTATCCCATTGTTAAACTGGGAGGAAGAGGCCAGTCCTCAATCAAGTTTAGTGGGGATGGAGTTTGTCTTAATTGTCCCTAGCGCCTCCCCATGTTCTTTCAAATCATTTCACACCCTCCCCTGCAACTGTTCCTATACCCAGAATCCTCCTCTTTTCCTCCATCAATATCTGTTGTTAGAAAAGGGTATCTATCAGTTCTTCACGCTGTAGTTAGAATTTAAATTATTACACTCTCTCCCTCTCACCTCCAGGGGTTAATCATACTAAAAGGCTGACCTCTTATTTTGAAGAGGAAATATCTGTGCCCTGTTGTCTTCAATTGGGGGTAGCCTCCTACTCAGCCTTTGTATAGGGCAACCTCCAATTTGGAGTATCAAGGCTGCCTGAAATCCCTATCATAGTGCAGGCTTCTTCAAGCTTTGCCCTCACCACACAATATACACACACACATAGGGCACTGAAAAAAAAAAAAACATTTCAAAGGTCTTCTGGTAATCACTTCTCTGGGAGGCCAGACAAGGGCACAGTCCTCATTTCTTGGGCACATACCAAGCACACGCTCTGGATTGAGCAATTCACTTTGGATTTACTGCCATGAAAATATCATATGTCTTTCTTGAAATGCCTGTGTTCACTCGGTGCTCCTGGAGTAACGAATACCATATGTTTTCTACCCATCATATAAATGAGTGATTAGATTTTATTGACCCCAAAAGAAACTATTTATGCTTTATGGAATTCCACCAAATTCTGTGATATTTTCTTTCAGAATTTGGTGACCATGCACTCCATATAACATATATATATTTTTTTCTATGCCATCTTTGTAAAACATAGCCCAATGGTGGGAATCCAGAAACTAATGAAACACAATTCCGTTTTTAAGATATGGCAGAAAACAATGACAAACTGAAAAAATAATAATAACATCATCTAATATGAATACCACAGATCAGGAACTCTGCTAAGTTCTTGATCTGCAAGGGCTGATACAGAGGAGTGGTTAAGAATGGCCGTGTGAGAGCTGGAATGCCCGGTTTCAGATCCCAGCCCTCTTTTTATTATTATTATTATTATTATTATTATACTTTAAGTTCTAGGGTACATGTGCATAATGTGCAGGTTTGTTACATATGTATACTTGTGCCATG
>NW_012101732.1:4464043-4480688 GCF_000951045.1 Mandrillus leucophaeus
AATGGCAATCATTAAAAAGTCAGGAAACAACAGGTGCTGGAGAGGATGTGGAGAAATAGGAACACTTTTACACTGTTGGTGGGATTGTAAACTAGTTCAGATCCCAGCCCTCTTACTGACAAGCTCTAAAACCCAGGGAAGTCCCCTAAGTGCTATGTGCCTGAGTGTCTTCAACTGGCAAACGGGGATGATGATGATAAGAGTGCCTCCCTTGAGCACTGTGTTGAGGACTTGTGAGCATAGGTCAAGGCCTCAGAGCAGGGCTGCCTCAGAGGGTGTGCTACATAAGTCATTTCTATTATCCTTATTTTTTATTGTTATACCCTCTCCTTTCATCCTCCCAACCCCATGAGATGGGTACTGGTATTATTCTCATTATATAGACAGGCAATTAGGCCTGAAAACATTCATTGACCTACTCCAGGTCACACAAGTGGTGCCCAATGCTAGCATTTAACATCACAGACAAACTTTCCACAGACAGGTAAATGCGCAATGGTGGCACGCCGCTGACTGCACTGCCTAACAAAGGAACAGGCAGAGCATCCATGAAGCTCTGCAGTCGAGGAAGCACTAAGCCCTGTGGTAGTCAGGGAGCCCTCTTGGAGGAGGTGACATAGGGTGACATGGAATGCTCTGCCACTGGAACCTTGAGAAATGCAAGATATAAAGGGGTGGGTCTCAGAAGCTTCCCTGGGAGGCAGAAGAGACCCTCTGCCAGCCTTTGGGAGACCACTTCCTGCAGCAACACAAGCACCCAAGGGTTCTCACAAAAAGAACCCCATTGACCCTCTCACATCAGGCGCTCAGACTATCTGGTCAGCACCTGCACATGCCTTCATTGCTCTCAACTCAGAAGGTGGAGAAGCAGCATGGCGGTGCTTTCCCAGTTCAGGTTCTGGCAGATAAACGGACAACGAGGAGCAGGGCTTCCCCTCAACCTCACTCTGGAACTAGAAGAGGGAAGGCAGCAGCTGGCCCCATCTTCATCATAACTCAGACTCTCAGGGATGGAAGGAAACTTTCAAGCCAACAGTGCTACATAAGTATTGTCCAGACCATTTGTTAGAACACAGATTCCTGGGACCCACCCTGAGGGCTGGGGTGTGGCCTGAGACTCTGCATTTCTAACCAGCTCCCAGTGATGGTGGTGCTGGTGGTGCTCGTCCTGTCTTTCCTGATCACATCAGTAGTACATGGCTGGCCAGTCCCTAGCCCAGCACAGAGTGGGCATCTGCTTTTTCCTGATGGGGGTCTGCTGGGAGAGGCAGTGCAGGGCTGAGAGGGTAGAGAGGAGATGCCACTGGCTGGGGGGCCTCAGGCACTAACTGCCCATCTCTGGAAACTGAGAGGCTGGGGCAGATGATCGCAGAGATGCAGCCTCACTGTAATGTTTATATGTTTGTAGAAAAGAGCTTCCAAAAGAAAGAAGAGGAAGGAGAAAGCCCAATGGTTATTTCTGTTAGTTGAGTCCATGCAATGGAGCCCACAGTCCTTGCACCCATCATTGGAGTGGGTAGTACAATTGGTAAACCTGGAATTTCTTAACTCATAGAGGGAGAAAATACGCCTGGATGGGCATTAGTTTGGGGGACAGATTGCATTTCAGGCTCCAGTTTTCCATCCTTGTTTGTAGTCCTATTATTTGCACATGACTTTGCAGTTCCCCCCACTATAGGAGCAGAGTCTATTTCCCACCCTTTGTCTCTTGTTTGGCCATGGGATTTGCTTTATCCAATAGGATGAGGCAGAAACGGTAATGTGACAGATCTGAGCTCCACCAACAGAGACCTTGCTTATTTCTCCTTGCTCCCGCTTCTGCCATCTACAGAAGAGTACGTTCCTCCAGAGGAGGATGAGAAACTCATAGAGCAGGGCCCAGATGTGCCAGCCAAGACTAGATGAGATCCATCAATTGCCACCTAACCCCAAGATTCTTGACAGCAGCAGACTTGCCCTGCTGGGCCATGCTCCCTGCAGTCCACCTGCAATCTGAGGAGCTAAATGGATGCTTCCCATAGAGTTCTGCTGAGATGCCAGGGTTGTTTCCATCCAGTATAATTGGTAAAGTTTTCTTTTCAGAAGTGTAAGTTCCTCAGACCACAAGGAGAGCTCATAAGAAAGTAGCAGAGGGTCTTGCTGGTAGGAAGAATAATTTTGAAGGAATATGGACAAATGGCAAAGACTTACTCTTGATGAACTCCTGGCCTCCAAGACGCAATGTCACTTGGCGGCTCTCCTGGTCATATGTCACACCAGGACACATAGCATTAGCTCGGGCTTCAGAGGGATCCATCCAGTCTTTGACATTGCAAAGCAGGACATTGGGTGAGCTCAGCAACCCACAGATGATGGCAACTGAGGAGTACAAGAGGGAGGAGAGGTCAATGTGATGGAGGCAGACCTTTAGAGACTCTTCTCTGTCCCCTGAGAGCATCTGCAGATAAAGATAGGTGACAGCATCTCAGGAGAAGACACAGACGCTAGAACTCAAGAGTCTGGTTTTAAATTGAGACAATCCTGCCTGAGAGTACTGCAGTTATCTTATTGGCAAATTTCCAAGGGGAGGGCCACCTCCTTCAAACCTGCTGATCCCTTCCCTCCCCATGAGAGCTCTTCTTCATGGCGCCCACAGCACTGACAGTACCTCCAACATCCTGAGGGCATCACTGCCAGAATCCTCAGTCACCATGGTCTACACCTGCTGAACAGGGTGATTTTCCTGAGCTGCTGCTGCTTCAGTTTCCTCCTCCTTTTTCTCCTGCCCTTCTGCCTCACTTCCCATCATATTCTCTCTCTCTCTCTCTCTCTTGCTCTCTCACATACACACACATCAGATCAACTTTGAAGGGTCTCATAAAGGAGTATTTAGATTCAAAGTAAGAATTTTTTTTTTGAGATGGAGTAAGAAACTATTAAAAACCAACACCTATGCACCAATGACACATATTTCCCTGTTAGGAAGTGAGCTCCTCATCTTTGGACATATCCAAGCAGAGACTGTGTGTCCATATGCCTAGGATGTGTGGAGAGAAAACTAGGGGAGATGACATTGGACTCTTTTATCTTGAATATGTCTCCTGACTCTGAATTTTAAAAAGCTACCCAAAAATTATGACTTTGTTTAGCATCAGGAAGACCTATTCCCAAGCTAATGGAATTTGATAGTGATTTTATTTGGATACATTCAAGTAACTCACACGTTTTTTACCTCTGCTATGTGCCAGCCACTGTGTAAGTCTTTAAGTATATTAATTCCCTTAATTCTTATAGACATTACTATCTCCATTTTACCAATGAGAAAACTGAGTCTCATGTAAGTTAATTAAGCTGCTTGAGGATATTTAGATTTATAAATTTGTATCTATTCCATTTGGATAAATAAACCTTCTAGGTAGTAGAGTTGTTCAGACTCCCCTGGAAAAAGAAAGGGCAATATATTATCCCACAACTCCTACTCCATTCCTCATTCTAATTTCCTAATTTATGTCCAATCTGGATCTAGTTCTAAACCATTCTATCTCCAGAATTTCCCCAGAGTAGGTGACTCATGGATGTCTGGCTTAAAAATTTCACACTGTGTCCTTTTTGCTTCTGCTGGCCACTGTTAAACTGCAGTAAATTTCTGAATTTTTAAAGTGACCTTCCAGGTCATCTAATATGGTGGTTTCCGAACATGGATGCTTAGACTGATGACATCAGAAATGCAGGAAGGGTTTTGAAAATGCTCATTTCTAGGTATCAACCACAGAGTTTCTGACTTGCTAGGTATGTGTATGGGGCGGGGTGCATTTGGGCATAAGCATTTGTAAAGAGCACCATGGAGAATCACTGACCTAGTTAGACCACCTCGTTTTACAGATGGGGAAACTGAGGCACAGAAAGGAAGAATGGTTTTTCTAGGAGCTGAGAAATTGTGGAACGGCCAGCAGGCAGCAAGAGCCTCAGCAAGGGGCAGGCTTCAGGGCCAGCTGTGGAACGTGAGGGCAGCACCAGCAAGGGGCACACTCAGAGCCCGGGAGAGTTCGAGGAAGGCTGATCACTGTGGTCTGGCTTGCTTGAAAGCCAGGGAACAGAATGATGGAATTAACAAGAGGCAGGGTGCATTTTTCCTTTTGCTCTCAGACCTCAGTAGAGAAACCCATACAGCTTTCCTCTTTAACTAGTGCCAAATGTCCTCGAGAAGGCTGTGCCTGGGAGGTGGGGGCCAGGGAGAGGCTGGAAGTCACTTTGCTGGTCATATATTGCCAGATTAGCTTCAGTTGCACTCTTGTGACCCTGAAGCCACTCAAGGCCCTCAGAGCCCCACTTCCAAGCAGTCTCCACTAAAATGTAGTTCAGAAGCCCCATGAATTTTCACTAATAACTCTCAGTGGAAACAAAGCCGTGGAGGGGGAGAGATAGCAGGAAGCTGGAGACTTGTTGGGAGGGGAGAAAGGAAAGCAGGGGAAGTGGGGGGAATCCACCGGAGCTAAATGACTTTCCAGGCTGTGGTAAAGGATGTAGCAGAATTCTGTTCCTGGTCGTCAGCAGATCCAGCCAAAGCTTCAAAGGTTAAAACTCCAGATTTGCCCACTGGACAAGACTGGGGAAAACATCTGCCCGATACTTTATGTGTATTTCAAAAACGGCTTGACTTTCAGCATTGCGAGGTTTAGTTCAACATAATTCACAGATCACAGGTTAAACTTGGAGGGAAAAGCAAGCAAGCTGCCAGCCAGAAATATCATGGAAAAAAAGGATTTTGTGGGCTTACCGCTGCATGGAACAGAAACATTCTTCCATATATGATCCTAAGGAAAATGAAATCAACCTTTCCAGCTTGAAAAAAATCATAGGGTCTGGTGAGTCATCGTGCATCTGGGGAAATTGTGGTATCCTCAGAAAATACATTTAGTTCAAAGAGGAATCCTTGATTTGAGTTATGGTGTTTCTAAATATAGATATACATCAAGACAAATACAAGTGTGTGCGTGTGTGTGTGCGTGTGTGTGTGTGCGTGTGTGTGTGTAACATATTTTTCTATCTAAACACTAACAGGAATCCACATCACATAATCACAGAGCATTAAATGTAGAAGGAATTTTAGGAATCAGCTCATTCTAATCTGTGTTCCTGCCCCACCACTCCAACAAAACGTTCTCATTTTAGCCACCCTGACCACTGTGAGCTAAACGCAGCATTTTTCAGGAATCACCTTATTTGAACTCTCAGCAGCACTCAAGACTGTTGACAACTTCCTCACCATGCAACCCTCTCCCACCCTAGCTTTCACAAGGATCCACTATTCCCGTCTCCTCCTCCCTGTCTGGCTGCTCCTTCTCTATCTCTTTGCAGATTCTCTACCAGTTATGTAGTTTGCTCATCAAGATCAGCTCCATTCCCTCTATATTTCCTCATTCTGCACCCTCCTCCTAGAAAAATGCATTCATACCCAGACCTTTGATACCGACTCGAAGCTGTAATTTACACATTTATATCTTCCATCCACACTTCCCTTCTGAGCTCTGGATCTTTGCATCTAAAAACTCAGCTGACATTTTGTGGATGTCTCAAAAGTCACTTCAAACTTAGTATACCCCACATGGACCCATGGCCTTCCTAAATCTCCCTCTTCCATCGCCAAATTGGACATCCAATCTCTTTCATTTGCCACACAACAGGTGAACAAGTTAGATACCTAAGAACAATCATTGACATCTCTTCCTCAATCCCCAAATTCAAAGTCCTATTGAATTTGCCTCCTGGGGATGCTTTGAATCTATCTTCCATTCCCCGTCTCCACTTCAACAGCCCTAGCCCAGGATATCATACCTTCTTCCCTGGACTACTGCGGCAGTTTCTAACTCATCTCTGCATCTACTCTGACCCCCAGCCACAACCTTCTCCACACTCAAGCCATGACATGGCAAGCACTCATGTCAAAGTTCAAATCTGATCATGACACTTCCTTGCTTAAAACATTCAGTGGCTTCCAGTTGTTATTAGAATAAAAACAACTATTCATGCCACCTAAAATGTTCTCCTCACTGTGGTCTGGCCTCTCCCTCCTGCCCCCTAAGCCTCTGGCCTTGTACTCTCTGCTCCAGGGACCACGACTTCCTCTAGCCTTCTCTTCTTTATCCTGCATCCTCTTCCCACAGGGCCTTTGCATAAGCTATTCTTTCCATTTAACATCACCTTCCCTCTTATCTTTACCTGATTTAAACCTACACATGATTCAAGATTTGGGGAAGTCTTAATTTATCTCTCCGAATAGGGCAAAACACTTATTATATGTTTTCAGTGCAATATTCACTTGTCTTCAGAGTCTAGCAATTAACAATTATCCTTTTCTCCCTCTGGATCTGAGAGGAGGAGGTGGAGACGGCGGGAGTGGGAGGGGGAGTACAGCACAAGCTTCTATGCCATAAGTCAGGAAAGCCAAGTTCCACTTTGCTGACCACTAGAATGGGAGCATCAGGCAGATCACTTCCCCACTTTGGGGTCTGCCCTATTCAGTAGCATTCCTCTGCACCTACAGTGAGCATGGCTGTCCTAAAGGCTGAGGATAAATAATTCTTTCATAGCCTGGGGAGTTTGAATCCACCAGGGAGATTGGATATGTGAACCTGGATACAAAGAGAAGGGATAAAATAGTACTCCAGGAGGAGGAAATCACAAGGAGAGCTGAAGTTGAATAGGATAACTTGGAGGAAGGGGAATCTAGTCAAGTATGTGGGGGTTGGTGGTGAGAGGCCAATTAAGAGACTGGTACAGGAGCCAAGAAAATAATAATACAGGCCTAAATGCAGACTGTGGTGACAGGCATGGAATACACCTCAGTCTCAAACATGATAATAAGAGAGCAACCGGAAATTGGAGTGACAGCTTCACAGAAGGGAAGGGGGCTGTGGGGCATTCATCATGATCCCAGGTCTGTGGCTCAGGTGTCCTTCACTGAGATCGGCTGGTTTAGGGTAAAAACTACCCATTCATTTGACTTTGAGATTCCTAATGGATGTCAAAGAGGGTATATCCAGACAGCAGATGAGTGTATGGATGTGGACCTCTGCAGAGAGGTCACACCCAGAACAAAGACCCACAGAGGTGGAGGTGGGACCTATCAAAGGTCCCAAAGGTCATCTAAGGATTCAACCCAGAAAGCTGAAAGAGAAGAGAAGGGGTAGTTTAAGGAGCAAGAGAAGGGCATCTTGGAGGTCAGGAGAGGATGGTCAGAAGTGGAGATGTCGAAAGAAGACCTCTTTCTTCCGAAAGAGGTCGAAAGAGGAAGGTCGAAAGAACTGGACAGCAGGAAATAGTGACAGCTGCCAGAGATGACAGGCCTATGGAGGAGCATAAGATGTCCCCGGTGACTGGATATCTGGTAGAAGCAGTTTGGGGGTGAGACAGGGTCTCAGCTTACAGGGTCTGGCTGTGGTAGAGAAGGAGAGCAACCGGAGAGGCACTTGAAGGAAGGTCGGAGGTCAAGAGCTTTGTGAGGCCATGCATGTTTTGGATTTTAAGAAGGGAGAGGGGCTAAGAACACTCTACCTGCCTCCTGATGGGAAGCCCTGGAAAACACTGGGTTAGTGACAGGGGGAGAGCAGGGAGGAGGGCAGGGGCATTGTACTAGGCTGTTCTTGCATTGCTATAGATAAATACCTGAGGCTGGGTAATTTATAAAGTAAAGAGATTTAATTGGCTCATGATTCTGCAGACAGTACAAAAAACATGGTGCTGGCATCTACTGCTGGTGAGGCCTCAGGAAACTTACATTCATGACAGAAGGTGAAGCGGGGGCAGGCAGGTTATAGGAGAATAGGAGTTAGAGAGAGGGGGAGGTGGCATACACTTTTAAGGATCTTGCAAGAACTCACTCACTGTTAAGAGGACAGCACTAAGCCATCCATGAGAAATCCACCCCTGTTACCTAACACTTCCCACTAGGCCTAACCTCCAACACTGGGGGTCACATTTCAACATGAGATGAGGGACAAACATCCAAATTGTATTAGGCATGGCCCTGCAAAGGTGAGACAAGGGGCTCGTGTACCCAGGAGGCAGGGTTAGTCCTTCTCAGAAGGAGATACCCTCTACCCTGAGCCTGGTGGGGATATTGTGTAGATGCTGGAGGCAGCAACAGTCCTGGAGGTGAAACCAAAAAACACCTGCCTCCTGATCAACTCCATGTCTCAGTTAATAGTCTTCAGAAAACCTGGGGTCTCTGTCTGTAGCTCAGCTCAGAAGGATACCCACTCTGAACCAAATCCTCCCACTCTGTCATCTAAATACTGCTCATCCCACAAAGCCTGGCCCAAGTTCCTCTTCTTCCTGGAAACCTTCCCTGACCTTCCTCTTGTTATCCCCTTCCTTCACACTTCAAGGCTTCTATTTCTCTACCTCATCAAGTATTTGCATCGCACACAGCCTAGTTCTGAAGCCTGATGCTGAGCAGTGCTCCACACACGTTTGCTGAATGCAAGCAGGGATGAATAAATGAGTAAAGGCCATTTATTCCCCTTTCACGGTATACACTGCCTCTCCCCCCAGACCCTAAGTCCTTTTTATCTGTTCCTAATGCCTAGCACATTCAATTGCACATATATGGTGATCAGTTAGAGTCTCCTGTTGACTTAAGTGAGAACCATAACAAGATATATCAGACTATTTCAATTTTTTCTAATCTTTAGAATTTTTCATAAATTTAATGTGACTAGTCACATAGTGGCTTACAGTTTGATGCTGCTAAGAGAAACAGGATTGGTTTTCATATAAAACAGTCACAGTTTGATGCTGCTAAGGAGAAATAGGATTGGTTTTCATATAAAACAGTTAAGACCCTTTTAGTCAATCAGTGGCACACCAGGAGCCAAATCTATATGCAACATTTTGCACTCATTATCTTAATAGCAAGTAGTCCAATATAAAGTATTATTATCTGTATTTTATAAACAAAGGAAGTACAACTTCGTTTAAGTAACTTGTCCAAAATCACACAGCCAGAAAGTGACAGCAGTGACTAGAACCCAGGTCCATAACACCAAAGTCGCTTCTCAACCACTAGGCCACACTGCTGAGTACATGAATTTATTTCCATAAACAGAAGCGCATCTCCATTACTGAGATACTATTGAAAATGATAGGCATATTGATCACAGGACCTGGTACACAGTGGGCACTCAATAGATCATTGCTGAATGACTAATGGTGGGAAGTAAGAATGAGCTAACATTTTTTGACCGAATATGTCCAGTCCCAGCTTCACAAGTGACAGTAAGGTGCTGTAGAAGACACAACTTGGGTCAAACCCTGGCTCTATCACTTTTCAAGGTGTCTGACCATGAGCAAATGATTTAAACGATCTGAGCCTTAGTTTCTCAGTGTGTAAAACGGAGCTTGCAATATGTCTCTTAAAGACAGCAGAAAAGAATAAACCAGTATTACAAGGTGAAGGGGCCAGCACAGTGTATAACACGTGGAACGTGAATGTGAGTACCATGTGTGTATTGTGTACTTGACTATTGCCTTCTATTTGGGTGTAGGCACTCACACTGTATACCCCATGCAGCACCACGTTGTGTGTCCTGGCTTCTGCATTCCTGTGCGTTCCCCATCCCTTGTTAGGTCCTGGTCCTCACCACCAACATTACCTCCTTGGACCTGTGTGAGGACGAAGCCATCGCAACACAGATCACGGTCGCATGCCAGAAGACAGAAGAGGTGAGCATCGGTCAGATTGGCTCCTGAGGCTGAGAACACAATGGGGTTGTACAATCCGGAAAGCATGTTTTGGAAACCAGTGGGTTCAAAGCTTTTCTGAAGTGTTGTGGTGGATCCTTGGCCTGGGGGAAAAGCAGAACAAAATTTTAAAAGACCTCAAAACATGGCAGGGTTGGACAGAGCTTACTGATCTCATAGGACAGTTTGTTGACTTAGCTGCAACTGTGCTCGAGGTGGCGTGTGGGCCAAGATGAGTTGCTCTCCGTGCCACAAAGCTTCTGGATGTGCTTGTGCATGAAGAGGGTGGGGCCAGCCAAGGCCATGGCCCCAGACCCAGGAGACTGGGACAAATGCCCATCACGTCTTCAAGGGTCCAAGGGGTATGTGTAGAAAAGGGGCCATATATTTTTATGTTTATTATTACCAGCAAATATGTATTGAGCCATAAGTATATACACCGACCCTGTGCCACATGCTCTACCTACATGGTTTCATTTGATTTTCACTGCCCTGCTATCACATGTGCTTCTGTCACACAAATTAGTTTAAACATGTGGTAGGGTAGCTTGGCCACTGTAATGCTGAAGTCACATTGCTTGCACTATCTACAGTTTTCTCAGCATGTCGTTGCCTTGTGCCATCAAACATCATCAAAGGAATGCTGTGTAAACAAATGCAGCTGAAAGCAGCAAACTGCAAGAACTCAGGACTGTACACAATACCCATGATCCCACATTCTTCCTCTTGCCTGAGACTGGCCCCATCCAGGGGCTGTCTTCGAAGTTATGATTGCAGAGTTTTCCCTCCCCTTTGTGCAAGCAGCCCTTGTCTCCATAACTTAGCAGCCTTAACCCTTCCTTACACCCTCCCCCATCAAGCTACCTTGCCCTTTTACATTTTCAGAAGCATTTCTTTATTATGAATTCAACACATCTTTTTCAAAACTGTTCTAGCATTTTCAAGTAGAATTGTTAATTTTTTTTTCCATCGGTCTACCTAAAAGTGGCATGGTTTGAGTTTCCTGTCCCTAACTCTAGTTTTCAAATCAGCCCTGTTAATTTTAGAGCATCATTTTGCAAACATGAGATTTTCCAGGGATTGATATATAGAGCACTATAGCCTAAATGTCTGCCCCATTCTTATGCCCATTTTCCATTTGGGGAAAAGTCTTGACATGCGAACTGTCTGGCTCAGGTTTATACGCCAGTGGGTGGTGGACAGGACACCAGGGCCTATGCCCTTCACCACCCTGACCTCCTGTCAGCCTGGCAGATCACCACATCTTTTCTGACTCATACACCTGGAGGTCGTAGAGAGGTTTTCAGTGTGAGACCCAAGAGCGCGAGCTTCACATCAAACAGATCTGAGGGCACCCTGCCAAGGAAGGTCCTAATTCCTTGGATCCTCAGCCTCCCAAGCCTCCCATCTGTACAATGAGGATGATAATAAGTAATCCTCACGAACATTGAGCAGATGAAGAAACATAGACTGGGGCCGGGCACAGTGGTTCATGCCTGTAATCCCACCACTTTGGGAGGCCGAGGCGGGCAGATCACTTGAGGTCAGGAGTTCAAGACTAGCTGGGCCAAATGGTGAAATCCCGTCTCTACTAACAATACAAATATTAGCCAGGCGTGATGATGCATGCCTGTAGTCCCAGTTACTCGAGAGGCTGAGGCAGGAGAATCCCTTGAACCTGGGAGGCAGAGGTTGCAGTGAGCCGAGATCCCACCACTGCACTCCAGTGTGGGCAACAGAGTGAAACTCCGTCTTGGAAAAAAAAAAAAAAAAGTAGACTGTATATAAAACGGCTGAACAACAACGAGCCTGCCACTTAACTTATGCTCAGCAGGTGTTTTACATATCTCCAAAACGTCAGCATGTTCTCCCTCCAAGCATTGGCTCACTCAGTCCCTTCTGCCTCGAACGCAAATCCACTCTTCACCAAAACCCAGCTTTATTTGAAGGGTCCATCTCTGCATTTGTACAGTTAGAATTCATCTCTCTCTCCCTTGATCTCTCATACATTCCATTTGTGACTGTACTAAAGCCTCTACTGTCTCTCTCCCTGTATTTAAGCTACTTGAGAGAGTCGGCCTCCCCTATAGCATGTGATTCTCCAATGTGTGATGCCATAATCATAGCCTTATGAGACTATTTAAATATCAATGTCAGTTAAGCAAAGTTAATATTGCAATAGCCACCTTCCAAATGCTCAATAGTCATGAGTAACTAATGGAGAGCACAGATCTGTAGACCATTTCCATCACTGCCACAGGTTCCACTGGACGGTGCTGCTGTGGAGTCCAGGGCCACATCTCAGTTCCCCTTGGTATCTTCCATATAGGGCAGGTGGCAGAGAGGACCACCTACCCTGAGACCTTTGCATGGTGGGCTGCTTTGCTTTTCTTTTCTTTTGTTTTTTTTTTTTTGAGACAGAGTCTCGCTCTGTTGCCCAGGCTGGAGTGCAGTGGTGCAATCTTGGCTCACTGCAACCTCTGCCTCCCAGGTTCAAGGGATTCTCCTGCCTCAGCCTCTCGAGTAACTGGGACTATAGGCATGCATCATCACACACGGCTAATATTTGTATTGTTAGTAGAGACGGGATTTCACCATTTGGCCCAGCTAGTCTTGAACTCCTGACCTCAAGTGATCTGCCCGCCTCGGCCTCCCAAAGTGGTGGGATTACAGGCATGAGCCACTGTGCCCGGCCCCAGTCTATGTTTTCTCATCTGCTCAATGTTCGTGAGGATTACTTATTATCATCCTCATTGTACAGACGAGAGGCTTGGGAGCCTGAGGATCTAAGGAATTAGGACCTTCCTTGGCAGGGTGCCCTCAGATCTGTTTGATGTGAAGCTCGCGCTCTTGGGTCTCACACTGAAAACCTCTCTACAACCTCCAAGTGTATGAGTCAGATAAAATGTGGTGATCTGCCAGGCTGACAGGAGGTCAGGGTGGTGAAGGGCACAGGCCCTGGTGCCCTGTCCACCACCCACCGGCTGTGTAAACCTGAGTTCACTTCCCTGGTTCATGCCATTCTCTTGCCTCAGCCTCCCCAGTAGCTAGGACTACAGGTGCCCACCACCATGCCCGGCTAATTTTTTGTATGTGTTGTAGAGACGGGGTTTCACCGTGTTAGCCAGGATGGTCTCAATCTCCTGACCTTATGATCTGCCTGCCTTGGCCTCCCAAAGTGCTGGGATTACAGTTGTGAGCCACCATGCCCGGCCGGTGGTCTGCTTTCCATCCTTCAGATCTCAGTTCCATTGTCCCCTCCTCTGTGATTCCTTCCCTGATCACCCTGAAGCAGCTCATACCCATCTTTACCTCCTCGTCCTGTTTCATTTTCATCCAAGCACTTACTGCCCTCTGAGATGATCTTATTGCTGGATCAATTCCTCTGTCAATCAGTGATTCTGTTTTGCTCACAGATGCATCCACAGTGCCTACAAAAGTGTTTATTGCACCACCGTGGTAGAGGCCTGGACAATGAAGCAGGCCAGGAAGGCCTTTCAGACTCAGGGGAGGTTCCACTTTGATGTCACATGTAGTGAGATGGTTCCTTTTCCTAGACCTCATCTGTGAGATGAGGGGTTGGGCTAGACAACCTCTAAAGAACCTTTGGGCACTGACATCCTTTGATTCTGAAAGACCCATGGCTCATCCCCCAAGTTGAAAGCCACAGTCATTAAGTGGGAGTAGGCAGCAGAGGGTATTGGGTGACAGATCAAGCTCTGCGACTCAGGCCCTTTCTTTAGTCCCACCTTCCGGGTTACTGAAGGTCAGGGATGGGAACGGACATGACTAACTACCTACTGGGAGCTGACGACGTGTGTGGGCGACGTTCAGAAACTGTGTCCTGTCCTCCTCGGTTGTGACATAGTCCCATTTTACAGAGGAGAAACTGAGTTTCGAGTGAAGTAAAGAAGTTGTTCCTGATCAGAGACAGAGACAGGAAGAGGGAGGCAGGAGCTGGAAACCAGACCTAACTTACTCCTCCTCCCCCTCCTCCTCCATTCCACCAGAGCTAGAACGGCTGCCTGGTGCATCTTCTGCTTTAAATCAAAAAGCAACACAAACCAAAAAAAGCAAAACACAGTTCTGCCCTTGATTTAGTTTGGCAACAAGGAATTTTCCCAATTTCCTTTGTAGTTTTCCCCCAAAGTATAAACTTTCAGGAGACAAAAAGGAAAAATAAAAATAACAAACACCAGGACTTTCTGTGTGATATTAAAAAACAAACAAACAAAAAAACAATAAAAAACCAAACACTTAAACAGAAATACAATACAATTGTATTTTTTCAGATGTCATAAAAGGGCAAGCTATTACTTTAAAGGACATTTTGGGTAGGGGTTACTATTCTACTTTGATTTTGATTTTTAGAAAATAATCCTTATGTTTTGTTATTTAAAAAGAAAAACAGGATATTAAAAATAATTGGAATGAAGACTGTGGCAGAAATCCGAGTGACCCTGGTCACTAGATTAGAGAAATCCTAGTGACCCTGGTCATAGATTAGAGAGAGCCGAGCTCTGCCAGACTCCAGTCTCCCAGGCAAACTCTTTGTGAAGTGGGGACGAAGGCATTAGGTGAAAGAAGGACCAGAGGGAAAAATACACAAACACTTGTTCCTGCTGTGGGCTCGCAATTGCTACCGAGGTCAGAGCAGCTTTGGGCCTGAGCTGTGGCATTGTCTCCACTTGCTGCTTTTTCTGGCACAAGTCTGAAGCCGCTGGAATCCCCAAGTCACTTGCCCTGAGTTACGAACCTCAGAGAGTGACACCTGTACTTCCCTTCACCTAACCCCCAAGTCCCAGGTCGAGCCCCGTTTGGCTGTCATCTGGTGCACAGCCACGGCCTCGGGCCCTCAGGAAACTTTTAGCAGGAACAAAGATGATTACAGAAATGTTCTACACTCGCTGAGCTTTCCTCATGAGCCCGGCCCTGTCCTAACAGCTTCACACTTGTCACCTCATTCCAATCCGCCGCTGACCTTGGTCCACCATGACTCCTGTTTTACTAAGGAGGAAACCGAAGCCGAGAATGTCAAGGAACAGGCCCAAGACCATGCAGCTCATAGGTATCAGACCAGGGGTTCCGCACAGGCAGGAGGGCCCCACTGTCCTCCCTCGCTCTGCAGCCCTTAACAGCTATGACGGAGCCACAGGGCACAGGGCAGAGCCTGGTTGTGGCCCAGAGGACAAGGCCCAGAGCATGCCTTGCTGGCATGTTTCCTCTCCACTCGCTGGAGAGGAGGCAGGAGGTGGGCAGGGTGGGGCAGAACAGCGAGTGCAGACCCCGGGATTCCAGGGAAAGAGCTCCTGCCTCTCCCATGTGCTAGCAGCGGCCTAGAGCACTTCCTCATGTGTACATGGGGAATGGGATCCCCTTTGTGCCTTTCTCCAAGAGTTTCCATGAGTGTGAAATGAAAAGATGAATGAGAAAGGAAGCTGTAAACTATACGGTACTACACAGCTTGCTACTCAAAGCGTGGTCCCCAGACCAGCAGCACCGGCACTCTCTAAGAGGTGATTAGCAAAGCTAGATTTCGGCCTGATGCCAATGATTTACTGACTCAGGGTCTGCACCTGACAGAGCCTGTGTTCGCTGGGAGGAAAACATCCTGGGAGGGTAGAGATTAAAGTGAGGAGAAGGAGAAGCTCTATGAATCAGGAAGCCTGGGAGGAGTGGCTGCTGGGAGCCCAGCACCCAGGCCCCGGCGAGCGGCTTACCCAGTCTCATGGGTCACGTGGGCCTTCCGGATGGCACAGGCTGAACTCAGCGGGTTCTGCCATGATCCTTCACTTCATAGCTATGTGTCCACTCTGCAACTTAACTCTGCCTGCAGAATGAGGCTCTCAATCCCTGCTAGATTGCAATGGGATCAAATCTGATGATACAAAGGAGAATAATGTGGAAATCCCTTTGCAGTCACAGGGGAGATCAGTGCCTGCATGAGGAGCGTGCTGTGCTGAATCTGCCAAAGAATGGAGCTCAGAGAAGCCAGGCTCTGGGTGTGGAGTGGGGAGGGGGACAGTCTGGCTCTTCCCAACATGCACCTGCTGGAAACCAGCTCCAAACATGATCGTGTGAAGCTACTGTGGCCCTGAGCCAACGAGCCCAACCAACCTACCCTTTTTCAAATACACAGCTGGAGAATCTTGACCACGGCTCCTCACTTTGACCTGGCAGCGAAGACTTCCAAAGCTGGTGGCCTTTGAGTTCCCCAGTGCATCTTGTTTCTGGAGATGGAAAGATGCTGCATTATTATCCTGAGATGTTTAATAATTCAATCCAACAAACATTCATCCAACCCTAACCATAGCTCGGCACCGGGGCTACAAAGGTAAGTTAGTTTCTCCTGGTCTATTGGAGGAGACGGACATATAAGCAGTAACTTGCAGCCCAGAGTGTTAGCTGCAAAGATACACATAATTAGAGAAGAGGTAATTAGAGAGGAAGGAGCAATTGATTCTATGGAGAAAGAGAAGCTAGAAAAGTTTCCCATAAAAAGTAAATCTGACTAAGGTTCTGAGATATGAATAAGAGTTTGCCAGGCCAGGCATGCTGGCTCACGCCTGTAATACCAACACTTTGGGAGGCCAAGGTGGGTGGATCTTTTGAGGTCAGGAGTTCGAGACCAGCCTGACCAACATGTTGAAACCCCATCTCTACTAAATTAAAAAAAAAAAATTACCCAGGAGTGGTGGCATCTGCCTGTAATCCTAGCTACTGAGGAGGCTAAGGCGGGAGAATTGCCTGAACCCAGGAGGCAGAGGTTGCAGTGAGCCGAGATTGCACCATTGCATTCTAGTCTGGGCAACAGAGTGAAACTCTGTCTCAAAAAAAAAAAAAAAAAAAAAAAAAGTTTGCCAAATGGAAACAAGACAGGGTTGATTTTAAGCAGAGGAAACAGCAGACACAGAGACCCAGAATT
>NW_012101732.1:4482578-4483407 GCF_000951045.1 Mandrillus leucophaeus
AGGTGTCCACCACCACACACAGCTAACTATTTTCTGTTTTTAGTAGAGACAGGGTTTCTCCATGTTGGCCAGGCTGGTCTCAAACTCCTGACCTTAAGTGATCCACCCACCTCGGCCTCCCAAAGTGCTGGGATTACAGACGTGAGCCACCGTGCCCGGGCAACCACAATTATGTTTTATTTCTACAATGGGAAGGCATGCTGGGGTCTGGACCTCAAGGGGCAGTGGTGTTTAGGGCCCCCTCACATCTGGGCCACGCTGCCTGATGGGGCAGGCGGTTCTCTCCTGACTGACTTGTCAGGAATCCACATGACTCAGGCAGACACCTCTTATTCCACCTTCATCTTGGTTCTGTCCTGGCCTATCGCAGCTTCAACTTGCCAAAGTCCCACTGCTTTGAAGAAATGGAGGTAACAGAGGATCAGCTCTCGACAACCTCATTCCATCACCTGACCTGCCTGCCACCCATTCCTCAGAGCACGTCTGACCTAGAGTGAAGGAGGAGCAGAACCACCTCACCTGGTCAGAAGTCATGCAGGCAACATTGTCACTTGTCCAAGCATAAAAATCACAGGAAATCTCTGGCTCTGTCATGGAAACAGTGAGGAAGCTGCAGGCCTCGTCCTCTGCGCAATCTGAAAGCACCATGGGACAGTCACTCACCTGGCTCTCCTGGGGGATGCTGAGGACAGACCAGACACATCCCCCTGCCCCTGCCCCACATGCCCAAACACACACACACACACACACACACACAGACACGCGGATACACAAATACACACACTCCCTCCAAATATACACAAATATACACACACACGCACACACACCT
>NW_012101732.1:4489052-4613200 GCF_000951045.1 Mandrillus leucophaeus
AAAAAAAAAAAAAAAAAAAAAAAAAGTTTGCCAAATGGAAACAAGACAGGGTTGATTTTAAGCAGAGGAAACAGCAGACACAGAGACCCAGAATTTCATGAGTGTTTTCAGAACTAGGTTCAATAATTCAGTAATTTTTGGACTGTCAGTTACGAGGGGGGAGTGATGGGAGAGGAGAGAGAGGCAGGAGCTGGCTATGAAAGACCTTATAGACACTTAGTTTCTATCCAGGGAGTATGTAGAGGAAGGTTCTTAAGCTTGGAGATGCTGAAGTCAGACTTTCAGAGATCTTGTCATTCTCAGCCCTCTCTGATCTCTCTTTCTGACTTATTTCCAGCAGTCTTGCTATGTGGATGAGGTAGGATAAATTGGTGTGTTTTGTTCCCAGTATTTTGCCTTCCCCCTCAAGGTTGCCAAATTTTGAGTTTTCTGTGGGAATTTTTGGAGGACAGGGGCTATAGCAAGGCTATTTGAAGGCAACAACTCTTCTTGCTTTGCAGAAAGCCTGAACTCACTGAAGAGGCAATGGCCTGGGGAGAGGAGGAAGGAAGAGCCTTGGAGAGCAAAAAGAAAGAAGAGATTCCCGCAGACCTGCAAAGAGCTCGAGACGAGGTCCTGTGTAGCAAGAGACCTTGCCCTTCTGTGGCCATGCCAGGTGGGGCAGGGGACGAAAAGATGCCAGATGGACCTGAGGGGGCTAAACCCAACGTGCTGTGGCTCCAGCACTGGTAGAGCCCTCTCCACACCCCAAGTCTGGCCCAGAAGCAGAGGAGCTGGGAGGACTTTGGGCCCTGGCATTGGGAAGTGTGGCCAATCACTGAGGACAAAGCACCAAGGCCCTCCCATTGCCACCCCACCCCAACACCTTAGGACCAAGAGCCCACAGCCCTGGAGAGAAGCCTTAAAAATGCTTGAGATGGAATTTTCTGCAGACTTGATGGGGGATGATAATATTAACAGCAACAATGATCATACAACAATGGTCAATGAGCCTTCACTTTGTGACCAAACTCTTCTGTGAGCCTTTTCATGTAGGACCTTATTCAATCCTCAAAACAATCCAGTGATGTGGGTGCCATTATTATCCCTATAACATATGGGGAATCTGAGGCTCCAAAGCACTAAATAGCAACAAGCAAGTAGCAGGACTGGAGGATTTGAACCCAAGACCTTTCCCTTCCTCTTCCCTGTATCTTGTAGCTACAGAACCTAGCTCAGGAGCCCTAAAATTCAGGGGTCCACCCTCTATACCCTTCTGCAATGTCACTTATGAAGACACTCTCACATGTAAGCACATGGATACAGGGACATGAAATGCATCAGCACTGGTGATGTTGCAAAACTGCTATACACCTTCACGTCCTCCACTGAGGGAATGCGAAGTAAATTATATACATCCATGAAATGGATTCATATACTCCAAAGAGAAGGATAAGGTTAATTTTCAAGATTCTATATAAAGACGAATATCATGAGAAAATCAAGGTAGAAAAGAATATATGTTATAAAATAATAGCATGCAAACAAATAAAAATACCATTATAAATACATAGAAATTTTCTGGAAGAATTCATGAGAAACCAGAGAGTTAAAAGGAGATCTGCACATGTTTATGAATTAGGAAATTAGGAGACAGGAGATTCCTGCTTTTCACTGGAGGAGGACAGGGGCTAATTATCCTAATTTGATGGTACCACATGAAACTGACAGTACTCTACAAGCTTTGACTCACAGAATAGCAATGTTATGTGGTTCTAATATTTATTCTTTTTCCTTTTTAAACCATAATTATGGGTTTCTTTGTTTGTTTTGTGATAGAGTCTTTGCTCTGCGGCCCAAGCTGGAGTGCAGTGGCGTGATCTCAGCTCGCTGTAACCTCCACCTCCTGGATTCAAGCAATTTTCCTGCCTCAGCCTCCCCAGTAGCTGGGATTACAGGTGTCCACCACCACACACAGCTAACTATTTTCTGTTTTTAGTAGAGACAGGGTTTCTCCATGTTGGCCAGGCTGGTCTCAAACTCCTGACCTTAAGTGATCCACCCACCTCGGCCTCCCAAAGTGCTGGGATTACAGACGTGAGCCACCGTGCCCGGGCAACCACAATTATGTTTTATTTCTACAATGGGAAGGCATGCTGGGGTCTGGACCTCAAGGGGCAGTGGTGTTTAGGGCCCCCTCACATCTGGGCCACGCTGCCTGATGGGGCAGGCGGTTCTCTCCTGACTGACTTGTCAGGAATCCACATGACTCAGGCAGACACCTCTTATTCCACCTTCATCTTGGTTCTGTCCTGGCCTATCGCAGCTTCAACTTGCCAAAGTCCCACTGCTTTGAAGAAATGGAGGTAACAGAGGATCAGCTCTCGACAACCTCATTCCATCACCTGACCTGCCTGCCACCCATTCCTCAGAGCACGTCTGACCTAGAGTGAAGGAGGAGCAGAACCACCTCACCTGGTCAGAAGTCATGCAGGCAACATTGTCACTTGTCCAAGCATAAAAATCACAGGAAATCTCTGGCTCTGTCATGGAAACAGTGAGGAAGCTGCAGGCCTCGTCCTCTGCGCAATCTGAAAGCACCATGGGACAGTCACTCACCTGGCTCTCCTGGGGGATGCTGAGGACAGACCAGACACATCCCCCTGCCCCTGCCCCACATGCCCAAACACACACACACACACACACACACACAGACACGCGGATACACAAATACACACACTCCCTCCAAATATACACAAATATACACACACACGCACACACACCTCCCAACACACAAACACACACAAATATACACCCAAATATACACACAAAAGCCCCCACACACAAGCACACACAAAAATACATAAATACACATTCAAATACACACAAGCACACACACACCCACACAGTTCCAAACACACATACAAATATACACCCAAATAAACACATACTTCCAAATAAACACCCAAACACACACAAATACACACACAAGCATATACACACACAAATACACTCAAACACATGCACGCAAATACATACAAATATGCATTCGAATGCACACACCTCCAAATACACACACACAGACAGAAATATACACCCAAATACACCCCCCAAATATACCCCCACAAGCACACATATAAACACACATTTATCAAGTACATACCATGAACCTCATGCAGTGTTAAGTGTTTTCAGCGTATTGAATCATCGATCCCCCATCTTACCATTAAGGAACTGAAGCACAGCTCCATTCAGGTACTTACTCACCAAGGTCACAAAACTACCAAGTGGCAGAGCTAGGATTTCAATCTAAGTAGCCAGACTTCAGAGCTTGTACAGTTACTAAGCTGTATTTGCCGAAATTAAACCTTTTTTACATTTTAATTGCTTCTACTCTATGAGGAGCCAAGCCTAGGTATCCATTGAGATCACAACTTTGTTCAAGGCTATGTCCCATTTCCATGAGGAGCAGACAGCAGCCCTGCAGGGGATTGAATGCCAGAATAGAATCCCCACTTCCTACAGTGAGTGCCCTCTCAGGATGACAGGAGGCCACGCGCTTAATGAGGGCAGGGACCACGGCTGCTTTTTGTGTACACTGTACGATAGGCATGAAGCATTCAACTGTGTAATATTCATGAATAATGATGGCAATTAATGATTTATCAGGGATAGGAGGGTTTGGTAGAAAATGTAAATCAAGGAGAAAAAGTGTATGCTTACATATTTATCATTACAAATCACTTTCACATATATTATTAATACTGATTTTTGCATTCGGTAAGAGGTCAATTTAGGGATGGGAACACCAAGACTAAGAATCAGCACAGTCTGTGGCTGATGGGGGTAACGCAGTAACTTGAATACCTTTGCAATCCAATTCCTGAGCTCTCCCCAGTGTGTCTGCCCAGCTGAAGGGCAAGGGAAAACCACTGGTATCTGGGATGGAGACGTCTTCCCTTTCTCTAACAGGACATCTCACAAACTGCAGCTCTATTGAGCTGACATCTTGGGTGCAAAGGTGGTCTCCTGGGGGTTTTCATCATCTCTTGATTTTCATCTCGCATTGTATGGCTGTAATGTCTTCATGAACTAGGCACTGAGAGGTGGATGATGTCATTTTACCCACAAACTACCTGGCTTATTCAGAAATCCTCCCAAAATAATTCTTTTTTAAACTTTTTTTTGAGACAGGGTCTGGCTCTGTTGCCCAGGCTGGAGTGCATTAATGCGATCTTGGCTCACCGCAACCTCTGCCTCCTGGACTCAAGCCATCTTCCCACCTCAGCCTCTTAAGCAGCTGGGATTACAGGCATGTACCAGCAGCCTGGCTAATGTTTGTATTATTAGTACTATTATTATTATTATTATTATTATTTTGTAGAGATGCAGTTTCACCATGTTGCCCAGGATGGTCTCCATCCACCTGCCTTGGCTTCCCAAAGTGCTGGCATTACAAGCATGAGCTACTGTGCCCAGCTCCAAAGAAAATAATTCTTACTGGTCCACTGGCTCATAGCTCTAAAGTTCTCCTGTCCCCTTAACCGAACTAACCTAATCTTCACGGCAAGCAGATCCCTACTTCGGGCTCAGGGACAAATTCATTCAAGAGAACAATTAAAGTTCTGGGTCAGTGTTAGAAGGATGAGCACCCTAGAGTCTGTCTGGTTGGTTAAGTGCTGAACTAGAACCAGGGTTCCTACCATGGCCCCAATCATAGCTTCCCCTCATGTCCCCAAAAATCCACATTTCCGCCCTATTCCCCATCATGCTGTTTAGTTCTCTAGATGACTTAGTTTTCTTACCAGTTTTCTTACCTTTCCCCACCAAAAATGATATCCACCCCTTCACTGACTCAGTGGCTTTATTTTCCTACCCTTTAAATGGCCCTTTGACCTACCGTAAAACCACCTTGATTTTTCGTTACAGGCTGAATTATGTTTCACACTCAAAATTTGTATCATGTAGTCCTACCCCCAGCACCACAGAATGTGACTGCATTTGGAGTTAGGGTCTTGCAAGAGGTAATTAAGTGCATAATGAGAACATCAGGGTGGGCCCTAAGCCAATAAGACTGGTGTCCTTATGAGAAATAAAGATTAGGATACAGACACATACATAGGGAAGACCAAGCGAAGTCACAGGGAGAAGTGAGTCACCTACAAGCCCAGAAGAGGGGCCTCAGAAGAAACCAACTCTGCCAACACCTTGATCCTGGACTTCCAGCCTCCAGAATTATGAGAAAATTCATTATGTTGTTTAAGTCCCCCAGTCTAGGATATTTTGTCCCAGTAGCCCGAGAAAACTAACACAGTGCTGGATGCCTGGACCTCTACTCAACCTGCAAATACTGCTTGTCTCGGATTGCTCTGCTCTCGTTTGTCTGACAGGATGGCATCTTGCTGGCCTTCCTTGATGCGGCTCTCTTTTTCAAACTGTTGTCTGTTTCCTCTCAGCATATTTTAGACACTGAACTCAGTGGCCCAGTTGGCTAAACCATCTCTGGATATGAACAGATGGACGTGTTTTCCCTGCTTGCCTCACTCCCTAAGATTCTGCATCCTCTTTTGCTTCCCATTCCTATCCCACCAGTTTGCCCTTCTTTTTTTTTTTTTTTTTTTTTTTTAGGGAGTTTCACTCTTGTTGCCCAGGCTGGAGGGCAGTGGCGCGATCTCGGCTCACTGCAACCTCTGCCTCCCAGGTTCAAGCAATTCTCCTGCCTTAGCCTCCCGAGTGGCTGGGATTACAGGCACCCACCACCACACCTGGCTAATTTTTTGTATTTTTAGTAGAGACGGGGTTTCACCATGTTGGCCAGGCTGGTCACAAACTCCTGACCTCGTGATCCGCCTGTCTTGGCCTCCCAAAGTGCTGGGATTACAGGTGTGAGCTGCCACACCCTGTCTGCCCTTCTAACTTAAGCTGTGTCACAGTGTGTGCACAGATGAGCAGGTATATGACAGTCTTTGTTGAGACAAATAACTGCCAAAGCTGTCCCTCAAGTCTACTGTCCTCGTGCTGGTTCCTCACATCTATTCATTTGACCACTTGGTTCTGTCCCTCCATTCCTGTCAATATCTCTCATTCTACAAACATTTTCTTCAGCTTCTACTTCATGCTTTGCACTGTGTTTGTGAAACAAACTATAGTGTGCTCACCATAACCAAAGCTGATATCCAAAACAGATTCACACTCAGAGTGTTAATTACTTAATAACTACATCACATGGGGGTACTGAGGGAGGCATAATGCAGTGGTTAAAAGGGCCACAATAGACACTGGGGACTACTGGGGGGAATACAGGGAGGAGGACAGGGTTGTAAAACTAACCACTGCGACTATGCTCACTACCTGGGTGATGGACTCAATCGTACCCCAAACCTCAGC
Organism: Mandrillus leucophaeus; assembly: GCF_000951045.1. Classification (NCBI taxonomy): domain Eukaryota; kingdom Metazoa; phylum Chordata; class Mammalia; order Primates; family Cercopithecidae; genus Mandrillus; species Mandrillus leucophaeus. The sequence continues at coordinate 4,495,419 of NW_012101732.1, forward strand.
AGCATACCACATACCCATATAACAAATCTGCACGTATACCCCCTAAATCTAAAATCAAAGATGAGATTATTTTTTAATATTTTTTATTTCAATAGCTTTTAGGATACAAGTAGCTTTGAGTTACGTGGATGAACTGTATAGTGGAGAAGTCTGAGATTTTAGTGCACCCCAAAGATAAAATCATTTAAAACAGAAAAGACTGTAGGCTTTGACGTTGTTACTTTGGGTTTGAATTTAAGCCCTGACCCTTGCTGGCTTTGTGTCATTGAGCAAGTCACTTACACTCTCAAAGCTGCATTTTTCTCTTCTGTAACTCAGGATAGCAATGGCTACTTTATGGGTGGCTTTGGGATTGTGAGCTAATCCTCGTAAACACACATGCTCAATAAATGGCAGCCTTTATTGCCACCTCTCTGGCCCCACTGTTAAAATAGGGAGATATATATCCTGACCTGGACGTGTAGATCCATGCCAAACTAATTTTGTTCATTTCCACCCTTAACACGTGCCATGTGGATAGCATACAGTAGGTACACTGTCAACTCTGCAATTAAGTTATGCATTGAATATACATTCTGGAAATCAATTCATTTATAGTGTTTTTGATAAAGTATGTTTTTAAATTATCATTTTAATAGTTTGATCTGGTTTGTCTCGACAACTCTCAGCAGAGCTTATTTCCACACCTTCTTCTGAGTGCAAATCTCCCCACCACTCCTCACCTGTCAAGCACTGCATCACAGGGAACTCAGAATCAGGAACTTTGGATCTGACAGCCACAGGAGCATTGGCATCGAAGATCACCTTTGATTCTGGAGCCTTCTCAAACTTCTGCATCACTGAAAATAAAGCAGATTTAGTAAATCTGACTCGGAAAGGTGTAGGGCATCTGCAGAGAAGCCATAAAGACTATTAGGTCAGGAAGTCACTACCCATTCGTGGCTTTTGGTAACACAAATGTGCCAGGAAAAGCAATTCCTTTGTAAGGTAGCTCCAACATACTGCCGCATAGCTAATACTTAGAGCTACAACTTACCAGCTCTCCCTGCTTCTACTTCATTGTCATGAAGTGAGGTGGAAACTTAATGTTAGTACTTACAACTCTTTTCTTCTCATTAACATTGATAATATAAACTTACATTTCTCTGTCCCTATCCTTCAGTGCTAATTACATCATATAATTATTTTACTGGCACTTTCTTTCTGTAAAACAACTTGAATTCTTTCTGAAATGAGGTAAGTTATTTTTTAAAAGACATGTGCATATGTATTTAGGTAAATCTGAAGACATGTCATGTGGCTCAGGCATTTTTAAGATTGTTTAAGTGATTTATTAGCATCTGTTTTCCTAGCTACCATCAATACACTTGAGTTCCATTTGATAGGAATAACATAGTCACAGCTCATAAAACTAGACAAGTGAGCAGGAAGAAATACAATTTCTCGGGGTGATGAGACTTGGAACTCATTCTTCACAAAGCAAAAAAAGAAAGCAAAAAAGAAAGGTAACTCTCAAGGAATGAGATTCATCTTCCAAGCCACAAATTTCCAAGAGCGTCAATATCTTGTAGTCTTACAGGTAACTGTCAAAAAGGAAAACTTACGTACAACTCAAAGGCACATGAGTATCAGGTTTTTTGCAAACATAATTATCAACTTATACACAAACACTAATTAGGTACATCCATTGCTTTATTTAAAAAGACTCATATCTATATAGTCATCAAGAAGACTTATATCTAGATTGGTTTTCATCAAGTCAATAAATTCAAAGCCATCCAAAGTGTTCTTTTCTCAGCTTTCATAATAAGTGCAGAAAAAAATGTTTTTTCCTTTTGGGATTGGGTTGAGAGAAGTGAGCATTAATATAAAAGAAATGACATGCTCGGCCAGGCACAGTGGCTCAGGCCTGTGATCCCAGCCTGCTCTTAAGTCTTCAAAAGTGTTGATAAAGAAAAGAATTCTGATTTTACAAACTGGCCCATATATGTCAACTGCTGAAGTTGCCAATTTCATGTGCTTTACCCACACTCAGTCCTTCCTCTCTCATCTCTTTTTTTATTTTTATACTCCTTAGTAGCTCATTTGTAGAGACAGCAAGCTCCAGTCCAGCAAATGCCATGTTATATTCATCACAGTGTCCCTAAGTCTTAATTGGTACAGACCAGATGCTCAAAATATTCTAGGAGACTAAATAAAATTTGAAAGGTCTTTCAGTTTCTAATTAAATTCTGCCAAAAATACAGTACATTTAGCACTTCAGTCAGAGAATCTGCTGGTTTTCAGAAAAGGGACACCTTGGTGATAGAGATCTTCACATTTCAGCATTCTGTGAAGAAGCTCATGGCCGAGCAGAACAGAAACAATCCATGAACCAATTTGCCAATGAATTATGCCAATGGAGTCAGTTTGCAGATTTACACATTCTGTTAGTATAATTTCCCATTTATCCAATTTATACTTAAAGGCTACTTACAAATGTCTTAAGGAAAGCATAAAAGGTTAACATTAAAGCAGAATATATATTAATATTTCTTCATATTTTTTGCATAGTTTATTGTGGCTACTTAGGTTCCCGTCTCCCTCCAGGGCAAAGACAGTATTCTGATAATATTTGAACCCTCACTAGCCAGGATAGTAACAGAGAGACTACTTTCCTGTATATTGAATGGATAGAGGGAGTCAGGGATGGAGAATACGAGGGAAGGAGGGAGAGGCAAACGAATGACTAACAACATCATCACAACACCAGGAAACCAGGAGATAACACTATGATGGCACAGTTCCAACGTCATGCATATACCTGAGTTCAGGCACTTGACGTGGTATATGAAATCTTCAGCATAGGTCGACAAAGATCAGAATTAGGAAAATGAACCTAAAGTTAAAGGCAAGATGAACTGGAAATATTTCCAGTGAGCAAGGTGGAAATATTTCTACTAACTCTGCCAGTAAACAAAGGAAACAGAAGATCAAAGGGAGTGCCAGGAAGCTGCAGCAGGAGAGATTTCAGAGAGAGAGAGGCAGCAGGCAGTCAGGGAGAGGCACCAACTTGGGAGTGAGCCCTCAGCTCAAGTTCTGATGCCACCACCAACTCTGTGTCCTTGGACACCTTGCAACCTCTGAGAGTTTCAGTTTCCTGGCTGTGAGGACTAAATAACACAGCATGGAATGGTATATGGTAGATGGTATACAGTAATCACTTAGTCAGTACTAAGCCCCTCTGCCCCCCTGCAGAACATCTTCCCTAAGTCTCAGAGCTTGTAAAACTGACCACAGGAATTGAGGTGGTAGAAGAATCTCCTTCCCTGAAGACCTTAGGAAATCGTTTCAAAGAATCCCAGACAACCAGAGCAACTTGTTCATTCTGTCAAACAGTACCTATGGCCCCGGAATAGAACAAGAAATAAGACACAATTCTAGCACCAAAGGAAAATACCGTCTAACGAGGTTAGAGCCCAGAGGGGAGGCTGGGATACTGCAAATGGTGCTTTATCCCAAGAGCAATGAAGAACTACTGAAGAGTTTTAAGGGGCATTGCATAAGCAGAATCTCCTTTTAAATAACAGCACTAGAAGCGTCATAGAATAACTGTTGGACTGAAGCAAGAAGATGAGTTAGGCGGGTATGGCAGTAGTATGCAGGTAACAGCAGAGGTCTGAACAAAGGAAGTGGCAAGAGGACTGAGGGAGGAGCAAATTCCTCTCAGGTAGGTACCTGCTTGGGGAGGTATAAGTCCCTTGCTTAAGACCTAGCCTCAAGGACAAAAGCCTTAAAAATTTTACTCCCAAAGAGAAAGTTCTTCTCAAAGGCAATTCTGAGAAGAGACGTGTTGACATCCCAGTGAGAGCCCAGCTTATTAACATAGAAATCCCCTGGCATATCCAGAAAGGGAAACTTAAGCTCAGAGCTTTGCATAAGAAGCCAAAGATGCTGAAGTTCTATTTGGAGGCTATTCAGAAGCCAGTGCCTCAGGGAAGCATTATCAAAGTTGTCAAAGCTGAGCTGTGACTCCTGAGCAATTCTGGTGCCACTGATTAAACCATCCTCTCTGCCCTGAACAATGGGCAGAATACACCATGAAATGCCCTACAAACTGCATAAGACGATCCTCAAGGCCAAGCCATTGACAGAGATGCAAAGAGAGCTCAGAGCACTTAAGACAATAATCCCAGGACTGACGGTGATCACCAGGGCTGCAGGGCAAGTTGTTTCCTCTAAGGACACAGTCTCCTTCATTTGTGAAGCATCTGGCTAACTGATCTCTCCAAGTACTTTCCTGTAGTACTTCCCCTGTTTTTTCTGCCCAAGAAGAGGGATGTTGGGAAAAAAATAAGACTTTCATTGGATTTGCAATTTATTCAAGAATACACACACACAGACACACACACACACACACACACACACACACACCCCCTTCTTAGGACTTGCTAGCTCTTCACTAGAGAAGGGAAATTATTGCTCTGAGAATTAGAAAATGAAAATTTCTCACTTGGATTTTCACTAATATTTTATCCTATGAGCTGTACCAGCTTCCCTGAAGGACAGACTATGCATGCATATGTGTGTGCATGTGAGGATATGTTTATTGAGGAAGCAGGTAAATCTAGGTGGAAATAGATTGGTGGAATGAAGAATACAAAGGTTTGGTAGTTTGACATACACTGATTCAAATTCTAGGTATATTCTATCCTAACTATGGAACCAAGAGAAGTGCTTAGACATTTTTGTCTCAGTTTCCTCAGCTAAAATATTGGCAATAATACCTACCTTTTAGGACTACCATGGATTCAAATTTGATAAACCCATAAAATGCCTGGCACACAGTAAAGCCATGTATGTTAGGCCCTCGCCTTACACAGAAATACTAAGAGACTGGCTTGCTCAGGCTTGTCAAGTGTGCAAAGGTCAGCCACAAGACCTCAAGCAGAGGCAGGTGGCTCCAGGGAAAGGTGGAACAGGATCATAAAGATTGAGAAGATGCCAGGAATAAGGGACCTTGCAGACTGTTTCAGCCTCCCTCCAAGTTTAATAGACAGGGAAACAGGGCAAATACTGTTTCTGAGCCTTACTCGGAGACATTTATTACCACTGGTAGGTATCCCATTCCTAAAGCACTCAACACCCTTACAAGGGTGGAAACTGATGTCTCCATTTTATGGATGAAGAAACTGCTGAGGGTGAGTGACTTGCCTAAGACAGCCAGTAAAGGCACCATTGGGATTAAACTACTTCTGATCCCACAGGACATACTTTTCCCTTCTGTCCCTCTGGTTCCCATCACATTATGTATTGTAGAATATCTGATGGTTCACCTGGGACTTTCCCACCCAGCATCTCACTGAGGAACTATACATGGCACAAGGTAGAGCTCAATACATATTTGTTGACATTATAGGTTGATGTTGAAAGTTACTGGGGAGACTAAGGTTCCGAGGGATTGAGCAACCTGCTCTAGATCACCCAACAATTAAGATACGGAACAAGACCTGGCACACACGTCTTCTACAACAGGAGTCCCCAACCCCTGCGCCATAGAAAGGTACCAGTCCATGGCCTGTTAGGAACTGGGCCACGCAGCAGGAGGTGAGCACTGGGAGAGCGAGCATTACCACCTGAGCTCAGCCTCCTGTCAGATCAGTGACAGCATTAGATTCTGAGAGGAGCGCAAACCCTATTGTGAACTGTGTATGTGAGGGATCTAGGTTGCGTGCCCCTTTGAGAATCTAATGCCCAGTGATCTGTCACTGTCTCCCATCACCCCCAGATGGGACCTTCTAGTTGCAGGGAAAAAAACTCAGGGCTCCCACTGATTCTACATTATGGTGAGTTGTATAATTATTTCATTATATATTACAATGTAATCATAATATTAATAAAATGCACAATAGATGTAATGTGTTTGAATCCTCCTGAAACCATCCCACCCTGCCACCCCTGGTCTGTGGAAAAATTGTCTTCCATGAAACTGATCCTTGAAACCAAAAAGGTTGGGGACTGCTGCTCTACAACGTCCTACTGAGGAAAAAATGCTGACTAGATTAGTGAAGGCAAGCTGCCTAGAAGAATAGAAGCTTCCACAGATCTTTTAATATAAAAATTCATCTCTTGTGCATGCTGAAGTACTTAGAAGTAAGGGTTCCTGATATCTGGAATTTACATAGCAAATGATTCAAAAACAGAGATAGTGAAATGTTAACAATTTTTGGATCTAGGTGATGGGTATTTGTTCATCCTATGGTTCATCCAACTTCTACACAGATCAAAATTTTTCAAAATGAAAAGTTGGAGACAAATGCACCTCCAGCTTCTCTCCCTTTCTAAAAAGCCCTTGAGACCACTCCCCAGTCCCCAGGAACCATGACTGATTTCACCTCCAGCACCTACTCAAACACTGTGAGTCTTCAAGTGGGGCCTCTGTTTCCGACCATGGCAGCCTCCACCCCTCGCCATCCACACAGAAGGCCTTCCCAGTGCCCCTGTTCCTCTGGCTGGCTCGGTACTCGCCGTTCTGGTCACACTGCAGGCCTGCTTCGTTCCTCTGACAGTCAGTGACACCTAGAACCAATAGATTGACACAGTCATCAATGATGGGCCTCTGGAATCCCCCCACTCCTACTCCCAGGCTCTGGGTCATTGACAAGGTGTCCAAGTCACACATCTAACTCAGACATTCCAGCTTAAAACTCTTCAGTGTCCCCACTGTTCTGATTGATAAGGCCCCTATAATTTGGCCACCACCCACCCTAAGTTCTGCACACACACCCCATGCTTCACGAACCACCTGCTTCATTCCATGCCCTGAATACACCAATCTAATCTCTCTGATACCATGTGCTCCAACACAGACTTTGCTCATCTGGGCCGTCTCCTGGCTCACAGCTCTCCCAATCTTTGCTGCGTGAACTCTCCACCGTTCACCTGTTTTCATCCTAACTCTCATTGTCTCAGGAAAGCCTTCCTGCTATGGTCTAAATGTATGGGTGCCACCTGCCAAAATTCACATGTGGAAACCCAGAGCCCAGTGCAACGGTATTAGCAGGTGGTGCCTTTGGGAGATGACTAGATCATGAAAGTGGAACACTCATGACTGAGATTCGTACACTTTAAAAGAGGCCCAAGGGAGCTCGTTTGTTCCTTCCAGCATGTGAGGACACAGTGAGAAGGTGCCATCTGTGATACCTTTATCAGACACCAAATCTGTTGACACCTTGATCTTGGACTTTCCTGCCTCCAGAACTGTGAGAAATAAATTTCTGCTGTTCATAAGTCACCCAGTTTATGGTATTTTCTTACAGCAGCCCAAATGGACTAAGACATCTCTGGATGTCCCAGTTTAGTCAGGCCCATATGTTACGTGCTATCACAGGGACCCACCCTCTCCTTCACAGCAGGGCACACTGTTACAATTCTCATTTATCTGTGTGAATGAATGATTGATGGCTGTCTGCCTCCTACTCGTTAGACATTCCAGAAAGGCAGAGACCACGTATGGTTTTGCTCACCATTGTATCCAAATGCCTTGCTCAATGTCTGACCCACAAAACAAGCTTCCTCCTAAAGTCAATAAATGCTAGTCAGATCCATGGATGAATAACTCTATATCCATGTTCAAGCTGTTTCTTCTTCCTAGAAGACCTTTCCCCACTGGGCCCCCTAGCTAATCTCCCCTTGTCTTTCAAGACCTCTCACAAGCTGCCGTAAGAGTAACTAACATGTACCTCCACTATACTACTCATTACATCACATGGATATGCTTATACATTTCTTTTCCTTGCCAGACTCTAAACTCCTTGAGGACAGGGACTTTATCATTACTTGTTTTATTTAATATATACCTACTACACTCTTGGCAGAAAGCAGGTACTCAATAATTTTTGGATGAATGAAATTAAAAGGGAATACCTTCATTTGGTTCTCCAGGTCTGGCAAGTAGGTGAAAGACAATATTTTACGGCAGCCCAGAGATTTCATAACATCTGAGTTTCTATATTTCCAGACTATTGGTTATGTGATTCACCATTGACTAATAACAGCTTTTTTTGTGGGAGGTTACAAAGGCTATTTTTAAATAGAATATTTTGCATGCTATACATGAATTAATACATCAATAAACAAACAAGTAAATGAAGAGCTGCTTCTGCTGAAGAGTTATCAGCAGAACCTCAAACATGGTCCAGTGAACCAGCTAAGTTACAAAATGTAGGAGAAAAGTATGAGTAAGATCAATAATAGAGACATGAACTATATAGAGGAGTTGGGATTCTAAAAGCTAACCTAACACCAAAAGGAAGTCAAAGAAATATTGTAATCTCCTGGCATTATTTAAAACTTGGCAGACTCTTCTGCCCTGTGCTTCTCTTCAGTACAATTCCATTTAAGAACACAGGCCTGGTAATTCAATGCAAGTTAATGAGTCATAGAGAAGTTTCTTAGGTATGAACAGATCCTTGGCACAGACTCCAACCTTGATCCTAGAGAACCATTCACTAAAATCTATTTCACTGCTCAGGGAAGGTGTTTGGGAGAATGGCAATGATTCAACACAGCCCTCTACTACTGCATGAAAATGCAGTCAATGTTCACCCCCAAAATGGGTGGGGAATAAATGCTTATTGTTTATGCTAAACGTTTTGATTTCACTTTGCTACAGACTGATTGTTTATGTCCTTCTCCTACCAAATTTATATACTGAAGCTCTAATCCCCAGTGTGATGGTATTTTGAGGTGAGGCTTTTGGAAAGTAATTAGGTTTAGATGAGGCCATGAGGGTGCAGCATGTGGTTAATGCCGTTATTAGAAAGAGAAGAATAGGAGATTTTTCTGTCTCTTCCTCTGTGTATGTACTAAGCAAAGGCCATGTGAGAACATAAACAGGAAGAGAGCCTTCAACAAGAACCCAATCATATGGGCACCCTGACCTCAGACTTCCAGCCTGTAGAACTGTGTGAAATAAATGTGTTGTTTAGGCAACCCAATGTAGGGTAATTTGCAATAGCAGCCTAACCTAAGACACCCTTTATTACCACTCTGTGAGTGAGGTATCATTGACTCCATCTGATACATGAGGGAGCTGATATTCAGAAGAGGAAGGTGGCTTGGCCTAGGTCACAGTGCCCAGTGGTGATCAAACCTGGTCTGGCTGGCGCAAGCCTCAACCTGCATCCTCTATTCCCTGACATTTCTGTCATATCCCCTCTGTAAACAAGGCTCAGCACACTACATTAATCTTCTTTTAAGAAAGTGCTTCTCGGGTATTTTGATAGCACTTCAAGTCATCTCAAACTACAAGTACTCAAGTCACTGTGCACAAACTGAGGGTGATGCTCAGATGTCAAAGACACTCTATTTTCCCAGTGAAGAGTTTATTCTCCAGGAAGAATGCCTGACTCCCAGCCCATAAAATTCCTTTTACTTTTCTTTTATTGGAATTACTGTTCTATTACCACTGCTTTCCTGACCAAGAAACTGCCCTGAGCAAAGTATCTTGATCTTTTCTGATGACTTGTTTAAAAATTCTAGAAATCATTTAGATTGTAAGCACAACAGTTTCCCTCACATTGACACAGTTTCAGACTAACAAGAATAGATGCAAGTTATGGGTCTTTGCTAGGAAAAAAAAAAAAACCCAACAATACCCAGGGGACTATTAAGTAAATAGGTCGAGTGAAATCACGTGACATATGGGAAGGCCACACGTACATACAGTCCTGGCAAATTCATGCAACAGAAAAGGAAGATGAGCTACATAGCAGTAATGACTATAGGTGGAAAATATCTTCCATTTTTCAATCTGATAAGGTTGACTTACAAAAATCAGAAGTTTCAGAATCAGATAAAACCAAGATCAAAGACCAGTTACATCATCCATTAGCTGAGTGACTTTGACTAAGTTTCTTTTCTTGGAGGCTTAGCTCTCTTATCTGTAAAAGTTGGGCTACTAATACTGGAAGAGGTATTGGGAGTATCGAATGAGGCAACACAGGTAAAATGCCCCACCCAGAGCCTGGCAGTGGGTAAGTATTCAAAGACGGTGACCCCTTTGATTACTATGTTGTGTACCCAATAGTTCTCACAGCTGGGTAATTTTGCTCTCCCTGCCACTTCCACCCAAGAGACATTTGGCAATGTCTGGAGACATGTTTGACTGTCACAATTTAGGGAGGGGTGCTACTGGCATCTGAGAACTACTGATGCTACTAAATATCCTACCAGGCACAGGCCAACCCTGCACAAAGAATTATCTGTCCCAAAATGTCAATAGTGCAGAGATTGGGAAATCCTGTTGTGTTCCATTTCATTACAGGTCTTCTCTTTCAAAGAAGCACCCCACAGAACTTACAGTGAGTCTGGCTGAAAGCTCCGGCAGAAATGGTCATTCTGCCCGCAGGACATGGGACACAGGCCAAGCTCCCCGCCTGTTCTTGGTAGAATCCGACTGGACAAGGAATGCATTCCTCATCTTGGGAATAGCTTCCTTCAGGACACTTAACTAGAAAAAAACAAACAGAGAAATGATGTTAAAAATCAAGACACATGCTTCACAGTTACAATCCCGGAACACACAGGGTACAGGAAATCCTCAAACCAGTTCAAGAGCTCATTCATTTAACAAACGTCCACTGAGAACCTACTGTGTGTCAGACTCTAAGAAGCAGGGAAGCAGCTGTGAGGAAGTCAGGCGAGCTTCCTGCTGTCCAGGAAGTGACATGCTAGTAGGAGATGAGAGGGTCAGACAGAGATTTCAAATATGGGTAAAATAAAGTGGGGGGTTGTTTTACTTTGTTTCTTGGTTCAGAGTCGTGTTCTTGAGAGTTTGCCAATAACTTCCAGAAGAAGTGAGCTTTTACCCAGTAAAAGGTGGAAGCTAAAATCCCGGCCACTATTGGCAGCACTTAGTCTATCGCCCTGTTACATACATTAATACATCACTCCCATGGAAAGTCTGTATTTCATCCCCATTTCACAGTTGAGAAAGCTGAGCCTCAGACATCCATGCATGACTTCCTAGTATGCTTTTCAGCAAAGGGCAGTGGGAAATTAAAATTATAGAATATGCCAAGCGCAGTGCAGAAGTTTTAATGTGTCTTTCTCACAACCGTATGAGGAAGTTATCATCTCCATATCAGGCTAGAGAGAACTGAGGCTCAAGGTTAAGGCTGGCCAAGCAGTGAGGTGTCAGAGGTGAGATCTGAGCTCCATTCACTTATCTCCAAACCAAAGTCTTTGTTCCTTCCACCAATCCAGCCACCTCCCTCTGGCAGAGAAGTCAGTACCACTGAGTGGGACGTGCTGAGATGGAGCCAATGTTGATTTAGCAACTACTATCTCTGGTCTGCATGTGTAGCTGGCATTTCTGAGTAAATTAGAAACTCGAGCCACATTTTGGAAACTGAACAGTGTGTTTTTTGGTCTGCCCAGAGCAATTAATATCCTCCTTCCGAGAGTGGAGTTTCATTACTTCTATGAGTCAAGTTGGTGATGATTATCTCTAGCATTTCAACCCCAGAACTGTGGCCTTTTTTCAAGTGGCCTCCAAATTCACCACTGAAGGAAAACAAAAGCCTTTCGGCCAGCCTACACTGCCCAGCCTCCAAAAGCCGAGGTGCAGGGAACTAGCAGAAATGAGAGAGCTGGGACTTAACTTCTACTGCAAACCCCGCAGGTCCCAAACTCTTGTCTGTGCTCAGGGAATGCACGCGCTGTTTCCTCCCACCGGTTCTCTCCATCTCTGACGTCAAGTCTTTTCCACCCAAAAGAGCACGTTTCTAAGTCAGAATGAGACCACAGCTGCCTTACTGTCAACCTTCCCTCAGGAGAAGAGGCTCTCTTAAGACCTTTGGGTCCACTGCCACCAATAGGTGCTGACCATCAGTTAAATCCCTTGAAATCACTGGAAAATCCTTTAGCCTATTTATTTATTTATTTATTTTGCAATTAAAATAAATTGCAAAAACCGTAATTACTTTTGCACCAGCCTAATAAAATAAGACAGTTATACCTATTTGAGTTTGAGAGTCTCACAAAGCTTTAGGATCAAGCCACCCCTCCTGCCAACCCTTGTCCACAAACCCCCCAATAGTGACAGTCGCATTTCTGCTGAAGAAAAACATCTGTGAAGAACCGTAAAGGTCCTTCACCCCTTCAGAAGGTGGCTCAGCCCACACCTGGTCCTTTCACTCTCCAATTTAATATTCTTCCATGGTCCCATCTCCAGCCCACTCCCCTTGCTGTGCTCCAAGGCCTCTCCTGGCCTGTCCCTGTCTCTCTGGCCCCACCTCCTCTCACATTCCCCACGCACCCCATTCCCCAGCTGTATAAATTATGAGCACTGTTTCCAAAGAGTCTGCAACTTCTCGACTCCCTGCATTTATACCAATCTTTCTGGAATGTTCTTCCTCACTTTAGCACCCTCAGCACAGGTACACACACACACACACACGCACACACGTGTACAAACATGCACTACCTTCTGTCTGCTCTTGCCTGAGCAACGATTCCTCACCTTTCAAGACTTCCGCCAGCATTTCCTACCCCAGCACACCTGCCCTGACCACCCTGGCTGGGATGTAACAGGCTTCTTCACAGAATGACCAGCTGAATACTCACTGACCTCTCCCCAACCAGGCTGTGACTGCCTTGAGAGTGGAGCTTTGTTTTTTCCTCTCCCTGAGTGTGTAACATGGCATATAATATTTTGAAAATTTGGATGAATGACAGGAAAGAAGAAAAAAAGGAAGTAAGGGAGGAAGGAAGGAAGGAAGGAAGGAAGGAAGGAAGGAGAGAGGGAGGGAGGGAAAGAAGGAAGGAGCGAGGGAGGGAGGGAGGAAGGGAGGGAGGGAAGGAACGAAGGGAGAAAGGAAGGCAGGCAGGCAGGCATAATTGGTTCAGGAAAAAAATCCATAGGGAACCAGCTCTATTAGAAGAAATTATAGTGAATGAGTGAAAGTTAATATCATCCAGAATAGAATATGAAAAAATATAGATAATTTATCAGTTATTCTCCTTCATAAACTAATCTGCTATGAAGGTTGCCAGCAGGTAATTTCAAGGAGAAGCCATATAGCTGGCTTGAGGCAAGAGGGCGAACAAAAGTGACTCCATCAGGGACGCAAACATGGTCTCTGCTCCCTGGCCATCGCCAATTCCCTGGAACAAGGCTGCTGTGCCTATATGAGTCACAAGGGATGGACTTTCCTACTGGCCCTCTGAGTCACTGCCCTCCGAGGGGGCCATCCTATTAGCCCTCCCCCAGGATGACACAGAGAAATCTGCTTTATTGCCACAGGACGGTGCTCTGCCTTGTAACATCACAGCTGTGTTTTTGAGAGAAAAGTGCCAATAAGAATAGATATAAGAAAGGGACGGTGTGATTTCACCAAGAACCTCCTTGTTGAGAAGGGAGATGTGTGAGGCAGAAGACAGAACAAAGAACTTGGAGGCAGACAGAGCTGGATTTAGATCTCAGCACTGCCAATTTTCACAACAAACTATTTGCCAGGAGTTTACTAAGTGCTGTGCTCTGCATTATTTCATGCTATCTAAACAACAATAGGTATTACCCCATGCAATAGGTATTATTATCCCTATTTTTCAGAAGATGCCTAGTGAGAACAATGGACTTTCTCCAGGATCCACAATGAGAAAGTGTTGGAGTCAGGACTTGAACTCGAGTCCACCTGACTTCACAGAGCAGTTTCCTAACGCTGTGTAGCACTATAGGCCCATCGGTTCCTCGTGCATAAGACAGAATCAATAACACCTGAGTCTCTGGACGGTAAAATGCTAGTAAGGCCACACACATATCAAAAACTCAGTAAGGGACAGGTACTAGAACTGATGCTGAAGAAAATTCAGAGCTTTTGGTACTGCTTATGAGACTTCCATTCTGGATCTTTCCAACCCTTAGGAGTAAGGGGATGGGGCTGTGTGGTGTGATTGACAAGTCCTTTGGAGTCAGTTAAAGGCTGCAGCAGCTGGAAGATGAGTGTAGGTTTATCTAGAGCAGGACTGGCAAACCACAGCCCATGAGCCAAATTCGGCTCACCTTCTGTTTTGGTAAATAAAGTTTTACTGGAACACAGCCATACGCTTCTCCCCACAATGGCTGAGTTGAGTCACTGAGACAGACAGTATGGCCCCCAATGCTTGAAACATCGCCATCTGGCCCTTTATAGGAAAGGTTTGCTGAGTCCTGTTCCAGTCCAAGCGTGTCCTGGGCAAGGTCTCCCATGCAGTCTCTTCCCTGCGCCCCATCCTGTGACTCCCACAGGGGCCCTAGGAAGCCCGTGCCCTGATGCCAGTTGCTGATTTCCAGGCCCTACTCTTTCCCCTTCAGGCAAAGTTGAGCTGAGCAGCCCCTCCCATCTCCTTGTTGACAGGAACTGATATTTGAGCTTCCTAGAAGGAACCTTGGGACCAGGTTTCTAGGCCAACCCCTTTATTTTACCTGTGTGTTGTGGGGGATGGAAAGGAAGACACCCAGAGGGGTAGAACTTCCTTGAAGACACAGAGTCAACGCAGGTTCTCTGCCTTCCCTTTACCTCCATCTCTGGCTGCAGAGGGCACCCCTGAGGCCAAGAAACCTCCTGGGGCTGCTTCCAGACCCCCGTGGTACATCACCTGGGGCAGCTATGAAAGCAGGCTCCTGCAGCCCCTGCTCCCAACATGCACACACACAACATACACACATAGACACATCATACACATTCATACAGACAAAAACACAAACACACTCACACACATACATATGTACATCATACACGTATACATACACCATACACATATACATGCATGCACATGTATGTACATGTGCTCACACACATATACATGCATACACCAACACACATATACACTCACACACACATACACACACCACACATACATGTTCACCCCTGCTAGTTCAGCATCAGGCGTTGAAGCCAAGGGCTTTTCACAATAAAGTCTGTCAACATGGGGGCAGGTGCTTTCTAAGTGACTCTCCCTCTTCACAACCCTGTTTCACCCACCCTGGAGTGTCACCATCCACTCCTGCTTCTATTTCTCGTTCCCTTGGTTTGGGCAGCTCTGAGGGAATGGAAAGAAAGATCACAGGCTCTGGTCCCAGAGGACCTGGGCTTACTCACTCTCTATTAACCAGTTAGGTGAGCTAGAGTCCCTCCTCTGTGTCAGCCCCACTCCAGGCATGACAGATGTCCAATCTCATTTAATCTGAACCCCAGTTTCTTTGTCAAATGAGGAAAGGACCTGCCACCAGGGGTTACTGTAAGAGTTAAATGTTTGTGCAGGTGAATTTGAACTGCTGAATTCTCCATAAATGCTAGTGGGAAGTGGTTGTCTTTCTGTTTTCTGTGTTAGGATTTAGCTGTATCTTAAATCCAATGTGGAGTTTACAATTTGGCATAGATTTCAGAAAAGGAAAGCCCATTTGACTTTTGTGTTGCGACCAATATAAATAATTGAAAAAAAATAAAACTGAGAAACATCTTCTCTTTCTCTAGCTCCATAAAAATGTCTTTCTATCTCACCCCACACAGGAGGAAGACTTTTCATCAGGAGACCTTTGAATCTTCAGTGGTAGACATGACAAAGTTCCCCGCAAAGATATCCATGTCCCAGTCCTCAGAGTCTGTGAATATGTTAGGTTACATGGCAAAGGAGGGAAATTACCGGTGCAGATGGAATTAAGGTCACTAATTGGCTGACCTCAGAATAAGGGGAGTATCCTGAATCATGCAGCTGTGTGTAGTTCTAAGGTCCTTGGAGGTGAAAGAGAGTCAGAGGAGATGTGACCAGGCAAGAGGGGTCAGAAAGCAAAAATGTTGTTGGTTTGATGAGCAAGAAAGGAAGCCACCAGCCAAGAAATGTGGACAACCTCAAGAAAGTGGAAAAGGTGAGGAAACAGATTTCCCCAGGGGCCTCCAGGAGGGGTGCGGGCCCTGCCAATAGCTGGGTTTTAACCCAGTGATGCCTGCATTGTAATTCAAACCTATAGAACTGTAAGATAATACATCTGTATTGTTTTCTGCCACAAAATTTTTGGTCATTTACTATGGTAGCAACAGGAAATTAATACAACTTCCATTAAAGGAATCTGCATCGCATTGCCGTTAGGAATGGCCCCCAAACTACTTACAGGCAAAGCAAGAGCAATACAAGTGAACCTCCATCAGGAACCACTTTCCCTGAGTTTTAAAGCCCTGGGCTGATGAATGCCCATCCATTAACTACATGGATGATTCTTAGCCCTGGATATCCAGAGTAGCCTCTCTCCAGTGCTGAGGTGGCCTTTCCCAAAGCCTTACATGGCTCCACAGGAGACGTCCAGAGAGAGAGTGGACCTACCACATCCCAGTCCGTCCTGACTGGCCTCACTTGTCAAGACTTGGTAGAATCCTTCCAAGCACCCAAACCATGTCCTGGGAGAGGTGCCAAAGTGGTCCCCTTGGAGGAAGCGGATGGTGGTGTCTGCTGGGAATGTCTTGGAATCCAGATGAAGCTGGAATGAGCCACTCTGGATCAGATCTGTAAAGCGCCCAAGGAGATCCTTGCCCACCAAGGCTCTCTCTGTAAGACACAGGATAAGGTAGAGGTCACCCCCACTGTTCTCTGTAAGGGCCAGGGAGGATCTAGGGGGCAGAGACGCCTAGAATATCCAGGCTGAAATGAGACATAGGCATCATGTGGTGTCTCATTTTATAGAGGGAGGAACTGAGGCCCAGAGAAGGGGATGGACTGACTCAAGGTCACCCAGGAGTCAGAAGCACAAGTAGGGACTCCAGTCCAGATCTCCTGGCTCCTGCCATTTCTGCGGCACCGATGCAACCTACATTGGCATAGGAGATCACATCTTCAGTCACTAGTCTAAGGTGCAAGATCCAGATACTCATCCGCCTCAACCCTTAATGAGGCACTGAACATCTCTGAGCCTCAGTTTTCCCATCTGAAAAATGGCTTGGGAATGGCTCTCTTTGCACTAGGTGAGGGTCCTAGGAGAGAATGCCTGTGAAGTGGCCACTCAAAAAGAAAGCAAGGACTTGAAGAGGCAACAGGGCCTTCTGCCTCAGTGTTTAGTTAAACACTGAGAAGGCTCCAGCTGTCAAATGATAAGTAGTTCCTAGGAAGAAAGCAGGCAAACACCATGCCAGGAGCTGGGGCAGATCCCTGCACACAGCAAACATTCTGTCTGTAACAGGCTACTGTAGAGCCAGCCCATGGCCTCCAATCTCGCTGCCTCAAGATTGAAACAAGCAATAAACATCTCATGCTTTAGCAGCTCCCAACATACCCATATTATCCAGGCTCCCTTTGGAGAAAGATAGAAGGGGGCCCCTAATTCACAATGCTGGGGCTCCCAGAGAATTCATAATGCTTCTGAATTATTATTTAGAGGATTATTATCCTGAGAACTAGTGAATGATAGAGATGCAGTCTCCTTCCTGGCAACATTTTCCAGAAGTTCTTCCTCATAGAACAGAGGGCAAACTCCAGCCAATCCCGCCCCTGGATGTTTGGCTGCCAGATGGTGGAAGAGAAAATGGAGTTGCCTCCCATTCTCTTGTCATAAATGTGCGGGCTCTTTCCTACCCTACCAGAAAGCTCAGAGCTGAACATGGCACATGCCCACAGTAGCTATCATAAAATCCATTCTTCTTCTCTCTCTCCTCTGTGGACTCATCCATATCATCACTGCCCTGTTTTAAATGGTGTAAGTGGTCTGAAATGCTTTACAATTGAAAGTGGACGAGACATAAGTTAAAAACCAATAAAGACTTCCCCAGCCCACACTGCTGTCCCCTTCACACATTCTGTTTCACCTCTCTGCATGCAGAAAATCAAGAGAAATATTAGAAGATGTTCATGACACAGAACCAGACTCTTTGTTGACATTATTTAACTCTAGTGTATGATTGGCAAGAACTCTATCGATTACTATATATTTTTAAATAATTAGCTCTCCCTATAATCTTCACAGGAAGACATCATGGGCTTCTTCACTAGCTCCATTTGGCAGAAGAGAAAACTGAGACTCAGAGAGGCTGCATAGCTTATTCTAGGTACCACCACAGAAAAACATACCAATGTCATGTAAGTCAGGAAGAGAGGCCACTGGGATGTCCTCAAGCCGTGATTTCCATGTAACATTCACTCCTAAATACTCCCTGGTCAGACATCCCACCTGCACAGAGGAGTTGTCGCAGACAGGAATGGAAACCGGGGTGCCAAAAGTCTTCACCTACAAGAAGACACACACTTTCAGCTCAAGAACACAGAGTAGAAAGCTAGTTTTGTTGGGTCCACACCAGGAACCAGAACTTGGCTTATGTTACTTCCTTCTATCCTTCTCCAACCCTACTTCAGGGGGTCAAGGAATGTGACCCCCTTTTCCACACCTGAGGAAAACAGGATTCGGAGAAGTTAAATAACCTGCCCTGATCACATGGTGTACAGAGGTATAAGTGGAGGAAGAGCAGGACTCCATGCACCCAAAGCCCAGTCACCATATTTCACTGGTGAAACAACTTTAGCCAACTCTGCAAATGTCTTCACCATACATACATTCAGTGGGACACCTCTGAACCCCTACAGCATCCACCAGCTCCTCAATGTTGGCTACGCAGCCTGGTCTCTCCTCCCAGCCTAAGTGTGGCTGAGTTGTGCCCCCTGAATGTCTGTGAGTGATGTACTGCAGGCTCCTCAAGGTTGGGGAGAAAGACGGACAGTTGAGAGACCTGTTAACCCAATGACAGTGCCAGGCTTTGGTCCAGGGTTGAACACAAGCTACATCTCTCCCTCTTCATATCAGCCTCTTTCAAAGGGTATCTTAGTGCATTTGGATGACTATAATGAAATACCACAGACTGGGTGTCTACAACAGAACTTTATTTCTCATACTTCTGGAGGCTGAGAAGTCGAAGATCAAGATGCCAGTCATATGTGGTGAAGGTTCTCTTCATAAATGTCTGTCTTCTCACTGGGTTCTCACATGGTGGAAGGGGCAAGGATCTCTCTGGGGTCTCTTTTATAAGGACACTAACCCCATTCATGAGGGCTGCACCCTCATGACCTAACACAAAATCCTCTAATACTATCATGTTGGGGATTATGGTTTGGATATGAATTTCGGCGGGACACAATAATTCAGAAGATGGCAAAACGTAAATTCCAAGAAAGTTTATATAAAGCCCAAAGGGAAGTCAGTTTATCAAAACTTGGGTGCCTAGAGAGTGAATGGAGGGTTCTAGAAGGAAAGTGAACTCTGTCACCAATGAGTAATTCAGAGTTGACGTGGCCCTGGCCCTCAGTCTTCACCACAAAAGGCCTCACCTACCTTCTTCAGAATGCAGACAGTGCCCTGAAAGCCAGCCCCGGGGGCCCAATGCATGTGAAGCCTGAATGTCAGCATGCCATCCATCCCAACGGCCATGGCACCCAGACCTTACTACGTGTCATACCCAGTGCCACACCCCTGGTGAAGGTGAAAACATGGATGTGGGGTGTTCATATAGTTGTCATTTAATGAGAGCCTGCTGTGTGCCAGGGGCTTATTCCCAGAAGTATTCTCAGAAGGCACTGTGGCACGATTTTTGAACATGTTTTATTCATCAGGCCCTGTGTGAAGTGTTTTAAACATATTAGCTAGTTTAATCTCCAAAACAAGTCTATGGAGTTGGGACTCTCATTACCCCACATGCCAGATGGAGAATTTGCCTCTGAGAGACTGAGAAACTGCCTAAGATCCCACAGCCAGTAGGTGGTACAGCCGGGATTCAAAACTCCACTAACAACCTCCTTAGCTCTCAATAGAGGGTAAAGAGAAAGAGCTTTGGATCTGTGTGTTATCTCACTTAACCTGACCCTCCAAGGTGGGTTTTCCTAACCCCATTTCACAGATGATTGACTGAGACTTGCCAAGCCTGGGAAAGGCCCAGGTCACGCTGGTAGGAGTGCTGGAGCCAAGATTTGGAGCCAGATCTATCTGACTTGAAAGTCTATGTATCATCTCCTCCTTCTGAAGAATACGACTGCCTTCTTAGAAGCTCTGACCTTAGAAGCTCTCTGTCTCATGGTCATACCCTGACACCTTGTTTAGGAAGCCATTAGGACTAGGTCCCTGCCCGACTTCCTCCTGACCTTATCTCTGTCTTCAGCATGGTCCTCAGCTCTCCAATCCCCTGAATTACAGAACATTTTACTCCTTTCTGCATGGGATTTAATTTCCCCGTGTTGAAAACACATGTCTTCAGTCATTCCCTGCATCCAAAACTTAGTCATCTTCAACACCTCCATCTTCCCATGATGCATCACCTACTACCCAGTCCTGTGGGCTCTGTGGTCCCAATATGTCAAGATTCCTGCTGCTTCTCATGTTCTGCACTGCTGCCTGGCTCCAGGCTTCAGTGAGGACCCCTGCTCCTACCTTGAACCCCTCAAAGTCTACCCTCTATACAGTAGCTGAAGAAAACTATAAAACTCCAATCATCCTGTCACTTTCTCAACTTCAGTGATGTCCCATCACATGCAGAATAAAACTCACCATCTTAGCCACAGCCAACAAGGCCTTGAGCCATTTTCAACATGCACACCCCAATTTGCAGTTCCCTCTTTTGCTCTGCTCACCTATACTGGTTCCCTCAACTTTGTGGCTCACACTAAGTATGTACCCATCACAGAAACTCTGACCTTCCATTTCCTCTGCAGGGGTTCCTCTCCCTCAGAACTCACAGGCCCTCAGCCTTACCTCACTCCCGTCCCTTCCAATAGCACCTCTTGGAGGCCTCTCCCTGACCTTTCTATGTAAAACCCCTCTCATCTCACCATCTTCCCTCTCAAGCAAGGCTCAGCCTGCCTTATTTCCCCTCTTAGCTGTTACCCTTACCTGACAGGTACTTGTTTAGTGCCATCTCCCCAAAGAACAAAGAGGTGATCTCGTTCACTGCTGCATCCTGAAGACTCTGTCGTGAACCAAACTCTAGCCAGGCTCTTCTGAGCCCTCTTACTAGACCTCAGCCTTGACCTCAAAAGACTTGAACAAGCACTAACATTGTTTCTAACAGTTCAAGGCCAGACCCCTGGGAAGACCCTAGCCTCTCTTAAAGTGCCTGTCTAGAAAACTTAAGACTGCCAAGAGAATTCACTGTTAGTTCCAGCAAACACTTGAAGATGGGGCCCCTGTCTCCAGCCTCTGTGGGAGGCTGCAATAGTACCAGTTAGCAAACCCAGATGGGTTTTACATGGACTAACTCCCTTTCCTGCTTTTTTTAAATCTTTCGCTTTCCTGATGCTACTGAACCCCCTGTTTACCACCCCTATTCCCTCATTCTCCTTTTAAAATGCCCAGTCACCTCTGCACAAACTGAGGATGCGTTCAGTTCATGATGAACTCTTTTCTCCACTGCAATAATATATTCCTGATTAAAATCTGTCCTAACCACTTTAACTAGTATTGGCTTTATTTACCTTCAGTTATCCTCAGTGCCTAAATATATGCCTAGCCTGTAATAGGCATTCAAATATCTGTTAAATGTAGGAATGAGTCAATGAATGAATGAATAAATGAATCAACGAATTTGGTCTAGATAGACCAGGACTTATTAAGGGATGAGAAATCTTGGACAACTAACTCACCTTATGTTTAGTTAATTCACTTGTAAATTGAAGGCTACTGATACCCACCAAGCAGGGTGCTGTGATGATTACAGGCAAAGAATGTAGAGCTTCTAGCATGGCACCACAAATACGGCACCCAATAATTAATAGGCATCACTGACACTGTTGTGAGTGTATTTCCTTGAATAAAAGGACAAAGCCTATTCATGCCTCTGTTTGTTTTAACAACAGTAATCTCTGTGTATTGTTTTGGAAAAAGTGTGTTCTCCAAAATTCTTTTTTTATTTTTTAAATAATTTATATGATGCTCAACCCTAATGTTCTCCAAAATTCTTAACATGAGGTCCCAAAAATGAGTTGCTCTGATGATTTAACAAACTTTGAGCAGAAAAAATGATTTATTTAACTGAGCAACCTTTAAAGACTCCTTCTTTAAACACTTGTGACTTCAAATAACCAAAGCCCTCATATGTTACACAGCTGAAAAATTATATTTTATACGGTGGGATGCCTTTCCAGGTGGCATCCAATATTCTCTTCTTCTGGGGAGGATCCATACTGCCTCCTCTCGGGTTTGTTAAGAAACACATCTAACACTGCGGTGCGCAGAGTACACTGTGAGGTTTTAGCCTTCCTGCCCCATGTTCCCAAGCTCTTTCTCTATGGGTGGTGGAGGTGCTACACGATGATCACAGCTCTGTGATCAAGTCAGCCAGCCTGGCCCTACCTTCTCCTGGTTGTATGACTCTGGAACAAGTCTTCCAGCTCTCTGGTCTTCATTTTCCTCATATGCACAATAGCAATAATAATAAAGTCCCTATGAGGATTGCATTAGCTAATTTATACCACAGGATGCCCATATTAAGTGCTCAGTAAATGTTTGACATCTTTATGTAGAAAGAATGGCCAATGATGAGATGGGTATGGATTCTGCCTCTGCTGCTATGTAATTAACCTTGGCCACACTACTTCCCATTTCTGGGTATCAGTTTGTACATTGATAAAATAGTGAGGGTTGAACTCAAACCCTCAGGTTAATGTGAACCCTCAGGTTTTCTGACGCGGTAACTCTGAGTTCAGTCCAAGCCCTCACTGTGGGGAAGGCCAGGCACGTACCTGGATCTGGCAGAAGCCGCGGGCAGTCAGTTCATCCAATATGAAAACCTGGAAAGCCTGCAGCAAACCCGCATAGTCAGCACTGCACATCTTGCCCGGCGGGAGCTGGAGCTGAAAGTGCCCTTGGGTCTGGATGGTCTGCCACAGCTGGGGCCCTGCAGGCAAGCACCAGAGGTCAGCAGACAGAGGCAACAGGCCTAAGAAGTTACTTTCTTTATTTAGGTTTTCCCCTGCAAAAATAACCCTTCCTCATTTAGCTGGAAACACACAAGCACTGCCATTCGCATTGTCATTCTGAGTCTAAGTACTTTCCAGCATAACAACTTGTCTCTGAAATTACTGAGCATCCTCACAGAAAGCTCAGTCCTGCCTCATCCTCCAAACCAGGGTGCTTTACATTTTGGGGTCCTGGACATTCTCCTTGGAAAATCTTCCATGACATCTTGCATACAGACAGGGCCACTCTATATGGTTTTTCAGGTTAAGAACAGACATCATAGTTGATGGGAGTGAATGGCATTCTCTAAGGCTGTTCAGTGCACAGCCTGAACAATCATGCACAGCAGCCTGCATTCAACTTCAGGAGCTCAAGGTTTGTGCCTCTTTTCCCCAAAGTCCTTTGCTCTAGGGTCAATTGTGACCATCCTGGTCTCAATTTCAGCATAGCCAAAGTGACAGGCCATTATTTATCCAAATCACATTTTGAATTTTCTGGATAGGCACCCTCTATAGCCCAGAGTGCTTTGCAACAAATGTTCTCCTTGACACTCTGGCATCCACCCAGAGCCTTGTGACAATCCCAGGATCTTGGTCTCCCTCCCAGATTCCCTCATGTTAAGACCTCATGTTAAGAATTCTGGAGAACATTAGGGTTGACAGTCCCAGGATCTTGGTCTCCCTCCCAGATTCCCTTCCCACTGCACTGGGTGGACCAAGTGCCAGGTCCCAGAGTGGGTTCAGTGTGTGACAAGGCAAAAGGAGCTCTGGTCAGAGCACTGGGAAAGAGGGCCGAAACTTACACAGGTTCCAGCAATCAGGATGATGCCCTACTTGGAGCAGAGTCCGGGGCCCCCTGCTAAGCCAGGCATTAGCCCTGGAAGTCCAGGTGGTCTTGGGGAGAGGTTGATGGCGCAGGGTCACTAGAGGCTGGGAGAGCAGCTCTGAGCATGTCAGCCACCTATATAGCTGTTGGAGCAGTGACCTGCCCAGTATTTTTCCTGAATCCAGGACATCCCAAGAAAGTTGGAAGGATGCCAATTCTCTCAAGGAGCAGATGGTTCCAGAGAAGGCACAAAGAAAGCCTAATCCCAGGGGTCAGTCTGTGAAGGACATCTGCTCCTTCTAGAAGTAAATGCTCCATGGGACTCTCTCTCACCTCTTGGTGCCACCTGGCTTGCCATGAACATGCTACATTCGGGTGGGAAAATGGAGCAACCACGCCTCCACATCTCAGTCCCAGCCCTAGCCCTGAGAGGGAGCAGGGTGCAGGATAGACGCCCTGAGGCCACTCACGTTGGCAGGCCCGGGGCTGAGGCAGCTGTGACTCCCAGCGTCTGCTCTCCAGGCTACATATCAATGGCCCCGTTGGAAACACGCTCCGGGAGCCCTGGCGGCACAGCAATTGGCACTGCTGGATGGCAGCCCCTGTGGGGCCCGAGGCTGTCTCACACAGGATTGTTCCACCAACCACCTCCAGCGTGTTGAACGGCAGCGGACACTGCGGGCCTGGGAGAAGGAAAGTGGAGCCATGGTGGGCACCTGCCCAGCCTCGGGAGGACTGAGCATGCCTATTTGTGGGCGTTGTCTTCTCACTCACACTGAGCCCTCCTCCTCTCCCCTTCCCTGGACCTGTCAAGCTCTCAGGGCCTGGCCTGGGCCTGCTCCCCTTCCTCTCTGTCCTGCCTTCTACTTGAATGAGCCCATCTGCTCTCAGTCTTAACAGACACTTAAGCATGAATGCCTCATGTAGCTTCATGCCCAGCTCAGGCATTCTTGAGCTTCTTCTCATCTCTAAAGCCAATTAGTTACCACCTGGTCTCTCCACCTCAAAGCTCACCGTCCAGGCCTGAACTTAGTATCTGCTGCCCCTGCCTCAGTGCCCCAGGCACAAGGAGCAGTACCACCAGCCACCCAGCCATCCCAAGCCAGCAACCCGGTGGCCTTCCTGCAGGGTTCATCTCCTCTGTCTTGGTCACGGTTCACACCTGCTCCACATCTCTTCGTTCCCACCGCCAGCACCCTCATTTAGACATCCTTCATCTTCTGCCTGAGCTACCAGCAAACACTCTTTGCCAGATTTCTGCATTTAGGCCTCACCTCCTGCCTTTCTGCTCCCACGTCCCACCCAGTCCCCGCTGCTGGCAGAGAAATTATGCCAGAGCCCAATATCAGCTCTCAACTCCCTCGTGTGCAGGCTGAGCCTGCCTTCCTCTTCCCTCTCATCTCCTCCAGCTCCCCAATGCCTCCAGAAATATCTATTACTCCCTGAACACATCTCCAAGCCTTCCTTCTGCCTGCTCCTGTCTGGAAGATTCCTTTTTGACCCTCAAATATCAACTCCGTTTTCCAACACTGTCGTGGTTCTCCCAGGCAGACTTAGGTCTTCTTTCTTTTGAATTCCCAGGCCACCGGGTACAGACCTTCCTTTTGTCAATTGTTAGAACCTCTAATCAGTGGCACGCTGGTCACCCCATGGGTTGAGTCCACAGGGAAAAAGAGGGCACCTCTCCTCTGCTCACCCAGGCCGAGGCACACAGCCGCCCCAGACACATGGGAAAATGAGTAAATTAAAGAGCAAAACACTCAGTGGGACAATTTCACAGCAATTAGGTATTTCGTTCATTATCAGACTCAGGCAGAGTCTTTTGACCAGTATATGCGTTAAAATCTGCAGTCTGTAAGGAATATGAGGGTATTCAGGGGCTTCAAAGAGGAAGAATGACCTATTTTGACCTCCAGAACCAAACCTGGGCTTTTTTGTGAAAAGAGCAATGGTCCCTGGCCAAGATTTTGCACTGCAATTTGCAGTGGGCTTCCTGAGTTGTCTTTTACCAAGTCCCAAGTGTAAGTGGGATGGCAACAGTTTACCTGTGAGCTCTGGACCAGCCTGCAGGCTGTGAATCCTGGCTCTAATATTCGCTAGTTCAGGGCCCTAGAGCAAATTAATTAGTGCCTCTGTGACCGTTTCCTCGCCCATTAAATGATGAAGATAGCAATAATGCCTACCTCCTAGTAGGAGTATTTACTTAAAAACTACTACGGGATGTGTAGTATGTGGCAGGTACACCATTAAGAGCTCTACTAATATCAGTTCATATAATGTTCCCCACAACCCTATGGGATAGGTCCCATTATCCCTATACGAACGCCAATTCTGAGGTACACAGAGGCTGAATGCCTCTTCTGTGGTCAGACAGCTAGTAAACAGAAAAATCAGGATTTGAACCCCATTATCTTTGCCCCAGAATCCACATCCTCTACCAGTGTGCTAGATGCATGTGTGTACATAGGTAAGAGGTGGGGTGTCAATGAGTGTGTAAGCGTCCTTCCCATCTCAGTGAATACAGGTTTCCCCTCTTATCCCACAGGAATGGTCTGCACCTGTGGTTTTTCTGTTTTCAATTTTTTTACTCTCCCTTGCCTTTTGATAGGGGGCCAGTGAGCGATCTGATTTGACTAGAAAGAGGTTTTCCTCCTGGGGTCACAAACATTGCCTAGGACACTGACGCTTCTCTTACCAGGGCTCCTACCCTCCCCAGCAGACCTGTTTTCCCACAGCCTTATTCCCCACGTCACTGAAATGAAGTGACTCCCTGGTTGTGGAACAACCCAGCTGGCCCCCACAGCCAGGGAAGAGTGGCTAAGGAGAGAAGGAAGAAGTACAGAAACCAAAATTAACTGAATACCCACAGTGGGCCCAGCCTCAGAGAGTACACTTCACATCTTTAATTTCATGAAATCCTTCCAAAATTATACCACTGGGAGCCCTTATTGCTATTTTAGAGATGAGGAAAACAGAGGCTCAAGGGAGTTAAGTGGCTCACCTGGGGACATGGGTTGGTGATTGGACTAGAAGCCAGACCTGCTCGCTCCCACCTGCCATCTTACAAGAGCTTGCGAGCACTGCCTGTCTTCGGTATGCCAGGACTGCCCAAGGGCCTCCCAGGCATTGACTTCATCTTCACAGCAACTCTGGGGCTGGACTGTTATCATCCTGTCCTGCAGATGAGGCCCCTGAAGCCTAGAGAGCTTAACTTTGCCACCCAAAGCCCAACACCAGCAAGTGTTGTGCTCTGAGCTACCAGGCTAATGCCCACCGGAGGCAGGATTTTCCATGAATATGACATTGGATACAGAGAGAGGCAACTTGGTATCTGTGCAAGTCCAGCCCCTAAGTAATACCAGCAAAAATAGTAATAATATGTACTTATTAAGTGTATTAGTAATTCCAGTGCTCAACAGTTTACAGAGATTGTCTTAATTAGTGCTAATAATGACTCAAATAGCTACTATTCTCCTGGCCACTGACATCCAGAGAGATTAGGGGACCAGCCCAAGGTCACCTGGCAAGTGAGAGGTGGAGCTGCCATTCAAGCCTGACTATCTGCCCCCTGCCTCCCCTTCACGGTCTGCAGTGAGTCAGCAGGAAGAGGTTTGGGCGTCTCATATTAACACCATCCTCCCGGTGCACTGAGCATGGTCAGCCTCTGGCCTCAACTCCAGGACCCCAGGACTATTTCACTCTCCTGTGTTTAAATGAATGGTGTTTCTTGGTTCCTGATCACATGACCAGGAACCTGGTCCCTTTAATTGGGCAATGTCCCAAATTACCGACTATATTAAATCGCTCAGCTTTGCCCAAACTCCCCTGCCCTGCTGTAGAATTGGAAGAGACCAATGCTGGCTGTCCCACCACCGCCCATCCCATTTGCACCTGCATGGGGCAGAAGTGGCCTGCCACGCCCGGCAAGAATTAGGAATCTTCCTAGACTTCCAGCCCAATCCCAAAGGCCAGTGGGGTCAGAAGAGTAGGTGAGCACCTACCAAACCCACGATGAAGCCTTTATAAATGTTAGCTCCCCAGTCTTAAAAACAACTCAACCAATGAAGAACTGCTCCCTTATAAGAAGAGGAGGCCAAAGCTCTTCGTTTGGACATACTTATCTTTTTTCTTTCTTCATTCAAGAAGGTCACTAAATGACCTTCTGGAGCCTTCCTCCTGTCTTCTTCTGAAGCCCTTACAGCTGTAAAGCACAGGGTTTCATCAGCAGCACTCCGGGTTAAATCCTGGCTGCTCCACTTACTAACTGTGTGACTTTGGACATGTTCATGAACCTCTCTGAGCCTCAGCTCTGCCATCTGAAAAATGGGGAGATAGGAGACCTCTATCTATTTACCTGCATTGCTGGAAGGCAAAAAAAGGGACAAGGGATGTGAAAAGCACCTTTGAACAGGTGATCTGTACACAGGAGCTATATCATGGAGTCCCACATGGCCAAGCCACATAGATCTTCCTAAGCGCTAAAGGAGCTGTGCTCCAGATGTGTTCCTGGAGGAGACCACACCGGTCTGTGTCCTGGGTCTCAGTGCAGACCACTCCTAGACCTGGAAGTTGAATGTTGATTTTGTCTGACTTAAGGTGGATCCTTCACTTCTCTCCTTATTTCAGAAGCACAGGGCGGGCAGTTGCACTCATACATATCTACAGAGCACCTACTGTGTATCCTGCATGGTAATAGCAGCTGAGAGTCACAAAGATGCGGACGAAGCAGGGCCCCATGCAGAGGGGAGCAAAACAGGACTTGGAGGAAACGGTGTGTGGTCAGAGCCTTGGGCACAGCACAGGTTCAGGGCAGGAGGGAGTACGGACAAAACTGGAAAGCAGCCCCCGCAAAGAGAGTGGAGAGACTCTTCCCTCCCACCCCTGCTCCTGAGGCTCCTCCCATCTCTTTACAAATACCAACCAGAAGCATCACTAGACCTAAATAAATTTCCCTGCAGTTCCAAAATGTTGCTTAGAGATTAGAAAATAAAAATAAAGAAAGAATAAGAACATCAAAAGAAAGGCAACTGCGGCAAACTCAGAATCATTTAGCACAGTATTTTGCAACTCTGCCATACCCACCACCCCAATTTGTAATAAGTATTTTGCAATGTCTCTATTTCCTGCCCTGAAAAGAAATTCACAGATAGTCTAACCTACCTGCTCACATAAATTTAAAAATGACTGTAATGTCCTGTGACTTGAGCAGATTGGAGAAATAAAAGGTTAAAAACGGATAACAATATATTTTAATATTTAACAATATAGTTCAACATTCTATATATTGATGGGATATGTATTTCAATATTTGACATTCACTAAATTTTTTAAACTAGAAATAAAAATAAACAAGTCAACACCTCCACAAATTCCTGAAGGGCCCCAGTGAGGATGGAACCATGACACTGAGATCCTGCAACCACGGTCCTTCTCCCCATCTGAGGACACAGAGAATAAGACCCAAAACTCCTGGGCAGGACAGCCCCCAAGCTTCTTGAGGTGCCAGTTCCAGAAGTTCCCTGCCCAGGCTCTTTCTGACTTCAGTTCCCAGAAGAAGCATCTTCAGGAAGTAGATGTAGGTTTTCACACGAAGGGACTCAACCACAACTCCATCCCTCCTGCACTTCCTGTCTCCCCTCCCACCCCCGCCTTCCCAGCTTCTCTAGAACTTCACTCAGTCTGGATCAAAGAACAGATACACAGGCCTTGTCTTTCCCCCAGGGGATCATGACTTACTCTCACAGGCGGGCTGGCTCCCGGCCACGCGCGTCTCAGGCACCTCTTCTCCACTGTCCGTGACACACCAGCAGCTGCCCTGGGCCTGGTCGCATTGCACTGGGGAAAAGCCCCCATCCTCTTCCCTGCAGGCTGGGACATAGCCTGAGCCAACTCTCCTGGAGAGGACTCCACTCTTGAGCACATTGCAGAGGCTTGGGCCTGACACAGAGACAAGCCAGATGAGCTGGGGACTCGGTGACCACTCCCTGCTCAGATGCCCAATCACCCTCCCCACCACCCACAGCCACCCTCAGCCCACCTGCCTGCAGGGTCTTCCAGGGGTCTGGGGCAGCCTCCCCACCAGGAGGTTGAATGACAACAAGGCAAAGACTAGGCCTGGCTCAGCTCTGTACTGTCTCCCCTCCACTTCCTGCCCTCAAGTAGCTTAGAGTCTTAAAGGAGAGTTAACAAGTACGTGAGCAGGTACAGTTCTGTGAAATAAAGGCAACAATAGTGCAGTGTAGGAGCCTATGGAGGAAGACAGAGGCCAGCAGAGGCTTCCTGGAGGGACAGATGTGTGGTCTGAGCAAAAATTTGTCAAGTAAGGGGTGGGGAGGGGATAGACGGACGTATTGCAGGTGGCACAGCCAGAACGCCTGAAGGCCCAGGTGGAAGAAAGTGTCTTCATTTTTCAAAAGTCTGACCAGAATTTCTCACAACTGCACCCTGAAGCACAACCGATGGAGAAGAACGAGAAGCCGAAGAAGACACACCAGAGCAAGACGTGTAGGGCCCTCGAGTCACGCCAGGGAGCTCGAGCATGGCCCCGAGGAGAATGGGAGCATTTGTGGTGTTTCGGCAGAAGAGGGACATCTGCATATCATCCTTTGGGGACATCACCTGGGTTTCACTGTGGAAACCAGATTGTAGGGCCACACATCCGCCCAGCCCTCCAAAGCCCTAGGATCCCCTTTGATGGGAACCAATGTTAGTTTGCACTTCTCAGACACAAAGCACAGCCTGCTCCCTACTACATTTGCTTCTCCCAAGAACCGGCAGAAGTGGGGGAGTATTGCCCCTATTTCATAGACGAGAAAACTGAGGCACAGTGAGGCCAGCAGCTGCGCCCCCACTGCTATGGAAGAGGCAGAGCTAGGACATGAAACCAGCTCTTTGGACTCCACGCTCAGTGCCCCACAGAAGAGGTGAGAAGCCATGCTGGGAGGGGCTGCCACTCACACTGGGCACTGCTGTTCGAGCCAGGCAGCAACTCTTCTCCTGATGCAGGGTCTACGCACCAGGTGCCAGCCTCTGATGCCTGCAGCCTGGCATACTCTCCTGTCTGAGACAAAGCCAAGGTCATGTCAGTCACTGTGGGCAAGACGCTCTAGTGGCAAACCTGCTGCTGGCAGATGTCAAAAGTGTCCCTTCCAAAACAACAGGTGATGGCTTTTCCACATGGAGAGAGGTGGAGGTGGGGAGAGGTGCTCTCCTGTTCCCAGTCCTTTACATGCATCATTTGATTGACGGCTACAACAGCCTCGTGAGGCATAGACAATGGTTCTCCCACTTTTGGGTGGGGGAAACTGAAGCTCTCTCAGAGAGGGAAAGTGGGGCATCGCCTCACAGCTGGTGAGTGAGAGGCAGGTCAGGTCCAGGCCCAAACCCATCTAGACCCAAAGCCTAGCCATGCTCCTGGACCAGCCTCACTAATTCCAGAAATGATTTTGACAAGCACTAGAATCTCCACAGGAACTGGCCTTGCAAATCACACCTCAGAGTGCCTCTAAGCTCCGCTCTGGAATCACTTTTCCCACCATTGGACACTGTGGCTTCTACCTCTCCTTCTCTCTGTGTAAGCATCAGTGCCCAGGAAGAAGCAGAATTGTATTCCAACAGTAGGTGCTTTCCAGCCAAGATAAAAAAAAAAAACTAAATGATATTGACAATTTCTCTTAAGTGGGTCCATGTTTACAGTACCAAACAATAATAAGGAAACTTTTGCTTAGCACTGTACAGTTTCAAGAGTTTCAACACTGCTGTTTCATCTGCTTCTCATCAAGTCCTTGGAAGCTGAGCAGAGTGGGTGGTGGTGTTCCCACCATCTTATTTTAGAAAAAGGACACTGAGGCCCAGAGACTTCCCTCACTTGGCAAGAAAGTGGTTAAGTTCTGGGCATAAATTCTTTCTCTAGGAGCTCTACATCAGTACTTCGCTGAATTATGAGTTGTTACAATCACCCCGGGAGCTTGGGGAGGGAAAGAGGCTAGTGTCCTCCATGTGTTGAGAACCTGGGATGCAGTGAGCATAGGGCCTTGGCCAAGATGCCTTTAGGAGAAACATGATAGCATGTTTTGTTTATTTTTCAAAGAGTTGTTATGAAAGATATTTCCTTGGAATCTCAAAACAATCCTAGCATTAGCTAGGACAAAATGTGGCCTGATCTTATGATTAAACAAAACAAACTGGGACACAGAAAAGGTAAGTAAATGGCCCAAGGTCACAGAACCAGGTTCTAGCAGGCCCAGACAAACACCCAGGCTGAGAACGCCATGTGAGCTTTTAACTAAGCTGAATGTATTGAACAAGAAGAAAAATCATCTTCGACCAGCGGGGACAAGTCCCGGCTCCAATCCTGTGCTTCCAGACCCTTACCTCTAGGCAGGCTGGGACGAACAGGTCTTTTGGAGATGGGTTTCCTCGGGATCTAGCCTGTTTCCAGCTGGAAAGCAACCCACTGGTTCGAGATTTCTCGCAGGTTGTTGGGCCTGTGGGAGACAGAGGTGTTCATAAAGGACTGGTCGTGGGAGCCAAGGGAAAGAGGGGATCCCAGGTTGACCCCAGGTTTCAGGGTCATGGGCCTGGGTGAATGCAGGTGCTCTTCACAGAGAGGTAGAACCTCAGAGGACAAAGACTCATGTGGGACATGCCAGCTTTGAGATGTCAAGTGGACTGTGGATTACACACTGTTGAGCCTCAGGAGAGGGGTTGGGGCTGCAGGTTCACATGTGAGGCGGTTGCTGAAACTACAGGAGTGGCTGAAACTGCCCAGCAGGTGTACAGAGTGGGAGAACCAGGGTTCCTTCAAAAGTCTCAGCTGTTTCTTTCCACCTGCAAAGCTGTGAGCCTTCCAACTAGGAAGGGCCAAGGTCAGTGCAAGCTTGCAGGCCTGGAGACTTGGGAAATGCATCCGGCTGCGCCCAGGGCCTAGCTGAAGGGCTGAGCCATGGAGTCTCCAGCGGTTGGGCAACCACATCTGACTAGGCCAGTGATGCCCATCAATGGGGGTCAGAAGGAGAGCTCTGCTGGCTTCACTTACACTGTGGAATCTGCAGAGAGCGGGCAGTCAGTGAGGCAGGGATGAATCCTCCTTTCTCATCTACACACCAGCAGTGCCCTGGAAAAGAGCCAAGGAGAGGACATTCAGGGATTGCACTAGGGACTTACCCCAGAGGGTCCCATAAACAACTTTCCTTCTTCACTCACAGCAGTGCAAGCCTGGTCGCCTTCTGTCCCCAGTCTAGACCCCCAGTTGGACATTGTCCACAATCACTCTGATGCCCCAGCAACCACCCACTTGTCTTTCAGGCTGGTAGAAGGTCGCTGCTCCTGTTACACAGGTGAGATAACTGGAGGCCAGAGAAGCTAAGGAATTTGTCACCAGCTGCTAAAGAGGAGCCCAGGAGTCCAGCTCATTTGCCTCCCGGTGTGGGGCTCTGTCCTCTAAAATAAAAAAAAGGGGTGTCACTTGGCCACCTGAAGGTGCCTATCCCTCCTTACCAGTCCCAGTGTGGCACTGCACAGGCTCCCAACTTCCGAACGCATCACATTGTGGCACGTAGGGGCCCAACCGCAGAAGGGCAGATGCTCCAGCCGAGTCGTCCAGGGAAAAGCGGCGTCTCTGATAGAAGCTTAAGGCTGGAGTCAGGGAAGGAGAAAAGCAGAATATGACCACCTGCTCTGTGTGGGCTCTGTTGCTGAGAACAACCACATATGTCCTGGTTCCAACATAAGGAGGCCTTCTTATTTATTTATTTATTTGACAAACATTTCAACCCACAGTATTACAGAGGCTCCTTGAACAGTAGGCAGACACTCAACAGATTGTCCTTTAAGAATAACACTTAGGCTGCAGCTTGAAAGAATATTATAGTAGACCTGTATAATAACTTCCATACAGAAATAATTAGGTCAGTGAAGTGTCTTCAGGCACATGAGATAACAGTAATAATACATAGGCTCTATACTCATATGTTAAGTGTGAGGCACTAGCTAAATACATACCTTAGTTAATTTAATCCTCATAGCAATCTAGAAGAAATGTCATATTATCCTATTTAACAAATGAGAAAACTGAGACACAGATGGATTAAGCAACTTAACCAAGGGTTCATAGCCAGAAAGGGGAGGGGTTGGCCTTGGAACACAAGAGGGCAATCAATGTCAGCTACCCTCATAGGTTTCCCTACCAAACTCCTACAGTTTAGTTTTTAACCCCCTTTGAATCTTTGATATCCACAAAAACAGTATCAGATCTTCACAGCGGCTCCATGAAGCCAGAACTTTTACCCCAGGTGAGGATACAGAGGCTCAATGAGGGAGCTTATATGTTGAACCACCGGCCACCCCACTAATGAAACTGCACCTGCACCCACCCTCAGCTTTGAGCATGGCTTTCCCCACCACCAACGTAGTACATAGTATACTCATTTATTGTGTTAGATTTGTCTCCTCTGCACTAGCATTTAAGCTCTTTGGTGCAGAGATTTGTGTTTATTTTGCAAACAGAGGGGTGTCTGGCTCATATTAGGCACTCAAGAAATCACTGATTGGGAAAAAAGAGTGAATGAATGAATGTATGAGGGAGAGAGGAAGAAGCAAGGATGGGCAGCTGGTGGGACACACATCAGCTTGGTCTGGGTCTTACCAGTCTGATTAGCCCCGACCACCACCCTCCTCCTAGGTGGCCATGAACTGTCACCTGAGCCTTTTCTCCACTCCTGCTGGCACTTGGGGCAGGTTGGGGTTCCTCACCAGGATCCTGGAGGGAGAATGGGTACGTCTGCGGCAGCACTGTTGGCAGTCACCTGCAGCCCATTGGGACAGTTCTCCCCATTCTCTACCTTTCAGAAACAGGCTTCATGGCTCCAGACAGGAGAGCCTGCAGATCCAAGGATGCCACCAACTCACAGTCTCAGAGCCCATCTGGAGACACCAGGACCCACCTCTGCGGTAGAGTAGACTGTGTTCTGGAGTCTGCCAGGCATCCTTCTGAATCCCGGCACTGCGCCTCCTAACTGTGATCACGAACAAGTTGCCCAACCTCTCTAAGCCTCAGTTTCCTCATCTGTGGACTGGGTCTAACACTCACCTAACAGGGCAACTGTGATATTTACATCAAAGGAGCTGACAGGCATTAAGCACCAAGTGCTTGCCAGACCCAGCTGTGTGCATGTACTCCCGTGGCCTTTGCCACCCTCATTAGGCCCTCAGACATGGCTCCCATGTTCTAGTGGTCAAAGGCACTTTGCTCTGGCCCCTCAATCCCCAGACTCTCAGGGAAAAGACCTGGCCTGGTCCTCTATGCTCCCTTCCTCTTTTCTCTACAAGCTCAGACATGCAAAGCTGAGCATGTGGCTACTTGGAGAGGAACTTCTAAGCTCGACTTCTAAAGAAAATGCCGTCGTGCCATTCAATGACTAATATCAACAGCACCAGCGACGTTGCCTCCCCTTTCTCGACATTTCCCTCCCTGACCAAAGCAGTCACAACTGAAGGGGCATCAATCCCAGTTCTCTCTTTGATTACCTCAAATCCTGTCTTTGTACAAAAATGTAAAACAACAGGGTTCTTCCCAAAAGCAGAAGTCTCCGAGTCTCTGAGGAACAGAGAAAAGCAGTGTCTAGGCATAGGGTGAGGGTAGTGGACGGAAGAGAGAGAAAGAAGGGAGGAAGGAAGCAACAAGGATGGTTAACCACCATCTACTGAGCTCCTGGTAGGTGTCAGGCACTGTGCCACGCACCAGGGATATGGAAAGAATAAGACACAGTGCCTTGTCCTCCAGAAGAGACGTCTAGTGAGAGAGAGAAGCAGGAAACCAAGATGGCATGCGTGAGATTGTCACGTGGTATTAGGAGAACAAAGATCACTGAGACCCAATCCCATGCTGGCAGTAGACACCCTGGAGTGCCTGCTGGAGGGGATGGGAAGGCAGGGAGCTGCCCTCCTGCTGGAGGGATTCTCTTTGACTTGGAGAAGATGTTGTCATGGGAGGACTGCTTTGCTGTTTGGTGACTCAAGTCTGGAAAGCTAGACAGGGGATCAGCTGAGACCATTTGACAGGGATGTGGATCCTGAGTAAGATTCAAAGACAGATGAATCATTTGTCTTTGTCAAGTTGATGTGGGGTCAGTGAGAAAACTTGGAAGGGACCTGCTCTCCTGCTGGAGCAGCTGTGAGGTCATGGATGAAGAACAAGGGCTCTAGGATGAGGCAGAGCTAGGCACTGACCTCAGCAATACCTGGAATTTGCCCAGCAGGGAACAGGAGAGCTGAGAGGATGAGCTGGAGGACCAGGTCTCTGGGCTTCCCATCTAGGCCCACTGGTTATCAGTTGTGTGAATTCGGGAAAGTGACTTAACCTCAAACTCCGTTTCCCCATTTGCAAAGAATTGTGGATGGCGATTATACCATCATTCTCCTGGAGCTGTTACAGGATTAAATTTGAAGATCTGATAATCTACTTAGCACAGTAAGTGCCTGCTCAAAGGTGAGGTTAGAATATTGTTTAGCTGGTCGAGGGCTGTGACTCATGCCTGTAATCCCGGCACTTTGGGAGGCCAAGGCAGACGGATCAATTGAAGTCAGGAGTTCGAGACCAGCCTGGCCAACATGGTGAAATCCTGTCTCTACTAAAAATGTGCAAATATTAGTTGGGCATGGTGGCGCACACCTGTAGTCCCAGCTACTCGGGTGGATGAGGTGGGAGGATCGCTTGAGCCCAGGAGTTCGAGGCTGTGGTGAGCTATGATTGTACCACTGCGCCCCAGCCTGGGCGACAGAGCAAGACTCTATCTCAAAAAAAAAAAAAATAGAATATTGTTCAGCTGTTATTATAGACCAGAGGACTGCAGGCTCCCTGAGCTTACGCCTTTGTCGCATGCGGGTAGTAATTCCTGCTTTTTGGAGTTACTCTCAGGATCAGATGAGATCAACGTGTCATAGTTCCTCAATATCGAGGCTTCCTCTCCCCTCCCCCTGTGTGGTGTTTCTGAATCCCTGGAAATGGAGGGAAGCTTTGGAGCAGGCCATGGGGATTGTATGAGCATTCAGGGGCTTGGGTCCTTCACATTTTAACGAGAATATTTGGGCTTTGTGGGATCGGCAGGTGCCATCTGAAACCTGCCCTAGGGTAGATTCGCTGGAGAATGAGGGAGCATTTTAGAGACGGGTGCAGCATTCCAGCGTTGACTGGCGCCCCCAAACCACTTTGCCTTTTCTTCCCGTGAACCCACCAGCCTGGGGAAGCCAACCCACAAAGTCCTAAGCATGACTGAGGAGAGACTAATTTAAGTTCCTGTTTTTCCAAAGGGATGCAGTAAGAAAGCGGAACGGCACCGCACTTACTAGACTGAGCAGCCAGGCGAATGGCGTGATCACTCCCGCGCAGAAACTGCTCCGCCAGAGCCTCCCGGGGCGGGAAGAGTGGAGGAAGGCCGAGGTCCTCATTCCTCAGCCGGATTCCCTTGGCCACCAGGAAACTCTCCCCCAGAGGGAACCGAGAACTGTTGGAAGCTGAGACAATCTCTTCCGTTTCCCTAATGAACTGCAGTACAAGGAGCTTCGCTTCCTCACAGGAGCCAGGACCTAGGAGGATAAAAATATCCCAGATGGACTCGACTCACTCACCACGTGGACCTCCCTCTGACTCCCGTGAAGCATGTGTACCCACATACACACACACACACACACACACACACACACACACACACTACACACATACCACACACACACCACACACCACATGCCACACACATACACACCACACACATACCACACACACAACACACACAACACACACAACACACACACAACATACACATACACACGACCCCCTCACACTACACACATACACACCAAAACACACCCCACACACACATACACACCACACGCACACCACACACACACCACACAACACACACATCACTCCCCCACACTACACACATACACACCACATACCACACACATACACACCAACCCCCACACACTACACACATACACAGCACAAACACACCACACACACACACATCCCACACACACAGTATGCACATACAGATCACGTACACCACACATACACGTACACACACGCCACCCCAAACACACCACACATATACACGTACACACACACACCACAAACACACCACATACATACACACCACACACACAAATACCACACACATACATACCCCACACACACCACACACACTACACACATAGAGATCACATACACACCACTCCCGCACACAACACACAAACACCACACACACATACACACACACTACACACACCACACCCATACCCACCACACACTAACACACACACCACACACACCACACACATACACACACATACACACCCCCACACCACACATACACACACAAATACACACCACACACACCACACACACACATGAACACCACACACACACCACCCCCAAACACACACCACCCACACACATCACACACGACACACACAGACACATCACACACACCATACACATATACCACACACATACACACCACACACACCACCCACATATGCACCATACACACAACCACACACATACACACCACACACAGTACACACACACACCATACACACACCACCCCCAAACACACACCACCCACACACACATACACACACGACACACACAGACACATCACACACACCACCCACATATGCACCATACACACACAACCACACACATACACACCACACACAGTACACACACATACACACCCCCCCACACCACACATACACACACAAATACACACCACACACACCACCCACATATGCACCATACACACACAACCACACACATACACACCACACACAGTACACACACACCACACCATACACACACATGCACACTACACACACACCACACACAGACACACACCACACACATACATATACACACACACCACCCTCATATACACACATACACACACCACACATACCCACACACCACAAACACCACACATGCACATACCACACACAAAAACTCACACACCATAACCCATATAGAAACACACACACCTCATAAACACCACACACACACACATAAACATACACCCACCACACCACACACATACACACACTACACAATACACACCCACACATGCGTGCATTTTTGCCTCAGCTATTTCTTCTCAGCAGCTCTTTCCACGACCTGGAATATTCCTTATTTTGCCTCCACACACTCATTCAGTCACCATTTGTGGAGGGCCCACTGCGTAAGATGAGTAATAGCTCATATTTGCTCCATGCTGTGCATCATTCTGAGCACATCTACACAATCTAATCGATGCAACAGCCCAATAAAATATTCTTATTCTCATGCTACAGATGAGAAACTGAGGCATGGAGAAGTCATATAATGTAAACAAGTTCCCAGCTAGCAAGTAGCTGATTCAGAATTTCAATCTAGACAGTCTCACTCTGGGAATAGTGATCTTGACTAGCTCTCTCTAACGAAGGATAGACAGATGATGGATGGATGGATGCATGGACAGATGGATAGATGGATGGATGGATGGATGCATGGACAGATGGATAGATGGATGGATGGATGGATCGATGGATGGATATCAAAAGTTGAAGGGAGGCACTGTAGGTTAGTAGAGAGTTATTCCTGTGAAGCAGAAAGAGCATGGCACTCACATACCTTTGGGTTCAATTTTTGAGTCATTTATTAGTTGTGCAACCATGGATAATGCACTTAACTTCTCTGAGTTTCAGCCTCCTGATCTGTGCAATGGGAAATATTGGGGCCTCTAGTCCATGGGGTTTTGTAATGAGCCTTTGAAGTGTTGCAGTTGAAGTGCTTGGCACAGCATCCGGCACATGCTGTCCTTGGCATTGTCACTTAGCAAAATCCACCCTCGCCATATTTACTTAAAACATCACATTGTGAATTCAACAGTGGGGGTGTCACCAGATTCTTTTGATAGCATGGGATCAACAGAAAACAAAAGACTTTGACTTCCAGAATGTGAAGTTATTGTTTTCTTGTTCAAAAGGATATTATCAAATAATTTATTCTATTAATCCCAGGGATTTTGAATCTCTGAAGCAAAAACTCACACTTAAAAACCTCGGCTTGCTCTCCATTTCTTCCAGGATAAAGTGAAAATCTACAACTGGGCACATAAGATCTTTTCAAATCTGTCCCCAGCTGTATGCAGTGGTTCACGCCTGTCATCCTAGCACTTTGGGAGGCCGAGGCAGACAGATCACTTGAGCCCAGGAGTTCAAGACCAGCCTGGGCAACATGGTAAAACCCCGTCTCTACAAGAAATGCAAAAATTAGCTGGGCGTGATGGCACATGCTTGTAGTCCCAGCTACTTGAGAGGCTGAGGTGGCAGGATCACTTGAGCCTGCTGCAGTGAACTGAGATCATGCCACTGCAATCCAACACAGGCAACAGAGCAAGACTCTGTCTCAAAAAAATTATAATCTGTTCCTGATTTACTATCCGCCTCTTCTTTCACTCCCTCCTGCATCCCCTCCCCTCCTACATCTATAACCTTTTCTCCACCTCACTCACAGCTTCATTGACTCAGTGCATCCTATTTCCTCTGTCGCAAAGGGCCTGCCACATCTGTGACTAGACAAACCCCTCTTAAGATTCATCCCAGTAGTTGGGGTCAAGCTAATCTTTACCCCAATCTTCAAGGAGTTAGTAGCCCCTTTCTCTGAGCACCCTCCACTGCATTTTCCATGTACATACCTCTGCTCCACCATTGCCATTGATTACTTTCCTGATAACATCCTTGGTTTCCCCCACTGGTCTCTGAGCGTCTCAGGGCAGACACCATCCTTTACACGACTGTCTCCCCATCGTACAGTACAGTGCACACAGTAGGCAGTTCATAAACGCATATTAAATGAAGACAGCAAAATTTCAACCAGACCAGCGATAGCAATGCAGACTCAAATTCCTAGAGGCCTGAGCCGTTACCCACACATGCATGTAGGAAGTTATTGGTCCCTTCATTACTCACTGTCAATTGTATTAATCCAGCCATCACTTATTAAGTACTTCCTAGGTGCCAAGTCCAGCACTTTATATCTATTACTTTTTGTAATTCTTCCAATAAGCCTTTGAGGCAGTTACGTGTTGTAACTCAGATTTTACAGATGACACTAAGACTCAAAAGAGTTAGCCTCTCTCAGGTCACAGAGCAGTAGATGGTAGAGCCATGGTACAAGACAGCTACTGTTCCGTCCTCCAGGCCAGTCCTCCTCAAGCTTTTGGCTGTACTGAATTCCCCTGGGAATATTGTAGAAATGCAAGTTTTGATTCAATAGGTGGGGCCTGAGATCCTGAATCTTTAACGAGTTCCCAAAGTGAATGCCAATGCCACTGGACCACACTTTGAGTATCAAACGCTTTTGATTGTATACCCTTATCAACAAAAGAGTTTGAATATGCACCCCCCAAAATGGGTATTTTTTTATAAGGCATATACACAAATTACTAAAATAATACACTACATGCAGATTTTTAGCTGTTTCAGCTGTTAAACATTTAATTGCAAAAACGAAAATATTAATAGAAATGTGAAAGGAAGATAGAAAATACTGAATAGAGATGGAAGTTCTAACATTTTCTCCCTAATGGATGGTCTTGTATCCAGTCTCTTGGTACTCAATAAAAAAAAAAAAAAAAGCCAATTACTCTAAGTGTAGTTCTAACATTCTCTCCAGCATTCAGACTAAGGTAAGACTAGTCACTAAAGTAATCCCAGCACTTTGGGAGGCTGAGGCAGGTGGATCACCTGAGCTCAGGAGTTCAAGACCAACCAGGCCAACATGCTGAAACCCCATCTCTACCAAAAATACAAACAAAAAAAAAAATTAGCTGGGCATGGTGGTAGGCACCTGTAATCCCAGTTACTTAGGATCTGAGGCACGAGAATTGCTTGAACCTGGGAGGCGGAGGTTGCAGTGAGCTGAGATCGCTCCATTGCACTCCAGCCTGGGCAACAAGAGTGAAACTCAGTCTCAAAATAAAATAAAATAAAGTTACTAGGTACTTTTGGTTATCGACAACTCACTCTCCTAAAATTGCATACAAATAGGACCAAATTTAGTCTTAGATAATTTAAAATTATAGGAATGTCGCCATATAAGAGACCTGACCACTGGTGTGGAGAATGATTCTACCACAAAAAACACAAAAATAAGTAAGACTTCTTATCTAACAGGCCAAAATCAATGTGTTAACCTTGAGGGTTCTATTGCTAGAACTTGACATTTGAATGGAGGATCCTTGCATTGTCATCTCTGGGTTGTTCAAAATGCCAAGAGTATTACTGTTCTCATCACATGGTACTTTTACCCAACGTTTTAAAAACCAGTTGCTGCTAAAGCCTAAAATTTAGCCAGTATCAAAATAGTCTAATGTATTTTAACATTACTCAGAAAGGTCCAGACAATGTTAAACTTGCAAAGAATGAATTGAGAGATTTCACTAAACGGCTGTCATATCACCTATAATATTAGCAATGGCTGGTTAGAGAGATTTGGATTTGGTGATAACAGTGTTGAACATATCTGGTTGTTCTTTCAAACTGCTGGCATGGCTAAAGGGGAGAAGGCATTTTAACTGAAACTCAGTGTCAGCTTCCTTCTATTTATGGCTCATATATCATAACTTTCCCATAAGTCTACCTGCCACAAAGCTGAATGTATAGACCTCAATTAGCAGCTCTCCAATCAGTTCCTTAGTTAAATCCTTCCAAATCAATTAAAGCCACTTCAGGTGGCACTCTCCTGAGGTCTGCACATCTAGCAGCATTCTGTGCAAATAGCAGGTTCACTGTAATACTCATTGGTCCATTAAAAGGTGCACCTAACATAGGAGCAGTTACTAAACATTAACCATAGGAGGACAAGGGCCAGGTCATCTCCACTTTTATAGCCTTCATGAGCTCTAAGATGAAGATGCTTTGCACACAGAAGACATCCAGTAAAAATCTAAGACACCGATTGAAGTAATCAATTATATGAAAGCTTTAAAATATACTGTATCAATCTTGCCAACACCTCACTCTGTCGATGCAGGGAAGTCCCTTCGCCTCTGTGAACCTTGGTTTTCTCAGCCATCTCTAAACTCCATTCCAGCTTTGACACTCAATCCCCTCCCACTAGACATCCTTTTTTTATATATATATTAAACACGCAGACACACACACACACTTAGCTCTTCATATGCATTAGCTCACATGTTGGGAGCTTGCTCGGCTCAGCCCGCGTTCCTTCCAGCTCTTGGCCAGCCTCATCCACACACCAGCAGTTCCGAAGGTCGAAATGTGCCAAAGGAGTGCTGAAGTCTGAGTAGGGCCCTGGGTATCGGCTGAGTTGGCCGTTTAGGATCTGCCAGAAGAGGTAGGGATCCAGGAGGACATTCTCCCTGGACTGGGACCGGTTCCCTTCCAGTGCTGCTAGTGGGACATCTTGCAGAGAAGGGTATTGGGACAGCACCGGGAAGACACCTTGCTGGCCAGCCTCATACAGACTCTGAATAAAGAGACCAAAGTTTCCGGAAGCTGCTTCTCTGTAGCTCATGATCTTCACTAGCAGCTCGGCAGGCATCAGCTGCTGGCCCTTGTTCTGAGCCTCCCATTGTTGGTACCACTCGAAGACCTGCTCGGGGGGCCCATCGCATTGCGCTTGTCTCCACTGTCCATCGGCACTGCACTGTGGGATGTAGGTGTCGGAAAGGGTGGGTAGCATGCTGGAGTTAGAGAGCAGGGCCTGCACTGTCCTGAGGAAAGCTTGCTCAGCCTGTAATTGACAGGGTGTGGGGCCTGGGGAGGAACAATGAGCAGGTGTTTCAGTTTAAGAAATTTAATAAACTGGAAAGACCAAGATAAAACCACTTAACTGTCCAAACCCCATCTAAAACCTCATATAGCCATAGAAATAACATGAAGCTTAAATTTGTAAATAATATCTAGATAGGCATTGCCCCATGACTAAATCAGCACCATTGAAATCAGTTGGTGATCAGCACTGCAGAAATGTGGCAGTTCTTTAAAGCCAAAGAAATCTCCTTATTTACTCCTAGGTCTGATTAATATTATCTAGGCGTTCTGGGATCATTTTTAATATAAGCAGTCAATTTCATCTTTAACTGAAGTGTAAGCATTGGCTAGGAGTGGATTTCTTTTGCTGTACTGCATTAGGTCAGGGCCTAAAGAGAGACTCAGGGAACCTGCAGATTGAATACCCACAGACTTACATTTCTTGGGCTTCCCCATTGCACTTCGAGTTCCAGGAATGGCCTGACCCTCAGCATCAACACAGTAACACTCTGAGTTGAAGCACTGGACAGGCAGGAAATATCCCTCACTAGTACAAGCAGGGACAAACAAGCTGGAGCCAGCAGGCTGGCTGCCCATGAGGCTTTGCATGCGAGCCCTTTGCTTTTCACAGTCTGTGGGGCACCTCGGCTGTCCACCTCTCACTCTTGAGCCGGGAAGCTCTTTGCCCCAGGAATCCACACACCAGCACTCTCCGGCAAAGCATTGGACATCTTCATAGCTTCCTTCTGTCGTGCATGATGGGACAAACAGCCTTTCAGGTGTCTGCTCACAGGTCTGGGACCTGAGCACCGTTTCCATCACATCACCTAAATCTCTTGCCACATCTTCTGGCACAGAGATAGCATGTTGCAAGAAGAGAAGGAATTCTGGAAGCTCCAGGAGAGAAGCAAGGAATTTGAGGGCATTTTGGTTCTCCTGTAGGTTAATTTCAAAGCCAAAGCTGCCCACAATTGGCTTATTCATAGCAACATCCTTCTTAGCGGCTTCAGGGGTTCCTGTAGAAGAATTTGAATCTAATCCCACTGAGACTGGCTTGGCCAAATCTTCTAGTCTCCCTCCATTCGAGAAGCTTGCAAGACCAAGTTGCTGGAAAAATTGACTGAAGTTAAAAGTGCCTCTTGTGCCAAGGGCTCCAGACAAGTTAAACTGGCCAAGATTCACCAAAAATTTCCCTCCAAAAAGGTTTTGCTGGAGCCTCTTTGGGTTGGTGGTAAACTGAAGGGCAAGACGAGCCAGCCCTCGGGAGGGAAAAATCGCTCGGATGGCTTCTTTGAGAAGACTTTCTGAGACAGAAAACTGTTGGCTCTGTCCTTCCACCAT
The DNA here is from genome assembly GCF_000951045.1 of Mandrillus leucophaeus. Lineage (NCBI taxonomy): Eukaryota > Metazoa > Chordata > Mammalia > Primates > Cercopithecidae > Mandrillus > Mandrillus leucophaeus. Next base: position 4,540,339 of record NW_012101732.1, read on the forward strand.
TGGGCGGAGGAGCCCAGAGTCCACAAAGAGCTCTTTGATTGTGGGTGGGCAGGATGTGGCAAATCTGGCTACTCTTGGAGAGGCCCATCTTTTCTCTGGGGAAGAGAACAGGTCATGCTGGCTGAAGTAGCCTGAGGTCCCAAAGTAGAGTCTGGACAAGGCCTGCTGCCTTTTGGAGGCACAAGATCTGCCTTCAGCTGCATGAGACAAAGTGAAATGGGAGAAAAGGTTTTAATGTCACGAGCAATCCTGAGACAGCTCCTCAGATCTTTCAGGTGGTAAGATGCCAGAACATTCAATCAAGGACACCTACGTTTGAAACCACTTTCTTCTCTGTGTCGTTTTATTTTTTCCTTTCCCCTGAGCTACCTCTGTGGGGTCATTTTGGAGGAGTGACTATTCCAGGTGGCATGACCACTCCCCTAGCTCTCACTAGAGGTTGATCCCTTCTAAGGCAAGTCTCGTAAATACTGGCTCACTTTCTGAAAATCTGACCTCACTTGCCAACTGTACTCGGGTGAATAGTGTCCCCTCCATGCACAGACATGATGTTCATGTCTACAGGGAACCTCAGAATGTGATTTAGAAATAGGGTCTTTGCAGATGTCACCAAGTTAAGATGATGTCATACCGGATTAGGGTGGGCTCTAAAACCAATGACTGGTGTCCTTATAAGAAGGTCATGTGAAGACACAAAGATGCACACAGGGAAGAAAGCTGTGTGAAGACAGAGGCACAGATTGGAGGGAGGCAGTCACAAGCCAAAGACACCAGGGATTGCCAGCAACCACCAGAAACCAGGAAGGGGCAAGGAAGAATTCTGCCATAGAACCTTCAGGGAGAGCATGGCCCTACCCACACCTTAATTTCAGACTTCTGGCCTCCAGAACTAGGAGGGAATAAATTTCTGTTGTTTTAAGCCACCTGGTTTGTAGTGATTTGTTATGGCAGCCCTAGGAAACTAGTACACCAACACATTTCTATGTGTATTTAATGAAATGATGTCTTCCAGCATGCATTCTCTCGTTGGAATTCTCAATGGACTTTAATGCCTCACTATGTGCTTTTAGTGTGGCTAACTCCTCCTTGGGGGTAGTCTTGTCTAGGCTAGCTATGGTCTCCTTGAGGGCAAGAATCATATCTGAAATGCTGTTAGTGGTTCCTATAAGAAGAAATATTTTCCTATATTGTAATATATATTATAATATAGGAAAGATAATACTTCCTATAATAGAAAACAATAATGCCCACCCAGTGTACACACTTAGAACATTCTTCTGGGCTTGTTGACCTTTCCTCGAAATTATTAATTTAACAGTGATCAACTCAGCCAACTCTTTGCATGGTCAAGTCATTCTATCTGAACATCCTAGGCTGACTCCAGCCACAATAAGATAAAAAACATGTAAAATTCAAACACCAAGGGGCTGTCTCAGTTACATAGGTGGATGTAAGTAAGCTCCATTTTTCTCCATAAAATCATAACTCTTACCTTTTAACCACCCCGCCCTCAACTTTTAAAATATGTTTTTCCTCTTGATTCACACAAAAGCCAAAAAGAAAGTCAGCCAATTTCCTTCTGTAACCAGGCAACAGAGAAAGAACTGGAAAATGTGGTGGGAGGGGAGAGACTGGCAGCATCAGAGCACGTAACATCCCTCAGCAAGGCCATGTCCTCTTTTAATGGATATTACAGGAAGGTATGGCAGAAATAAAGTTTACTGCTTTGCTTAGTCTTCTGCCAAATTAAGAGCTTACCCTTTCCATCCATTTGTTATGTAGTGTTACCAAAGCAAGGAAATTCAATTACTGTTTCCATGTGGCATTTGTTTCCACAGAAATAGGACCTGATATACCAGAGAGAAAAAGTGAAAATATATGATCCATCTATGCACTTGATAGAGTCATTTATGGTCTTCAATTTAGAAAACCATAGTTCTTCATTTCCACCTGGAAGTTGGACGGCACAACATTCTCTAGGTTTTAGTAGAAATGAAATGTGATTGCAAATGCCTTCAAGAAAGTGTCGCCAAATTTTCTTTTTCGACATTCTCACATTTAGCAGATAGAATATAACCACACATCATGAAGAATATTCAAAAGGTTAAGTTGGACAAATGGAATGATTTAACAGGAATTATTGAATGAATGTTAATATACATATATAGAAGCTATAAAAAACCCCTTCATTGGTGTATCACTATTCCTAATCTTTTAAAATCTACCCAGCTTCCCCAAGTTGGAAGCTTACAAATGCTGATTCTGCCCTTCCTCATCATAACATCCTTCAAAATTTCACCAGGAAGAGAAAATGGGGTCTGCCTGGAATGCCTACTAAGAGTTCCCACCGTCTCCCACTGTTTCTGCTTTAATGATAGCTCCATACTGGGTTGAATAGTGTACCTCAAAATTCATGCTCTTACCAGAACCACAGAATGTGACCTTATTTGGCAGAAGGGTCACTGTCGATGGGATTAGTTAAGATGATGCCTGACTGGATCAGGTGGAGCCTTAACCCAACATGACTGGTCTCCTTGTAAGAAGAGGAGAAGACTCGCAGACAGACACAGAGGGAAGATAGCCACGTGGCAATGGAAGCCAAGACTACAGTCATGCTGCCCTAAACCAAAGAATGCACAGATTGCTGATACCACTACAAGCTAGGAAGAGGAAAGAAAGGATCCTCCCCTAGAGTTTTCAGAGGGAGCACGGCCCCACTGACACCCGATTTTGGACTTCAAACCTCCAGAATAGACACAATACATTTCAGTTGCTCTCAGATGCCCACTTTGTGGTGATTTATTACCATAGCCCTAGAAAATTAATACAGACCCCATCATCTCTGGAACATGGCAATGACCTTCTAATTGGCCCAGTTGCCTCCGGACTGCTGCTTCTTTGAGTCTCTCCTCCAGAATTTCTTTGCCTTACATGCAAAACCCACGATGATACTGTCCAACTTAAAATGTTTCACTGTCTTCACCTGACCTCCAGGATGAAGCCCCCAAGCCTTTGTTAGGATAACAAAGACCTCATTGTCTTACCCCTGCCTTTCTTCAGAGTCTGGAGCACCACCCTATTCATACTCCAGCAATTTTTTTCTCTATCCTTCTTGCAGATTAGATGATCATTAGCATATCAATGCCTATTATTCTGTCCTTCTAATTTTGCTTCTCCTGCTCTCCACATAGAGAACACCTTTCCTTACTCCCCTCCTTCAAGAAACATCTTCTTAGAAGATTCTGATCAAGTGTGGCCTCTTCCATGCATCTTTCCTAAATGCTTCCTTCCCATACCTGCTGCAAGATCGAATGCCCGTCTCACCATGCTCCTTCAGTTACGTGCATGCTCCTGTCTCATGGCACGTGGGAACTCAATTCTCTTTTATTTTTCTTCACCTATGAGCCCCCTAATATTCCCTGAGCTCCCTGAAAAAGCAACGAGGTCTGACACAAGACAAGAAACATGTTGGAAGTTAATGATGATAAACTGGTTTTCAGACAGGTTGAGCTTGAAAGGCGAGTGGGGCACACCAGAAGGCAGTTGAATTAACGGGCTCCAGAGAAGTTGGTCTGGAAGACCGCTTAAGTAACAGGACCCGAGGCCAAAAGAGGAAACCCCCAGAGGAAACCCACCACAAGATGGCGGCTCCCCTTGCTGCCGGGTTCCATGGATTTCCTTCCCCTGGACATCCACGCACCAGCAGGGCCCTTCCGTCTGGCACTGTACCGCCTGATAGTCTCCATTTCGGCGGCAGCTTGGAACATAGGGGTGACCAAAGCTGGTTGCTGTAAACCGCTCCACTTCACATTTTGTGGGGCCTAGAGGAAATCCACACAGTAAAGGAGAAGACAGTGTCAACAATGCTTGGTGTCTTCACAGCATGCACTGCTGCTTACTCTTAATGATTCTTTTCATCTCTGCCCTCACTTTGCTGGAGCAGCCACGCAGACCATAGCGACTTTGAAACCCAAGAGGCATCCCCTTAATGGAAACACACACACTGTTGGCAGCTTATTACTTACATCGGAATCTGCCAGAGATGACTGATTGAACTGCGAGGAACCGTCTCTGCAGTATCCGGTACAGGGTGGTTTCGGTGAAGGTGGAAGGAAGGTCCAGACCAGCAAAAATGGTGTCATAAATTTCATCCAGTAACAACTCCAAACCTGAGCAAAGACAGCAAGACTTTCAGAGATGGTCTCATTCAGAAAGGAAGCCCTGACCTTGTTGTGCAAACAGATATTGAGAGAGAGCCTTCACCAGCATCATTAGGCAATAAGTCTGAACAACACTTTAACAGTTTCCAAAGTCAGGGCTGCTGTGGATGGTTGTGCAAGTTGTTCATAGAACAAAGGAGCAGTGCTTATAGAATAAGAGATTAAATCCATCCTGTGCTCCACGCGCCAGTTTTGGGGCTGCATCTGCCCAAAGCGGGGCACTTCTTTCCAGTGTGCACAAAGGCACTATGTAGGCCAGCAGCAGCTGCATTCACCATACTGCAAGATGACAGTTTGCTGAGATTGTGTCCTCCTCAATGCCACAGCAGCCTGGCAGGGCGAAGGCAGTCACTTTAGCTGTGCTTTACAAGCAATGCTAGGCAGGCTCTCAGACCTAAGGAATCACACTCCCTCCCTTCAGATCACCTGAGGGGTGTCACTCACCTGTCTCAGCCAGTTCCCGCCCTTGGCTGTCAGCACAGTGGCAGTACCCGGACACCTCAGGGAATCTCCTCTGGAAAGAACTGAAGGTCACAAATGCATCTGGAAACCTTGGAGAGAATGAGATTTATGGTCACCATTCATAAAGGCAAGTCATCACAATCTCTTCCTGTAGAAATAAATGTGGCCAAGTCCACGCCTAGTGAAAAGGAATGTCTGCTTTCGTATGGCATGACAGTTGCTTCATGTTTCCTGCAGCAAATGCATTTCCTTTACAAATTAGTTTAACCTGACTGGAACCAGGCTGGACCTTGTAAAATAAAGCTGTGCATAGCTGTCGTCTACTAATTAGCCATTTTCCTCGCTTATGGCATTTGACCAATTTATGCCCATGCATTTGTCTCATAGGGCCAGGCAGAAAGCAGTCAAGGCAGATCGCATTAACTGGCTCCTTTCCTGGAATACAGCTCTCGAGACTAAAGGCCAAGTCTGCTTTACAAACATATGGTACATTGGAGATGATCTCATTTTGGGAGATCAAATGACTTCAGGCCCCTTTACAACTTTTCAAAAGCTTGAAAAGAAGCCAGCTGCCACCACAGGAAATTTTTAAGAAGGAAATGTATCCAGCCCCACAGTTGAAAAAAGCACAAATCAATACAGCATCACTAACAAGGGCTATCCATCTCTTTCCATAAAGTGAGGAAAGAGATTCCCTAATCACATCTGGCCTGGCAATTGTTATAACGAGCTCATCAGCTGGATTCCCTGTCTTAGAAGTAATAGAAAGGTAAGGTATACAAAGCCGTATTGAGAAGTTCTAACCCTGTGCAATGATTTAGCAACCAAAGAGGAACTGTTCGTCTTTTACAACATTTAGAGATTTGTTTTTAGGCCCTATATAACTACATAACTTATATATGCGGTCCAAGCATAATGTGTTTCCACCTGTGTCTGAAATATATCTCCCAACAATAAGTTAACAGAAGCAGCAGCTCTGTACATTGATAGGCCAATTGCTGTGCAATCTATTCTAGCAAAATATTGCAAAGAATCTTAATGTCCAATAGTAGAAAATTAAGAAGTAAATTATAGTAAATGCCCTAAATGTAATAAAATGCTATGATTGAGGACAATGCTTATAAACTCTAGCCAAAAGGAAGTGTGTATAACATTATGTAAAAAGGTTAGATTATAAAATGCCATACACATGTATTGCAATTACAACTGTACAACTGAACCAGTATTGGAAGGCAATGTATGGTGTAGTAATTGCTCAGAGCGTGACTTTGAATTTCCATTCAAGTTAATAACTATTACTTAATTTGAATGGAAATGGATATGCAAAACAAAAGCTATAAATGCACCATAGGATTATGGATGAGTTTTTTTCCATGCTATTAATCTATTATTCTGTGTATGCGTGTTAAACAGAACGTTACGGTAAGTGTGTTGCATAAAAAAATTAAAAACTCACTTTGCTTAGTTGCCACTGATAGGGAGGTAGGGGGTATATAATAAAAGTTCATTCTTTAGAGCCTAGGATAATTCAATTTTAAACGTACTAATAACAGTATAATAACAGCTTCCATTTATTGAGCACAACTTTGTAAAAGACTACCTACAAAATGTTTTAATACACATTGATTCATTTAATCCACCTAACATTCCTAAAAGGAAGGTGGTACATTTTAATCCCCCTTTTAAAGATTAAGAAGATGAGGTGTATGGGCCACTGTCTTGAACTAGTAGTGGAAACTGAGGTTTAAATCCTGCTCTTACCCACTACATGCTGCCTATCTCTGCCAGTGGTATTATTCAGTGTGTTTTTGGCTGCACCTGGCTTTTGACCTACACCCTACCCTGCAAGGCATGTGACTCTGTCTGACACTGCTCCATATGCCCAGTACCTCGCTCTTCCTGGCATCTCATAGATGTTGATGACACAAGTGCTGGCCCGAGGTGGGTTCTGAAACACATTCCAGTGTGAGGCCCAAGTTTAAATCACTCTAGTTCCATGCTCGGCTAATTCAACCCAGAGACCCACCTCAACGTCCTGGTTCATGGCAGACATGACCTCCAGGGTCTTTGAGCCATCTTCATCCTACGACTTTATGGTCAGAGCCCCTCTCTGGGGGTTTCTGGTCTCATAAACTGCCCAGTACCTGGACCTACCATTGTTTTTTTCATGGACCTCACTCTTGATATTCCTGTTCTCACATATTGGAGATCACCCTGTCTTCGGCTCTGGAGAGGGTCCTCCCACCCTCCCTGTAAGACCACCCTAAGGCCCGCTACTGCCATCTGCACTCTCTAGGACTGTTCTTTGCTGACCTCTAGGACAGACATCCTGTGCTGCCATCTTTAATCCCTTCTTGCTAATTCTGTATGTAGTGAGAAGAGCTAATATGATTGTTGCTATTAATTACTATTCATAAAATAATCACAGGTTATATGTATGAACAATCAGAACGAACACTCTCCATATTTGTCTCATTTAATTCTCACAACCCTTTAAAAATCTCCATTTCCCAAATGAGAAAACTGGGATTCTGCGTGATGATGTGACTGGGTCAAGATCATCCAGCCAACACCAGGGACCAGAATCCCAAGTCCATTTCCAATGGCCTTCCAACGACAGCAGGTGGCCAAAGACTACCTCTCCAATAGAGCATAGTCCTTTGGGGGCCCTGTCCTGCAATCACCAGTGACTTCAAGTTCTGAATCTTCCCAATTTCCTGTGTGCCCACAATTTCATTTGATACAATTTGATTCTGTGTCTAATTTCTGAAATGATATCATCATCTATGCATTTTGGACTCCTTCTCCAAAATAATAATTAGCACCATGAAGATTGTTTAACTATTATTCTGCTACTGTCATTAGTGATTTACTGTCATCAGGGAACAGGGACTCTGTCATACTTTTAGCCTCCTCCTTATTAGATCTCCTGCCCCACATCAACCAAAAGAAGTCAAACTACTGAGACCAAACCCAAAGCCCAGATGAAAGCTGGACAGTCTGGCTCCATCGCTAGCCTTGGGCCAGCTGGACCAAAGAATGCCCCCAAAGGAGGTGAGTTTGAGTGGGATTCTAAAGCCATGAATGGTGATTTGACCAGGAGACAACAGAGGAGGGAAGAACATATCTAGAAGGGTCGTTTACATGCCTCCAACTTCAAGGTGGGAGACAGAACCACAGGTGTGGGCAGCAAGGAAAATAGAGATATTGGTAGTCAGCGAGGGAGGTACAAGTCTGGTAGAGAACGCCAGGACCCAAGATTCGCAGTCTCTGAAATACAGCACCTGAAGATGCTTTTTTTTTTTGAAAACAGAGTCTGGCTCTGTCGCCAGGCTGGAATGCAGTGGCGTGATCTCAGCTCACTGCAACCTCTGCCTCCCGGGTTCAAGCGATTCTCCTGCCTCAGCCTCCCAAGTAGCTGGGACTACAGGCACCTGCCACCACACCCAGCTAATTTTTTATATTTTTGGTAGAGACAGGGTTTTACCATGTTAGCCAGGATAGCGTTGACCTCCGGACCTCGTGATCTGCCCACCCTGGCCTCCCAAAGTGCTGGGATTACATGCGTGAGCCAGCACGCTGGCCCTGAAGATGCTTTTTATAGGCACTGGCCTTTGGAAACCACTGGTCCTTCAACAGCAGGACATTGTTAAGTCTGATGGTCCCCTTTGGCATACGGTGTTCTCCCCTTCATGAGGACCTGAGGATCTGAGGAACCAAGTTCCCTCCATCATCAATAGAAGAAAACATTGTGATCCCTGAGAAACTCTTATTTTTATCCGGTAGAAACCAAGTAACTTAGGCTATTTTTTCTTTTCTTTGGTTACAGGGAGCTCAGAGTCAAATATGCAGCCCCTCACGTTTGTTATGACTTTGTAGAATGAGTGATGTGGGCCAATCTTTGCTTTGCCTTATTCTGATTTTCTACTTTTATTTTGTCTTCCTCATGATTCCCTCTAATTTCCATTTTTATCCTGTTTTGGGCATATCAGAAGAAAGGAGGAAGATAAAATATTTAAAAATTAAAAAGTAACACATATTTTGGACTACCACTCCAACAAAGCAGTCTTTCAGGAGCCCTGCCCTGCAGTCACCAACGAGTTCAAGCTCAGGATCTTCCGAATTTTCTCTGTGCCCACAATCTGGTGGAAAAGGACGTTTGCCTTTTGTTGAGTAAAAAGCAAAATCTCAGGTAGCCATAGAAGAATCCTCAAGAAAGCAAATGCTAGCGGAGAGGCAAGGGGTGGCATTTCTGAGTTTATGCTCAGATTATGGCCAGCCTAGACGGAGAAATTACAACCAAGGCTCAGAGGAATGCGAAATTCTGGTCTCCACTGGGCATCTGGTCTTGTTCATTTTCAGAGTATGATTCCTGCCTCCAGGCTCAGTCAGATTCTCTAACGTCTCCCACAGGCAGTTATTTAGAAATCTAAACACTGACTCACAAATGAGCCATGCATTTCATTCTCTCCTGCACTAGGGAGGGTGCTCCTTAAAAGAAGAGGCCATACCGGGTGCGGTGGTTCACACCTGTAATCCCAGCACTTTGGGAGGCGAGATGGGTGGATCACTTGAGGTCAGGAGTTCAAGACCAGCCTGACCAACATAGTGAACCCCATCTCTACTAAAAACCACTACAATCCAGCCTGGGTGACAAAGTGAGACTCTGTCTCAAAAAAATAAATAAATAAATAAAATAAAATAAGAGGGGGCCATAGCCTAGCAGAGCACCTGATGCATAGCCAACCACCGCAGGTGTCTATAGTGAGGGTGATCTGGTGGTTCCACAGTGAGGATTTCTCCATACAGTACCTTCCACGTTCTGGTTACAATGCCCCTTTACCATATATTAAGACACATCTGGTCCTTCTTCCCACTGGGCAATCTGGGTAGTATGGGTGGCTAAGGCATTTGAAGTTAGACTGGTTGCTAAGAAGTTTGAGTGTGTTTAGTCATTAAGGACAAGGGTTAATAAAGAAGTCAATTAACTCAGATCATTAAGGCTTTGATAATGGCATTAGCCGTGCTTGAAGGCTTTTAAGACCTTTACTTATAATCTGCTTGGTCAGAATGTGTGTCCACAGTTAATGGTTGGGCTAGCGCAATATGAAAGATGGGGCATGAGTCAGAAGGACCAGTGAAGCCTGCTCCCCATTACAACATGGTTCTTTAAAATTTTCCAGCCAAACAGATATTGTAAGCAGTGGCCTTCTTGAAGGGCAAAAGGACCTACTTCAGATGGGCAAACACCATTGCCAAATTCAAGTGCAAACCATCACCTGGCACAAAAATAACTCACAGCAACAGGTCAGTGAATGAGCTGCCCACAGGATTCCAGCCTTCTGGTAGCCCCAGGGAAGTAATTGCCTTCTGTCACTTCTCCATTTGAATTTTCCCCAAAAATCCCCTTAGATTCAATATTCCAAAACAAAGCTTGTGGCTTTTCCTTTTCAAATTTATCCTCAAGAATCCATCCAGAAACCAGACTTAGGAGTCATTCTTTACTCCCCCCGACCCTCACCTCCATATCAATTCCTTCACCAAATTCTGTGGGTTCCATCTGGTAAATATTCCTCCAGTCTCACCCCATCTCTCGGCTGTCCTTTCCGACGCTTGCTCCATGTCAACATTGTTTCCTGCCTGGACTAGTGCAGTAGCCTCCAAACTCGGAGGGTTGCCTCCTTGCACACACTCTGCTCTCCCCTCACCATTCCATTCTTTCAGAAATCCAAGTCTGATGGTGATTATGATATACCCTTCCCCAACCCCAGGCTTCAAATGCTTGCTGCAATATTGAAACACACTTACATTGAAAAAAAAAATTACTCTTTGCTGTCTGAAATTCAAACATAACTTGCCGTCTCGTATTTTACCTGGAAACCTGAGTTGCTAAGCTTAGGCCCTCTATATGGCCTCCAAGGCTCCTTCCACTGTGCCCAGAGGAGTCACTGGGCCAGCGACTGCCCAGGTCTACTTAAGTGTCGGAAAATCCCTGATTACAGCTGGGCTTCCAGTAACCAACCACTCAACCCTTCCCATGACCTTTCAATACCAGAATTTGCTCAGAGACATGCTTGCTTACAAAATGAAAAGGATCCCATTTCAGGAGTAAATTTTTGTGTTTCTTTTAAACAAAGGATGCTTAGTTCTGAACTTTTGCATTTAACTCGACTGCCCTCTTGTGGAAATAGCTGTGAATTGTACCTCAACCTCAATGTGGCACCCACCCTCGGATCATTCACCAATTCCTTAAGCACAGATTCCAGACCTGCTGCATGCAAGGCTGTATGCCATGCACTGGGGGAACAGAGATGAGTTACATTATGTGGGATACTAAAAGGAGCCAGACAGTTCTAGCACCTAAGCTTATTAGCGTGAGTTCCTTTACCTCTGTGTTTCAGTAATCATTTTTATAGTAGGGACAATAATTATCTAATTATTTCTGTAAGTATTAAGGTAGGTTAAAGGATATAAAATTCCCTATATATAGTAAGCAGTCAGGTGATCTTGAACTGAGAATACGTTGGTTTGCAGCAATGAGCATTCAGTAAAACTGGCTGAGATTTATACATGCTCGCAGGCAGGCCAGGTCTGGAGGGAAAAAATCTAACCTACGTTTGCTGAAGCTGGCTGATGCATGAGAATTCCCTACGGAAGTATAGTAATTTACAACTTTGTAAATTCGCACCCATGGTTTCATAGGTGAGGCCTCATCAAATCTTCACTATGATGTAATGAGCAGGGTATTGTCCTCCATTTGATGGATGGGAACACTGAGGCTCTGAGAGAGTAAGCGGCCAGGTCACTGTGCTAAGCAGTGGCAAAGGCAGAAGACAGGACCAGGCAGAAGGCAGGACCAGGCAGGTCATGTAAATGGATGAAGTAGGCAGGTGTGTGGCAACAGAGCACGGAGGGACCTGGAGCACAGAAGGGCGTGTCCTTGGTGTAAAAAGAGCAGCAAAGCCAGTGTCTTGATGCCACCAGTGAGTGCGTGTGTGCAGTTTCCCACCCTTGTTCTTTAAAATCAGGAATTCAGAATTGTGTGTTTTAGGTTGAACATATGAAACTGCTCATGTTCAACTACTTTTTAACCTACAAAAATGGAAATTTCATGCGGTATAACCTAATAAAAGTTTCCAGTTTTTAAGATATGATGCAGTTCCAACAACGTCTGCCTAAGGGACAGTTCGGCACACAGGCTGCTAGTCTGAGATTCCTCCTGGCACAGCCCATGAGAATTTCCTCCCTCACTCAGGGAAAGAAACTGGTTGTTTTGGAAGCCAGCCACAGAGAGGCTCAAGTTCTCCAAGAGAATTCATATCAGTCTTTGCAGACTAGTATTCATTTTTCTTTTTAATCCAAATGGTTCAGTTACATCTGAAGTCTGCATGAACCCTTTACATAAACAAGTGGCCACCGTGGATGACCAGAAGCTACCCTGGCTATTTGGATCAAGATCTATAATTCCTCTCTCTGTTTATATCGTTATTTACATTTTTAAAGTTATTCATAAGTGCACATATACACACAGTTTACAAAAATTCACAAATATAATGATATCCATGCTTTTGGGAATGTTGCCTTTTTTCCTTTTCTGCAGATCCCCCTTCTGCCTCCTCTTTATTTACTTATGTTTTATTTTATTTTATTTTTTTCTTTTGAGACAGAGTCTTATTCTGTCACCTAGGCTAGACTGCAGTGGCACAATCTCGACTCACTGCAACCTCTGCCTCCCAGGTTCAAGTGATTCTCCTACCTCAGCCTCCCGAGTAGCTGGGACTACAGGTGCGCGCCACCACATCTGGCTAGTTTTTGCATTCGTTTTAGTAAAGACGGTGTACCACCATATTGGCCAGGCTGGTCTCAAACCCCTGACCTCATGATCCAAACACCTCAGCCTCCCAAAGTTCTGGGATTACAGATGTGACCCACTGTGCCTGGCCTTCTGCCTACTCTTTCTTCTGCAGAGCAGCCCTGGCCCTAAAGCATCCCGGGATGACCATGCTCCTTCCTCTTATACTCTGTGCTCACATAGTCTTGTGCAGAGACCTGCATAGTAATATAGTCATATAAGCATGTATAAAGAATCTTTTTGCTTATTTGTTCTTTAAAAATTAAAGCATATTATATTTTCTGTGCTTTGTATCTTGTATTATCACAATATACTGTGGCCTCCTCTCCAGGTCAAGTGTTCTAGCAGCTCTAATGCAGTCTTTTTAATGGCCACATAAATAGTTATGGCAGATTCACATTTATTCAGCCAGCCACCTTTTGATGATCACTTTATTCCCAGTTTCCTGCCACAATGAAAAATGATGCAGTAGGCACCCTAGCCCATATGTCTTCACATTCTGATGTTTTACATTTCATTGGCCAGAGACCACATCTATTTTTCATTAAATACCGATTGCCAGTTTGCCTTGTTAAAAAATGCCGTGGCGCTTTACATGCCCAGCACGGCTCATGAGAATGAGGTGGCTCTTAATTCCTTATCATGCTGCACGTATGACACATGGAGGCCCCCAGCTCAAGGTGAGTGTGGGCTTCAGCAGGTGATGACCCAGTGACAGGCACACCCCGGCTCCCCTTACCTGTTGTAGCTGTGGACCAGATCAAAAATCATCATGTCTGTGGTGTTGACAAATTTGCACTGGACAGGCATAAACTCTCCCTCTGCTGAACACTGGGGTGGTGACTTGTCTCCCACCCCGTGGAGAAGACGACGATTTCTTATTTCACAGCTCCTTGGACCTAAACATTTTCATGAAAAAAAAAAAAATTCTTATGTATGAGTAGACACATGTTTCTGCAGTTGAGCAGCATATACAGTCATGTGTCCCTTAGCAGTGGGGACAAGCTCTGAGAAATGCATCGTTCGGCAGTTTCATCGTTGTGTAAACATCATAGAGTGTACTTCTGCAGACCTGGATGGCTTGCCTACAGCACACCTGGGCTATATGGTCTAGCCTAGTGCTCCTAGGCTACAAACCTGTACAGCATGTAATTGTAATGAATACTGTAGGCAATTGTAAGACAACGGTATTTGTGTGTCTAGACATCCCTAAGCATAGAAACGGTACAGTACAAATACAGTATAAAAGATAAAGAATAGTACACTTGTATGGGGTACTTAGCATGAACAGAGCTTGCAGGACTGGCAGTTGCTCTGGGTGAGTCAGTGAGTGAATGTGAAAGCTGAGGACATTCCTGTTCACTATTGTAGACTTTATCAACCCTGCGCACTCAGGCTCCACTAAGTTCATAATTTTTCTCTCTCTTCAATAATAAGTTAACCTTAGCATACTGCAACATTTTTACTTTATAAATTTTTTAATTTTTTAAAACTTTTGACACCTTTAAAACACTTAGCTTAAAACAGGAACACATGGTACAGCTGTACAAAAATATTTTCTTTCCTCATATCCTTCTTCTATAAACTTTTCCCCATTTTAAATTTTTGTTTTAAACTTTTTTTGTTAAAAACGAACAGATACACACACACATTAGCCTAAGCCTGCTCGGGGTCAATATCATCATTACATCACTAGGCAATAGGAATTTCTCAGCTCTATTATAATCTTATGGGACCACTGTCATGTATGTGGTCCACTGGTGACCAAAACACCCATATGCAGCACATGGCTGCGCTCGCACTACACACGTGACAGTTAGAGACCACGCAGTGACTTGGGTCTGCAACAGGAGACTCACAACGTTCAATGAAATCCTGCTCATGTTTCTAATGATCAGCCAGCAAATATGGCTTGTCTATCATAGGGAAATATGAGAATAATAAAACCTTCCCTTTGAAGCTTTTATTTTCCCTACTGTGGACCTGGTTCTCTGCCCACTTCGGCAGGAAACCCTAAACGCTTTGGATGGCAGTGAGGAAAGCTTCAGCCCCTTCCCAGCTCTAGGGGTGCAGGCGTTCAGTGAAACTCACATCGCTTTGGCCTCCCCAGCTGGCGGGTCCCGTACACCTCCATCCCCTCTGCATCCACACACCAGCACTGGACCTGCTGCACGTCACACTGGACAGGCGTGTAGTCCCCTGAATCCTGACACTGAGGGAGGTAGGAGGTGTCTGTGCTGTTAATGTAGCCACTCAGCAAGATCTGCTGTTTCTGTAGCTGACAAAATGACAGACCTGTGGGTACAAGGAGCAGTGTTAGATAGAACTGCGGGGAAATTTCCAGGGACTGAGCCCAGGAAAACTCATGCTTCCTCCCCAGAGCGACACAGCTGAGAGGGTAATGACACACCCAAGGACACTCAGTGATGGGGTGGCAGCCACAGAACAGGCCTAGCTAGTATCCTGTGGACTGAGTTAGGGAAGGGTAGATCTCGCTGGTGCTACATCAATCAGTCAGGTATCCCAGAGCACAGTACTGTGGAGGGGAGATGGGATCGAGTGCAGGCCTCGTATTAGCAGAGCTTTTCTGAGTCCAGTTTTCTCCCCGGGCTCGCTGTGTAACCCTGGGGAAGCTGCTTCACCACTCTGAGTGAAGGTTAGAGGCATTAACTGCTATGGTTTCAGCATTTGTCCCCTCCAAATCTCATGTTGAAATCTGATCCCCAATGTGGTAGGTGTTTGAGTCCTGGAGGTGGATCCCTTATGAGTAGATGAATGCCTTCCCTCGGAGTGAGTGAGTTCCAGCTCTATTAGTGTCCATAAGAGCTGAATGTTAGAAAGAGCCTGGCACCTCCACCCTCTGTCTCTCTAGCTTTCTCTCATCACATGATCTCTGCACAGATGGTTCCTCTTCCCCTTCCACCATGAGTGGAAGCAGCCTGAGGTCCTCACCAGCAGCAGAAGCTAGTGGCATGCTTCTGCACAGCCTGCAGAGCTGTGAGCCAAACACACCTCTTTTCTTTATAAATTATCTAGCCTTAGGCATTTCTTTATAGCAACACAAATGGACTGAGACATTAGCAACGATCACCCCCTATTGAATACCTACTATGTGCCCAGTGTTTACATGTGTTCTAAATCCTCACAACATCATACAAGGCAGATGCTATATTTATGTTACAGATGAGGACTGTTATGTTACAGTGAGGATGCCTGACTCAGCCAAGCTCACACAGCAGGAGAGTATGGGGTCAGCATGCTCCCATGACAGCCACACTAGATGCATAAAACCAGTGCTCCAAACAGAGCTTTTAATCCATCAAAGGATAGTTTTGGTTTTAGGTTCAATTTCCTCATTTTGAGGTGGTTGCCTTAAGTTAACTGTTGTTTTAGGGTTATGACATGCTTTAAATGGGGACTGTGTTTCTTTGATTACTCACTACAATAATTATCTTAACTGGATAGCTTTGACCCAAGTCTTAAATTTTAGAAACACCTCACACTACGGGTGAGAAGGCACTTGGTATTTTTCTGGTGACTTTCTGATTTCAGGAGACGTTGATATCTGTTCACCATTGTCTTCTCAGCACCAGGCACGGTGCCTGGCTCATGGGAGGAACTGGGTAGATATTTGTTGAACAAATGACTGGACTTTCACAGTGGCCCTGCAGGAAAGAGGGCCTTCCATGGCTTGCAAGGAATGATTCTTATTCACAGAGGAGAAGCCAGCAGCCCAGAGGGAGGACCTGCCCAGTCACCCACCCAAATCCAGTGCTCATTCCTGGAAGTCAGTTGTCCTAGCAGGTTCCCTCCAAGGGACGTCCCCCATTCCCACTTACAAGCCACAGGCCGGCCTGGCTGCCTGCTGCCCAGCACTTCGCTGCCATCGGCACCCACACACCAGCAGGAGCGACCATCGTTCTGGCACTGGACAGTCCTGAGGAGGAGACACAGACCAGGTGACTCTGGGATGGGCCCCCAAAGCCACACGCCGGCTCCCACCGAGGCTACTTTTCTTCTTCGTTTCAATTCTTCCAAGTTTTGGTTCGTATAAATTAGGGAGAGAGTGGAGTGGAGAAGGGTGGCTGACCTGGGAATGGAAAAGCCCCACTTTTCCTGCCTGGCTAACACCTGCTCTGGCTCCTGCCCCAGCCATTCATTCACCACCTGTCCAGCCTGCCAGCCCCGAAGCAAGTGATCCACCCTGGAGTGCAGGGCTTCAGCCACATCCACCAAGTGTCCTCAGTCATTATGAGGCTGCAGAGGGTAAAGGCAGTGCCCACACTGTATGGATAGGGAGTGGGGACTTGGGGGTGGGATGTTAGTGGGGTCAGGGGCCGGCAGGGTACAGTGGGAAGCACATGGGTGGGGTCAGGCCAGGTCATAGAGTTGACTCCTCAGAAATCATGACTGAACTGAGACCTGCAGGATGGTCGGAGGTATAAGAAAGTAAAAGATATTCCAGGTAAAGGGAACAGCGTATGCAAAGCCTCCTGAAGAGAAGCCAGGTTTGAAACTGCAAGAGCCTGGAACAAGAGACGTGGGAATGGGAACATAAATAAGGCTGGGGAAAGTGAGACTTCCTCCTTAACTCCTTCCTTGCTGTTCCAGAATGCCCAGAGATCTAAGCGTCTCTGTACACTGGTGGGAGGTTAGTACACGTTAAGAGTGTACATAAGATAGCGACAGGGAGGGATGTTTCACAGATGTTTCCCAGAACGCAGTCATAGAGATGGAGTTCCCCTGATTCAACATGACTGGAATAGCACCGGGAAATTTCAATTGCCTGCACAGTGCAAAGGATTCCTGTCTATTCCGCAAGGAAGAATTGTCTAGATTATTACCACACTCACCACAGAGAGGGTCTCAGGCCCCAAGTCTGCATTAGGGCAGCTGGAGAAACCCCTTTCAGAGAGCAGCTTAATGAGGAGACAGTGGCCCAGAAGCCCAGAGGCAGCCTAGAGAGCTGGCCCGGGCAGGGGCAGCGGCAGCTAAGGACTGGGAAGTCAAGGCAGCCTCTGCTTCCACCACCCCAGCTTCTCAAGAGGATACTTGGAGGAGGGAGAGGTCCCAAAGCACAGATCATTTGACACCCCCCTCAACTCTGCCCCACCCCCACACACATCGTTTATTCAAGCCATCACAGAAAGAGTGATGTCAGGAAGAGAAGGGAGGGCAGTGGAAGGATGAAGCATGGATTGGGGTTCACGTGGTCAGATTGTCCAGTGTTGATCAGCTTGGGGAACTGAAAGGCAGGCACCTCCAAATGACAGTGACCAAGCCTCACAAGCACAAAGGAGTTGTAGGGCAGAGCTTGGGAAGAGAGGGGAAGGCATGAGATGCTGTTTATGGCATCTTGGACCTTGAGAGGTCCAAGCCTTACTGACATAAGCTGCTGCTGACATAAGCCTTACTGGAAGCTGCCGTCCTCTGCGCACTGGGGCACGTAGTCTGCTTGCTTCAGAAAGGCCCTTTCCCTCTGCAGCTCACAGGGACGAAGGGGCTGGGCATCCACCTGGTACTCTAGGAAAAGAAAAGTGATTCATCAGAGAAGAGTGTGGACTGGGCTGCCAGGAGAGATGGGCTCTCATAAGCACAGGTGCTTTTCCAGGATTATCATCATTACCTATGACAGCCTATCTTAAAATTTGGCAGCTAAGCACACTTTTTTCCAGTATGACATTAACTCATTCAATGTGCAACATTCCCCTAAGAGGTGACAGGCAATATATCCTTGTCACTCATGAGGCACCAACTCTCAGGCAGTGAAAGTCGTCTGCCCAAAGTCACGTAGCTGGCAAGTGAAGGATTCCAAAATCAACGCTGGGACTACACATTCCCCGCCCACCCCCACCCCGCCGCAATTCTCGTGAGGCTATTTGGAGTAAGTTAGAGAACCATAAGGAAGTTCTTGAATCTATCAAGCCATGCCCTGCAGATGTAGCACCTTCCAGATACACATTGAAATACAAATTAATTAATAACATACATGACGTATTCTCCATTGAGAACTCTTATAACACACAGGATCCTACCCAGAAATCACAACCACATCATGAGGCATGTGTTATTTGTTTACTTTTTAAATAAAAACAAAAACAAACAAAAAAAAACACAGAAGCTTGGCACTTTGCCCCAAGTCACACGGGTTAGTGGCTGAGCCAAGGACAGAACTTAGGGCTATTTCACTCCACAAGTAGATTTCTTTTTCTATGGCTTCTTAAATACCTCTTATGGATGACACAGACTTTGGAATAGCTAAGGGGATAAAAACCCAAGGTCAATGCCAAAAGTTTGCCAAAATGGCGGGGCGAGGGTGACCTAGAATTGAATTAGGAAGATCAACCACATTTCCCATCTCTGCTCCATCAATCACTAGCTCTGTGACCTCAAGTAATTCAGTTTGCCTCTCTCTAGATCTGCCTCTTTATCTGAAAAAAAAAAAAGAAAAAGTAAATTACTGACTTGTGGGATTTGTGAAGATTAAATTTGATTGCATCTGTTCAAAGGCCCAAGGCAGAGCCTGGCTGACACTGGAGCTCCCTCCCCATGTCTGGCTCCATGGCCTCACAACTTACCAAAGATATTGGCCGACACCCAGCAGACGGAGGCCAGCAGGCTGAAGATCTCCAGGACCAGGGCCATTTTCCTGGCCCTTCCCAGGAGGAAGGAGGAGAAACCACTGCTTGCCCTAGGTCCCCTGGCCAGGGAGCTTTTATAGAGCTGCTGTTGGCACTTTCCTTCCCACCCACAGGTCCTCAGTGAGGCAGTGCCCCATCCTGTTTTCTCTGCTGGTCACAAGGAGCTCCCTCCACCTGTGTCTGCTCCTTCTGCGGGCACTCGTGTGGCCAGTGGAGCATGAGGATCTTGTCTAAACTGTGGGGGAACAGAACTGGGTGGGGTGACTTCAAAATCCTTCTTTATGGGTAAAGACCAAAGCTCTGTATCCTTGGAGGCAACAGGCTCAAACCCATAGTGAGGGAAAAGCAATCCTTTGTTCTTTCCTCCCCACCCCCAACCCTTTCTCCTTCTCTTTCTTTCCTTTATTGTCTTCCTTTCTTTCTTCTTTCCTTCCTTCCTTCTTTCCTTCCTTCCTTTCTTTCATTTCTTCCTTCCTTCCTTCTTTCCTTCCTTCCTTTCTTTCATTCCTTCCTTCCTTCTTTCCTTCCTTCCTTTCTTTCATTTCTTCCTTCCTTCCTTCTTTCCTTCCTTTCTCCCTTCTATCCTTCTTTCCTTTCTTTCTTCCTTCCTTCTTTCCTTCTTTCCTCCTTTCTTTTCTTTCTTCCTTCTTTCCCTCTTTTCTTTCTTCTATTCTTTCTCTAACAACATTTTAGAGCTCCACAGTAGCAGGCACCTAATCTAGCAATGAGGATATGGCAGAGAACAAAACAGGTAAAATCACGCCCTCATTAATACAGACTGTGAAAACTTTAGTGAGGGAAGCAAAATACACACACACACTCATATTCATATTTCTATTCTTCTCCCCTCTTTCCTAGGACCTCAGACTGTGTCAACAAAAAGAAAGCAGGAACTGTGTATTCCACAGAAATCCTGTATGTAAGTTCGGTTTCTCCTGGCAAACAAGGCTTCCTTCCTTCAGTACTATTCCTGTGAGACCTGGGAAAACTCACCTCATCTCCCTGAGCCCAAGCCTCCTTCTCTAGAAAGCAAAGTTAAAAGTAGAATAATAATATGTCCCATTTGTTAAGGTATTTGTAAGAGAATAAATAGATATGAAGAGCACATGCTCACTAGATGCGAGTGGTTATTATTATTATTATTATTATTATTGATTTTCTTATTTTGCAAAAGCATCATGCCAGGGAACAGCAAGTATTCAGAAGACCAACCCAGCTGGGTAAGGAGCTAGTGACAGATAGGGTCAGGAACTGGCAGGTAATGAGGGCAGGTTGCTGAGCCTGGCACCTGAGGAGAGACAGAGGGACCTGTGAGAATCTGGAGGACATGGTCCCCAGGAGAGTGAAGGGCAGGAGGACAAGCTGGAAAGTGGAAGAGACTCCAAACCTTGGGGGAAATAAAGGGGCTGATATAGCTGCCGTGCCGTAGACAGTACTACCTTCCACAAATAGGGTTATGAATATTATATGTGTTAAGATATGCAAAGTGCTTAAAACAGCATTTGACACATAATAAGTATCCAGTGTTAGCTACTGTACTAGTCTGCTATGGGTGTTATCACAAAGTATCACAGACTGGGTGGCTTAAGTAACAGAAATTTATTTTCCCATATTTCTGAAGGCTGGAAGTCCAAGATCAAGATGTCAGCAGTGTTGGTTTCTTTGAAGGCTCCTCTCCTGGGCTTGCGAATGGCCATCTCCTCCCTGTGTCCTCACTTGGTCTTCCCTGTGTGTGTGTTGGTGTCCTAATATTTATTTCCTTTAAGGACACCAGTCATATTGGATTAGAGCCCACCCTTGTGACCTCATTATGTATTTAATTACCTATTTAAAGACCCTACCTCCAAATGCAATCACATTCTGAGGTCCTGGGTTTAGGACTTCAGAATATGGAATTGCGGGGAGGACACAATTCACTCCATAACAGCTGCTGTCATCATTGTTGGGTTCATGATACAAACTAGAGAAAGTAAAACAAAACAGTCATTTTAAGTGTCAGGGTGTGGGATTAAAAACAGGTGAGAACCCGTGCTCTGCCCATCCTTCCTGGGGACCATACGTGCCTGGAGCTCCCACATCTCTCTCTAGCTCAGTCTCCAGCCAGACTTTTTTGAGCTTAGGTCCACTCTGCCTGGACACCCTACAGATATTTCAAATTCAACACATCTTAATCTGAACTCCTCAACCTTTCTCCTGACATCACACCATTGGCTGTCTCTGTGATAGCAAATCCAAGCCCCATCCTAAGCCTCTCTCCTCAAGTCTTATCAGCCTCCAGGTCCTACCAGGCTGCTGCTCATTTCTACTTATTGGGTCCTCCCCTCCTCTGCATCCTCACTCTTCCTGCCTCCATCACATCCCCTCAGCTCAGAACCAGCCAGCCAGAATAGCCTGCTGTACTGCCCCTCACCAGGGTTTCCCCACTAGCTGCAGGGACAGTCCTCTAAAATATGACCATCCATGTCACTTTGTAGATTCTACAAAAAGAGTGTTTGGATCCCGGTGAATCAAAACACAGTTTCCATTCTGTGATATGGAATCGACACCTTGTGATGTGCTGTTGGGGATGGAGACTCAGCCAACAGATGCTCAGGAGGTGTCGTGGAAGGGAGATCAATTCACCCTGGGGAGGACAACTTGGATTAAGACCTAGATGTTAGGCAAAGGTGAGCTGGGGAGTGTATTGACATTTACTGGAAAAGGCAATACAAGAAGAAGAACTTACCTGCCTGACGCCCTGCTGCCCCATTACATAGGCCAAGTTCACCTCAGGCTATGGAGAGCCGGCGGCATCCTTCTCTCTACAGCAATATAATAAGCACAGCATTGTGCAGTCCATGGTCATTTCTCCATTTCTACATGCTCTAAAGCAGATAAATCTTAGAAAAAAATTGAATGCGGTTAAAGATTTACCACAAACCTCACTCACCATGCTTCCCATTGCCCTAAAATGCATGCATAGAGCTTGCACAGGTTGGCCTCTGTGCTGAATCATTCTCGCTGGCCTCGTCCCTGAGAAGCAACCCACAGAACCATGCCAGAGGTGTCTCTGCTTCACTGGGTTTGGTGCTTTAGGACCTCTGGTCTCAGGGTTCATGAAGCAGGCCAGGATATCACTGGAATGAAGAGTACTATGAGAGAGGAACGGCAGGCCTGTGAGCTGACTCCACATCAGACCCCACCTAGAGAAGCAGCAAGGCGTTAGGAGCCTGTGGGGGAGCACTCAGTACTCCGAAATGCACAGGCTGCCTTCAAAATCCATGCAAAGAGCTTCCCTCCATACGCAAAAGCAGAGGTGCTTCTCTCCACTCAAGCAACAAAGCATCAAGCTTCAAGAGAATTGAGCCAATGTGTCACTTCCACCACCCTGAAACCTCTTTCTCATAATGACTCAGCTACTGGTCCCTGCTTCTACCTCTTCTCCACTGAGCTCTGAGAACATACAGGCTTCCACAACGACTCCACATGGCAATGTCCTAATCTTTCTTCACCAACTTGCTCCTTGCTCAGACCTCCATCACTCTGGCAGACTCTTCATCGCTGGCCCTGCCACCTCTCCCAGTCTCCTTGGCCCAAAATACAACTGCATAACCTTCCCTTTCATCTCTGTCATTCTTTAATACTAAGGTGCTTCATATAATAGGTGCTTACTGAAGATTTAGGGGGAGATGGAGAGTAAGAGGAATATAGGGGAGGAAATGGCTTCAAATGCATCATCAGGCACCACTGTTTCTGATATCCATCTATCAGCTGTCATGCACCACAGGGAATTGCTTCCCAGTCATCTCTCCTTTAGTCCAGCCTGCCACTATATTGCTGGATCCCTGCTACCACTTACGGACAGCTTCTCCCCATCCTCTACATACCCAGGGACACAAAACCACAACCCTTCTTCTCCTAGGTTTCTATGGCAATAATAAACATTTCTGGTTCTTGGTTTCTCACCCCAGAAAGATGGAGTGAAAAATACACTTTTCCCTATACCTCCTACTAAGTATAGCTAAAACCATGAATATTATATTTAAAATAAACATAAGAAGGCACTGAAAGGTAGAGAGAAGAAAGACTGGCTATCAACCTCAGGATCAGAGGGACGAGATATATGGTAGGAGTTTCCTGGATTGTATTTGGCCTCCTGTGTCTCAGATGAGATGCTGGAGAAGCTGGACATTCAGAAATGCCAATGAGCACGGACAAAACAAGCCCCCAGAAAAGCCTCTTGAGCCAAAGTTCCAGGAAAGGGTGGCAGACTGGTAAGACAGGAAACTTTCAGATAACAACCTCTTTACTATATCAAATATCTCAGAAAATTTGTCTCTAACCCCACCAAGCCAGCCAAGGTCAAGTGAGGAGCCCAGATTTCCACCTGTGTCAATCTGTAAGGAGGTTCCCCAATCCCCCTGACTGGGTTTGTCAGAGGAGGCAGAGTGTGGAGCTGTGACTTTTACCCTGCTGGGCAGGAATGAGCCTCCTCTTTCTGCTGTATCAGTGGAGACCTTGTAGGGAGCCTGAACTTCTGCTCTCATCCAGTGGTAATAAGGTGTCACTCTCCCCCTTGCCACTTAGGTGGTGTCAGAAGAGACCTAGTGAAGAATCAGGACTTTCATAATTGTCCAGCAGTAACAAGGCCATCTCCAAGTGGTGTCCATGAAAGGCCACATGATGAGCAGTAACGAGGCAACCCTGACCCTCCCAGGCGGGGTGGCATCAGCAGAGAGAAGAGACTGAATTGCCATCCCCGCCCAGCAGTACAGAAAAGCACAACAGCTTCCAGGTGTCAATGGAGTAACAACTTGGACTTCCAGCCCCACCTGGCAGTAATGAAGTGGCATCTCCTGTTTCCCAATGCAGTGATGTCATAACAGTTCTTCTAAAATGAGATCCAGAGTTTCTTAACACCCAAATTGTTCAAGTTTTGATCAAAAATCATTAATTGTACCAAGAACTAGGAAAAATCTCAACTTCAGTGAGCAAAGACTATCAATATATGCCAGCATCTGGTGACACAGATATCAGAATTATTTGATATGGATTTTAAAACAATCATAAAAATGCTTTAGTGAGCAATTATAAATGTATTCGAAGCAGGTGAAAAAAATAGAATTTCTCGGTAAAGAAATAGAGGATATAAAGAATAACCATATGGAAATTTTAGAACTAAAAAAGAAAATAACCAAAACAAAACACTCGATATATGTGGCCTCACAACAAAATGGAACAAACAGAGAAAATAACCCAGGAACTTGACAGAACAATAAAAATAACCCAATTTGAAAAACACAGAGAAGAGAATATAAAAAGAACCTCAATGACCTACAGAACTATAACAAAAGATCTAACATTCATGTTATCAGAATGCAAGAAAGAAAAAAAAAGGTAAAACTGAAAATTTGAAAAAAATAATGGCTGAAAATTTTTCCAAATTTGGCAAAAGCCATAAAACTACAGATTTAGGAAACTGAGTAAACACCAGAGTATGAACTCAAAGAAACCAATACCAAAACATATCAAAGTCAAATATCTGAAAATTAAAGACAAAAATAACTTGTGAGAGTAGCAAGAGAGAAACATCTTTCCTACAGAGGAAAAACAATTTGAATAATAGCAGATTTCTCATGAAAAATAATGGAGGGCAGAAGGTTATGGTTCGACACTTTTCAAGTGCTGAAAGAAAGGAATTGTCAGTCCAGAATTCCATATCCAGTGAAACTATATTTTTTTAAGAATGAGGACAAGAATCAAGAGATTCTCAGGTGAAGGAAAACTATTTGTCACCAAAAGATCTTCCCTAAAAGAATGGCTAAAGCAAGTTTCAAAACAGAATGAAAATGACAAAAAAAGAAATCTTGAAACATTAGTAAAGAAAAAGGAACAATTAAATGGAAAAGAAATGGGTAGATGTGACAGTTCTTTCTTCTCTTCCTGAGTTTTCTAACTTATCTTTGATGATTGAAACAAAAATAACAACACTGTCTGATGTGGTTTTAACTAAACAGAGAGGTAATATTTAAGACAATTATATTATAAATGATGGAGGGTAAAAAT
Organism: Mandrillus leucophaeus; assembly: GCF_000951045.1. Lineage (NCBI taxonomy): Eukaryota > Metazoa > Chordata > Mammalia > Primates > Cercopithecidae > Mandrillus > Mandrillus leucophaeus. The sequence continues at coordinate 4,565,559 of NW_012101732.1, forward strand.
ATGAAAAAGGGATAAGCTTTCTATACTTCACTAAAAATGGGAAAGTTGCCAATAGCAGTACATTATATGTTATGTATGTATAATGTAATACTTAGAGCAGTCACTGAAAAAGCTGTACAAAGAGATACACTCAAAAATGTCAAAGATAAATCAAAATGGAATTCTAAAAAAAAAAAAAAAAAGTTACCTCACGGAAAGGGAGGAAAAAGAAAATAGAGAAATGGAAAACAGAGAGAACCAGCATGGCTCATGCCTGTAATTCCAGCACTTTGGGAGGCCGAGGCAGGAGGATCGCCTGAGGTCAGGAGTTCAAGACCAGCCTGGCTAACATGGCGAAACACCGTCTCTACTAAAAATACAAAAATGGGCAGGGTGGTGCACACCCGAAGTCCCAGCTACTTGGGAGGCTGAACCAGAAGAATCACTTGAACCCAGGAGGTGGAGGTTGCAGTGAGCTGAGATCACGCCATTGCACTCCAGCCTGGGTGACAGAGCAAGACTCTGTCTCAAAAATAAAATAAAATTTAAATTAAAATGGCAGCTTTAAGCCCCAAAATATCAATTATTACAATATGGTTAAAATTAGTATAATATTAAAAGACAGAGGTTGGCAGAGTGTATAATAAAATATGACTTACCAATATACTGTCTACAAAAAGTTCACTTCAACTATAATAACATAGGTGGTTGAAAGTAAGGAATGAAAAATGATGTACCATGCAAATATTAATCAAAAGAAAGGAGTGGCTTTACTAATATCAGGCAAATAAAAAGTTAGCAAATAAAAATAGCAAATAAAATTCTGAGGGACAGAAAGGAATATTGCGTAATGACCTAAGGATTAATCCTCCAAGAAAAGATAGCAATCCTAATGTGTATGCATTAAACAACAGAGCTGCAAAATAGGTGAGGCAAAAACTGATAGAACTGAAAGGAGAAATAGACAAATCAGTTGTAATTGGAGACTTTAACACCTCTCCCTCAACAACTGATAGAACAACTAGACTGAAAATCAGCAAGGATACAAAAGAACTCAACACCATCAACCAGTAGCATCTAATCAACATTTATAGAATACTCCATCCAACAGAGAAGAATACATGTTCTTTTCAAGCATCCATGGAATATATACCAAGATAGACCATATCCTGAGCCATAAAATAAATGTTGACAAATTTAAAAGAATTGAAATCATACAGAATGTGTTCTGTGAACAAAAGGAATCAAAGTAGAAATAAATAAGGGAAAGACAACAGGAAATTTTCCAATCTCTTGGAAACTTAGCATACTTTAAGTATCCCCTGGGTGCTTAAATGGAAAACAGAGAGGACCAGCATGGCTCATGCCTGTAATCCCAGCACTTTGGGAGGCCATGGATCAAAGAGGAAGACTCAAAGGATATTTTAAAATACATTGAACTGCATTAAAATATAAATACAACATAACAAAATTTGTTGAACACAGCTAAAGCAGTACTGAAAGAGAAATTCATAGCAAAAGTTTATAGTAAAAATGTTTACATTAGGAAAAGGAAAAGTTACTCATTAACCAGGTAACTATCAACATCTATGGAAAAGGGATGAAACAAGAAGCCAAGAGCATCTAGGGAAGAATTATTCTCATAGACCGAAAATCAGGAATGAGGCAGAAGCACTCCCAAGTTTCCCAAAATGCCTCCCTCCATACTCTGCCTAAGTCCAGGGGTCTCTACCATTAAAGAAAGAATGGTTGACACTTGGAGAGGAAAAGACCATCCATCAGAGTCACCCTGCATTCATCAGAGTGGTTCTGGTCTCCATGACACTCTACCAAGAGGACTATTTAATCTCTCTGTGCCCCAATTTCCTCATCCACAAAGTTGTAATGCTATTAGTGCCCAACTTCATAGGATAATGTAATTATAAATGAAGTAATAAATATAAAATGCTATTCGTGCCCATCTTCATAGGATGATGTAATTATAAATGAAGTAATAAATATAAGATGCATAGTAGTACCTGGCATGCAATAAACACTTGATATCATTTTTCTTGAAAAAATGAGAATGTTTCAATGGTGGTAGCCCCAGATGCTAGTCTTATTTAAGATGCATCTCCTTATATTGAATATACTTGAAACCTCTCAGTTTTTATTTCTCCTTTGAGCCCAATGTGAAACACTGAAGGTGGATGTATCTGGCCGTACTTCTACTGGCTCTTGTGAACAGCCATGCACAACCCTGTCTCACACTGGCTGTTGCCCTGGAATTTTGCAACCCTCTGAAATCTTACCCTTGGGAATGTTTCCTCCTTGTCCCCCAATTTTTTTCAGTGGAAATATCATTTTTAGCTTATGGAGGTTTTTGAAGGCTGTCACTCTATGGGACTGGTAATGATTAGAAGCTCGTTGCTCCCGAAAACACTGCTTTTCTTTATTTTGTGTCTTGAGTAGTAGTTGTTTTGCTACATTGTTTTCTGCTGTAGAGAAATATGACACTGACATTTTGTTTTCCACTATGGTTCTCCCCTTTGCTTTCTGAAAGGCCCAGCCTGTTTTCTAATAGGTTAACTAGCTTAAGTCACTCTCCTTTCTTCGCTGATTCATTTTGGGCTGGGATGGTTTGCCGGATTTGAGCCTTTCTTTTTGTTCTGTTTTTTGTAGAAATATTTTTAAACATATGCCACTAGATTTTGTCCACTTGTTTCTCTCAGATCTGAGGAAATAAAATCAATATACTCTGGGACTGCCCAAAGCATTAGTCATTCAGAACTATCTTGTCCACCGCCACTTCCTCAAGTGTCTCTGTCAAGACATTCTGCCATGTGACCAACAGTTCAGACATGTACACTATCTTGTTTTGCCTGGCCCCTTCAATGGCTCTCATATTAGTGTGCCTCACTTTAAAGCCATCATTCTGTAAATTTTTCAGGCATGTTTCCTTGGGGCATAAGTAGCGTCTGTATCTCCACCACTGCATGAAGATGGCTACCTCACCTTGAAACTCACTAAAACCACTTTGAATACTCTGTGTGTTTGGTCCAATCTTCTTACATCTGTCTAGGTTTTCTGTAAGCATCCCATATAGTAGCCCATTCCTCATGGGATGGTTCCCACTTACTGAGCTCTCTATTTGTGGTTTTAAGATGGAACTTCTCAACTGTTGGTTGATCCTAGTTTTCTCCTTGAATAAATCCAACAAAAGAGCCAAGATCTTCCAAGATCTCAGAGTGCAATGTGGTCCAATCTTTCCAAGGTTGTTTTGATTTGTAAAAATTAAGATGTTTCTGCTTTCTCTAGTGTCTACTTTTAGATCAATTGAATTCCCTGTGCATCTCCACTTCCCACTTGTATCAGCCTACCCTGGCCTTCAAAGCCCTATTTTATATTTAAATCTGACCAGTCTGCCTTCACAGATTGCACCCTTTCTTCAAAGCAACACTCTATCTTCCTTAATTTTGTTTTCATTCTTTCAAGGCTTCTGTGTTGATTGTAAGAAAGAGACATATTTTTCTCATGACTGCATTTCCTCCTTGATTTCCTGAGCCAACCTGATTCCTAGAGACAGTGTGTTGCAAGGATGAACTTTAAATTGCCTGTGGGTTTGTAATAATTTCACTGATTTTGTTCTTTCTCAAAATATAGCATATTAAAACTATCCTTTCATATTCCTTTTTCAGAAATAGAAATTTGAAGTTTCTAATTTTTTAAAATTAGTAGACTTTACAGTTTCTGATTTACAGAAAATCGAGCAGATAGTAGAGAGTTCCCATATACCCTCCTTCCCCATGCAGTTCTCCCTACTGTTCACATTTTATATCAGCGGTGCATTTGTTACAATGAACCATTATTGGTGCATTCTGAACTACAATCCATAGGTTGCATTTTCACTCTTATCTCATATAGTTTTTTCTATAACTTTTTATTTTGAAATAATTACAGACTTACCCAAAGTTGCAGTAGTAGTACAAAGTTCCCATATACCCCTTATTCAGTTTCACCTAACGTTAACATCACATCAGAACAATACTATTAACTGAACTGAATACTGTAATAGAATTTCACGAATTATTGCACTAATGTTCCTCTTTCTGTTCCAAGGTCCACCAATCCAGTATTTAACATTTTATTTGGCTGTAACATCTCCTTGGTTTCATCATAGTCAACAAATTTGATGTGTATGTGTTCTTTTAAAAAATTTTTAAAAAGACTTTGGTGAGATAACTCACATACCATATAATTTGCCTATTTAAAGTGTATTAATTCAACAGCTTTTGGTACCTTGACATAACTTTGCCTCCATCACTATAAATTTCAGAATGTTATCCTCAAAAGAATCCCCCACCCTTTAGCCATCATCCTCCATTTTCCCCCACAGCCCTAGTCTAATCAATCCAGTTTCTGTCCTGTAGATTTTTCTATTTTGGAAAATTCATATAAATTGAATCATACAATATGTGGTCTTCTGTGATTGGCTTCCTTCACTTAGTATGAGGTTTCCAATGTTCATCTATGTTGTAGATGTGTTGTAGCATGTATCAGTAATTCATTTGTTTTTATTGCTGAATAATATTCCATAATGTAGATACACTACATTTTATTGATCAATTTATCAGTTGGTGCACATTTGTGTTGTTTCTGCTTTTTGGCCATTATAAAATAATACTGCTGTGAACATTTGTAAATAAGTTTTTATGTAGACATGTTTTCATTGCTCTTGGGTACATCAATATCAGACAGAACAGATTTTAAGACAAGGAGTATAACTAGAAACAAAAAGACATATTTAATAATAATGAAAAGGTTAACATGCCAGGATATAAAAAATTATAAATACACACAAACACAGACTACAACAGAGACCCAAAAGCACAATGTAAAATTGATTTAATTGAAAAGACAAATAGACAATTCAACCGTTTTAGTTGGTAATTTCAATATCTCTTTCTTAATAGTTGATATACCAACTAGAGAGAAATCAGTGAAGATATAGCTAAACTCTTAACCAACTTGACGTAACTGATATATATAGAACATTTCACATAACAATAGCACAATACACATTCTTTTCAAGTGCACATTTAATATGCTAGGCATAAAACAAGACTTAATAAATTGAGAAGGACTAAAATCATTTAAGAATATTCTCCAACAATAATGGGATAAAATTAGAAATAATCAACAGAAGGAAATCTGAGAAATCCCCATGTACTAGGAAATTAAACAACATTTCTAAATAATCCATGGTCAATAAGAAATCACAACAGAAATTAGAAAATCTCTCTCACTGAATGAAAATAGAAAGTAAAACATGCCAAAAAAGTACGATATGCAATTAAGTCAGTGCCTAGAGGGAAATTTACAGCTTTAAATGCCTAGATTCAAAAGAAGAAAGATCTAAAATCAGTAATCATAGTTTTCACCTCAAGAAGCTAAAGGAGGGAAAAAATAAAGGGAAGAAAGAAAGGAAATTCAAAAGATCAGAGCAGAAATGAATAAAACATGAATCAAAACACAACAGAAAAACTAAAATAAAGCAACAGTTTCTTGAAAAGGCTAAAAAAAATGACAAACTTCTAGGTAGACTGAGGATTTGGGGTGAGGGGAAGAAGAGAAAGGAAGGAAGGAAGGCGGGAGAGAGGGAGAGAGGGAGGGAGAGAAAAGCAGCCAATTATAAAATCAAAAATAAGAGACATGACTAGAGACTAACCATAAATTAAAATAATTTTAAGTGACAATTACAAAAACTCACATTAGACAATTAGATGAAATGTACATATTCCTAGAAAGATGCACACTTCTAAAATGAGCTCAAAAAAGAAATGAAAAATCCGAATATCTATATTGATAAAATATTTTTATTTTATCAGTAATCAGTGATTCAAAATCTTCTCCAAATGTGAAGGCCAATCCCAGTGGTTACACTGGTGAATTCAACTACACATTTAAGAAAGAAATAATACTAACTTAAGTCTTCAGAAACTACAGAAAAAAAAGGAACGCTTTCCAATTAATTTAATAGAGCCAGTATTACCCTGGTATCAAAGCCACACAAAAATCTTACAGGAAAATAAAACTACAGAACAATACTCCCATATGAATACAAATATAAAAATCCCTATCAACATAATAGCAAGTCAAATCCAGCAATATATAAAATGCATTTTATATCATGACAAAGTAGGGTCTATTCTGGGAATTCAAAGTTGGGTTAACCTCTGAAAGAATTCATGTACTACACTATATTAAAAAATACAAAAGTTATACGACCATGTCAACAGAAACAGAAAAACACATTGTCAAAATCCAACACCCATTAATAATAACCATAAAAAAACTCTTAACAAACCAGAAAAAAAGGTAACTTCAATCTGATAAAAGGCATGTACTAAAAATTTAAAGATAACATCATCTTTAATAGTGAAAGACTGCATGTTTTCTCCCAAGGGAATGAGGCAAGAATGTCCGCTCTCACCTCTTTTATTCATATTGGACTGAATGTTCTTGCCTGTGCAATAATGCAATGAGAAATAAAGACATACACATTAATAAAGAATAAATAAATGTGTCTCTATTCATAGAAAACGTAATTTATACAGAAAATCTTAGGGAATATATAAAAATTCTAGGACTAATGAGTGATTTCAGCAGATATAAGATTTTAAAAACTCAATTATATTTACCTGTTCTAGTAGTAAAACATGTAAAAATGAAGAAAACAGTTCCATTTAAAATATAATCAAGAAAAAATACTTAGAAATAAATTAAACAAAATAAATGCAAAATCTGAACACTCAAAAGTACAAGAAAACTGCTGAGAAACAAATACATAAATTCTACACAAATGTAGAAATATACCATGCTCATGGATCAGAAGATTCAATATTGTTGAGACAGCAATTGATCTCTAGATTCGGTGCAATTCCTGTCAAAATTCCAGCAGGTTTTAAAAGAAGTTGACAAGCTGATCCTAAAATGTTTATGGAAGTGCAAAAATAAAATCTAGAATTAGCAAAAACATTTTATGGAACAACATAATTAGAATTATGCTACCTAATTCCAAACCTTACTAGAAAGCTATAGTAATTAAGACAGTCTCATGTTGGCATAAGGACAGACATATATATTAGTGGACAAAGAATATAGGGTGCAGAAATAAACTAACATAATTATGGTTACTTTTCTCTCAAGAAAGGCACCTAGGTAATTCAAAGGGAAAAAAGATAATCTTTTCAACAAATGGAGCAATTGGATATTGACATGTAAATTAAAACAGTAAGATAAGCCAGGCGCCGTGGCTCACGCCTGAAATCCCAGCACTTTGGGAGGCTTAGGCAGGCGGATCACCTGAGGTCAGGAGTTCAAGACCAGCCTGGCCAATATAGTGAAACCCCGTCTCTACTAAAAATACAAAAATTAGCCGTGTGTGGTGGCTCATGCCTGTAATTCCAGCTACTCAAGAGGCTGAGGCATGAGAATCACTTGAACCGGGGAGGTGGAGACTGCAGTGAGTCGAGATCACACCACTGCACTCTAGCCTGGGGGATAGAGTAAGACTGTCTCAAAAACAAAAAAAACAAAAAAAAACACTGTAGGATAGCACTGCACACTTAAACAGCTAAAACCTTAAACACTAACACTACCAAATGCTGGCAAGGATATGGAGCAAGTGAAACTGTCATTCAATTGACCATGATTTTTAGGTCTATATCTGGATGCTCTGTTTTTATACTGTGGATCTACATCTCTATCTTTATGCCATGTCTATACTGTCTTGAAGATTGTAGCTTTATAATCAGCCTCAAAATTAGAAATTGGATTACCTCCAACTTTGTTCTTCTTGAAATTTCTTTGGCTATTCTAGGTCCTTTGCATTTTCATATACATTTTAGAATAAGCTTGATAATCTATTTCAAAAAGTCTTCTGGGATTTTAAGTAGGATTGCATTATATTTACAGGTCAATTTTGGGAGAACTGACCTTTCAGCAACACGGAGTCTTCCAATCCATTATCCTGGTATATCTTTCGATTTATGTCATCTTTAATTATTCTCAGCATTGTTTTTGTAGTTTTCTGTATATACCTTAAACATTTTTAAAATTTTATCTGTATTTATATTTTGATACTGCTGAAAATAGCATTTATTTCCAATTGCTCATTGCTAATGCACAGAAATATTAGTTCTGGTAGCATTTTGGTAGATTCCTTAGACGTTTCCAGGTACAAAACACATCAACTAAAAATGTTTCTTCTTCCTTTCCAATTGGTTTACTGTTCTTTTTTTTATTGCCCAGTTCCATCTTACCCTGGCAGGACCTCCAATACAATGCTGGATAGAAGTCGTGGTAGTGAACATTCTTGCTTTGCCCCTCATCTTAGGGAGGAACATATTCTTTTGCCACTATGATGTTAGATTAAGTTTCTTGGTATACGCCCTTTGTATAGTTATAAATTACAAATTCCTTTCCAAATTTAATGTGCTCACGGGACATAATTAGGAACCTGAATTTGCAAACTGTGTTTGGCATTAACTCCTGCTTCAGAAGACGCCTGATAAATTATGTTCGCGTGAGGAATATGAGAAAACATATTCTTAATTTTGTATTTTTTCAAGGAATAAAGAACAGAGAGCTAATGGAAAAGAAACTTTTATCTAATATTATAAATGTACATTGGCATTTAAATTTTTTTTAAATAGCTTAATACTAAATGGGAAAAAATACCTGTGATTGTAACATTGAAGATGCCAGCTAATTTTCCACAGAGCAATGCTATGGAATACAAAATGTACTGACATTTTGTTTTCTTCTGAAAAAAATCCTTGCTAAATGTACTCTGTTGAAAATCCCTGTGTTGTCAATGTTCTCAGTTGTAACAATGTTGTAAATGTTCAATTTGTTGAAAATTTAAAAATCTAAAAATAAACAAATTCCTTTCTAATCTGTTTTCTGATTTTAAATCATGAATGGATGTTGAAATGTGTCAAATACTTTCTTTTATTAACATGTAGTTTGTATTGTTTTTTTTTTTTCTTTTTTGAGGCAGAGTCAGGCTGGAGTGCAGTGGCGCGATCTCGGCTCACTGCAAGCTCCGCCTCCCAGGTTCATGCCATTCTCCTGCCCACCCTCCCGAGTAGCTGGGACTACAGGTGCTCACCACCATGCCCGGCTAATTTTTTTGTATTTTTAGTAGAGATGGGGTTTCACCATGTTAGCCAGGATGGTCTCTATCTCCTGACATTGTGATCCACCTGCCTCAGCCTCCCAAAGTGCTGGGATTACAGGCGTGAGCCACTGCGCCCGGCCATAGTTTGTATTCTTTTATTGAGATGTTTTATTACATTGATTTTTGAATATTAAAGCAACTTCATATTCCTACGAAAATACTCAACCTGATCTTGATATATTATCCTTTACATCGCTGGGTTTGGTTTGCTAATATTTTGCTGAGGATTTTGTATCTATATTCAGGAGGAATATGTATTGACCTTCTGATATCTTTTTTTTTCTGGTTTTGGCAAGAGGTCAAAGTTCACCTCAGGACATAAAGATAAATTTTTTTTGTACTTTCTGCCAGTGTTTACATAAAATCGAGATTACATCTTCCTTAAATGTTATAATAGAATTCACATTTAGGCCTGAAGGTTTTTTCTGTTGTTTTGAGAGAGGGCCTTGCTCTGTCACCCAGGCTAGAGTGCAGTGGTACAATCACCACTCACTGCAGCCTCAACCTGGGCTCAAAGCGATCCTCTCACCTCAGCCTCTTGAGTAGCTGGGACTACAGGCAGGTGCCACTACACCTAGCAATTGTTTTATTATTTTTATTTGTAGAGACAGGGTGTTGTTATGTCGCCCAGGCTGGTCTCAAGTGATCCTCAAGTGATCCTTCTGTTTTGGCCTCCCAAATTGCTGAGATTACAGGCATGAGTCACTGTGCTCAGCCTAAATTTTTAATTATAAATTCAAATTTTTTTATTTCTTTTTTTTTTTTTCCTTTGGTAATTTGTGTAGTTTGAGGGATTTTTCCATTTCAGCTAAGCCTCAAATTTATGGAAATGTATTCACTGTGTCTTAAAAAACTCTGTTGGATCCACACTAATGTCCCCTTCCTCCATTCTAATTACTTATTAACCTCCTAGACAGTATCAATTTTTGTTCTGTTCAAAGAACCAGCTTTCTATTTCTGTATTTTGTTCATTTAGTATTTCATTGGTTCCAGCACTATCATTATTTCCTTGCTATTATGCTTATTTGGCTTTAATTTGCTCTTTATCTTCTGGTTTCTTAAGGTGAAATCTTTTGTCGCGATTTTGTACTTTTATAAATGTAAGCAAAAGCTATAATTTCTAACATTGATTGAGGTGTATCCCACAAATTTTGGCATGTTGTTTTCATTTTCATTCTATTTAAAATATTTTCTAATTTTACTTGTATTTTTTCTTGCGCTCATGGGTTATTTAGAAGTACACTGTTTAATTCCCTAACATTTGGGAACTTTTCCAGACTATCTTCCTGGTATTGATTTCCAATTTAATTCATTTGTGGTCAGAGAGCATATTGTGCATGATTTCAATTATTTTACATTTACTGAGACTGTGTTATATTTACCTTTATTGAGACATGTTGTTTTATGGCCTAGCATACAGTCTATCATCTTTAGTGTTCCATGTACACTTAAAAAGTATGTTCTTGTGTTGTTGGACAGAATTTCCATAAATGTCCATTTTAAGTCATTTTGGGTGATTTTTGCTTAAGTCTTCTATTAATACATCTTGACTTTGTCTACTTGTTCTATCAATTAGTGCTAAATTAGGAGGGGTGCAATGGCCAACCACAATTTTAAATTTTTCTATTTATTCAGTGATATTAGTGCTTGCAGTACGTATTTTGATGCTTTTTAAAACTGCAGTGCACCATTTTTTGTGGACAAAAGTATGAGAGGGTGATAAAGACCTATAATTATACAAAATAATATTCTGTTGGTAAGTAAAATGGAAAGGCAGAAGGGAGAATATAAACATGTAAAATCTCTAAATGTTAAAGAAGATTGCTCATGTATTTTAAAAACAGATGTTGGTAAGAAACAAAACTGTATTCTCATTCTATTATATACATTTAAAAATAATGTAACTGGTTTATTTGAATATGTCAATATTTGCAAATTGGAAATCATCCTTTGCAATAGTTTAAATTTACAGACAACTTCAAGTGGAAGAATCAAAGCCCCATTGCTCATGGCAGTGTCTTCAATTATGCATATTCATATTAGCTTTTTCCCTCCCCTCCCACACCTTTGTTTCTCCCTCATTTCAACTTCCTTGGATCATTTCCTGAATAAACTAAGTACAATCAAGTCTTACCTCTTGCTCTACTTTCAGGAGTACCCAAAGACAGTAGGTATCAAGAGTGAAATGCAATTTTTCAAAATTTCTTTAGAGAGGCCACTCGTAGTCAAAAGACATGAGAAGATCACTGTTTTAATTAACATGCATCATCTATTTCCCCAAAATCCCTCCACCTACAACTCTAATTATCTTTGTCTCCTTGTACTCTCCTGTTGAAAAATATTTATGTTTCCATTAGTCTATAGACTGTGATCTTATTAATCCCATATCCATCCCCAGCCTCTAAGCTTAATAGCTGGCACATGGACAACCCTAATGTCTAATGAAAGTTCTATTTATTTAGTAACAGTTTCTAGGTATTTATTTGCTTTACTTAATTCTCAAAACAAGGCTCTAAGTTGGGCATTATTCCCATTTTACAGATAAGGACAGTAAAGTTCCAAAAGATCACACTGCTAGTAAATTACCAAAGTGAAAATTTGAGTTCAAGACTGCAAAGTTCATGCCTGTTCCACTATATTATTAATCATTGATGTAGTTCCTCCATAGTTTGGTACAATGCAGGAGACCATGAAAGACTTTCAGCAATGGATTACTTCTTATAGGAAGAGAAATGAAGTTTGAAGGATTGTCTGGGTTTACAGAGGGACAACAAACAGTTGAGAATTTTCCAGAAGAGGAAAACAATATGAAGGTAATAGAGGAAAACAAGTGTAGTCCATTTAACAGTGAGGCTACATTTCAATAACTTTGAGGATTATATAAATTGCAAAAGATCCAGATTACAAAGACCTGACATGGTTTGAAACAGGGAGTCACTAGACATTCCAGAGCAGAAAACTGAAATGACAATAATAGTTGAAGCACATATGTTGGAAAGAGACTATGAACTTGAATAGCACAGGATTTGAATCCTGAACCCGCCCCCTTATGTCTTATCTATCCAGGATAAGTTTCTAAATGTCTCTATCCGTCAGCCTCATCTAGAAAGTGATCATTTTACCTTATTTTATGAACAAATTAGATACTGCAGGTAACGTACAATGCATGGAACAGTCTGGCAGTGACAATTTTGATGAATTAGAATAAAGGCAAAGTTACAGTTTCAGAGGCCAGTAGTAATATCTTCATGACATTATTTTATAAAAAATGTTGGACTTTCAGTAGGATTGAAGACTAAGAAGACAACATTATCTGTTTTAATGATATGGATATGAGGGAGGACTCGGTGTCTGAAGCCTGGACTCTTAGGGTAACGTTATTAACGGAGACAGTGAAGTTGGCAGGATACTTCGTTTATTGGAGGGGAAATAGTATGCTTCATTTTGAACATGTGAAATACGAACATCTGAGAGGAAATAAGACAGTGGAAATGAGTGTTAGGAAAAGGGATTTTTACCTGAAATTTAAAGAATAACCAAGTTGTTTTCGAAGTACATTACTCTTAAGTTTGGAAATAAATCAGTAGAACCACAAACAAGTATGCGGAAGTACATCAGTAACATACCAAGAGGGAGCCTTCTCTACCAATGCTCATTCTGTTCTGCCTGGGTGGCAAATAAAACATTGTCATTTCAAGAAACACTCTCTCTAGTTTATTGCTTCTATTTAAATACATATAGTGATACTTAAAAAGACTAAAAGGACAGAAAATAATCTCATCTGAAACTTTTCACAATGGATTGACTTCTCAGAAACTAATTCACTCTCTTAAAGAAGAAAAGGCTCAGCCTACTAGTCGTGAAAGACTTCAATCGATTGACATACTCTATATTAAATGAAAATATGCATAAAAATAATTTGATTTAAAGATCTAAATTTAAAAATTCAGATTTCCAGTTCATATACATATAAGCAGAGCAAAAACTGCAGTACTCTAATAATAGAATTTTCAATTTGCTGGATAACAAATAAATTGATCTCATTTTTAGAAACAAGAACAAATGTGCATGAATTTAACCGTATTCACCGGAAATCGAGAGGATGAATGTTACTAGGTACAAAGGGTCTTCTGTGTGTGTGACAAGAATCTAGGCAACACCATTATTCATAGGTTAAGGATGCTATTTGCTCCGTATCTGAAAAAAAGAAGATATAAATTCAATGTCTAGAATGAAGGCATGACAGGGAAAATATTAGAGCCATTATTTCAGAACGCAAAGGAAAAATAATAGTATTAATCATAAAACATAGACATTAGCAAATTTACTCCACACATGGAATACAGGCACTACTTTTTTACTTTGATATGCAAATTTAAGCAATTACCCCACAAAACCACCTCTGCTAAAGCTTTTCATTTATCAGTAAGATCTTCCACAAAGTCAAAGTATGACAAGTAAATACACAGGACTATATTTTCTGTCTGTTGATCTTTGGCACATTTGTCAAGTTGGAGAATCTCAAAAGGCAAAAAAATTTCTGACTGTTTCGCACATTCTTTTAATCTTTACATCAAAATATAAGGCCGCAAAAAGGCAAGCTGAAATTTTAGGATATGTGGAATAGTTTTAATAAAGAGTTTTACATACAGTACCCTTACATATAGAACAATGTGTTTGCAAATTTAAATAATATCTGAATGTACAGTGGCATGTATTCTTATCAAAGATAAATTCAAGTTTACTGTCTATCAGTTCTAAAATGCATTTTTATACAGATTGCGAGAACTGATAAACAGAATGAGGCATGAAATATTCAAGTGTTATATGTCATCAAATAGCCTCCTCTTAACAGTCTTTTTCCCCTTTTAAAAAAATTTCAAAACCTATACATACATTTTTAATTTTTAAAAACAGTCTGTTAAAAGGTAACATTTCATGTTAACCACCAATTCGTATAGTCTATAGTAATAAAACTAGATATGTGATATAAATATGTGTAGATTATGTACATATGTACGTTGAGTGTTTGTTTAAAACAAGCATACACACTTACGCATACCTGCGTATGTAGCACTGGGGGCGCATACAACTCACATGAGTACTGGCAGACAGTAGGACCTAGGCTCAAAATCCAGCAAGAGCATAACACAGCAACTTAGTTGCCTTTGGTTTCAGAAATTTGTCCATTTGTGATCAAAGCTAAAAGTTTTGAGTGTGCATGTATTTTTTAAAAATAAAATTCATCTTCAGAAATGAAGCTTTTCCAGTATTCCACTACTAGCAGTTAAAAAAATCCACAGCCACAAATTATTTTGATATTTCTGTCACTCCTCATCCCAGCTGAGGTTATTTACAATTTTTTTTTTCTGAAGGCAAACACCAAGCATACTCAGGATCAAACTGTACGTTGAGCCTGAATACTGCCATTCAACTATATATATGATATATATAGTACAGGTGATACATAGCTTTTGGATGGACTGGTGGCACTATGTAAGACTTAGGGTGGGAGAACTCCCACAATATTTAAAATCCTCTTTCCAGCAGAATCATGATCACTTGGCACATCGGACCCTTCTGCAAGCCAGTTTGTTTTTAATGAGCTTAATGCCTGCAATATATTCCAATTATTTGGTGTTTGTTTTTTAAATACATTCATAATGAAGTAAGAATTCCACAACTGTTTTCCCCAGAAGTGAGACTTCTACTGTCAGTTTTCTGATTAAGAACATTCATCGCCCAAGAAACAGCTCATGATCCTGTAAGTTTAAATACCCTAAATTTCCGTACAGCTGGATCAACTGCTGAGAAGACAGTTCTTAGAGCAACCCTGTAGAATTCTCCAGAATTTAAATTTCCTTTACAATTTTGTTTTTGGCCAAGTGCTGGTTTATAAACGTAGATCTTTCTATTAAAAACTATATAAATATACCATATTTCTTTCTACAGGTATCTTGAGCTTCATGTAAGCAACTACTCAAAAATTCTGCCAACTTGAAATCCCTTAGTATACATTATATTCTACTTCATTGTTCCTTGGCATATAACACATTCTCATTTGCAGCTTGCTCATGAATTTGTTTTTAAATACTAGCTTCCTTGATAAAGTTGTTCTTCATTTTTCTTTCCAAGGTGCCATCGTATTGACATCACAAATCAGTGAATGACCAGACATTACTAAGCTTTTAAATTATCCACTTAGCTGTCATGTGGATAATAAAAATGATTTGATTGAAGAAAGCCACATTCTTTCATTAAGTGTTCACTGTTGTCATACGGAGCAAAGAGTTGCTATCTGCTGTACTTTGCCCATGTCAATTAGGAGCTGCTTTATGTGGCGTTTAAGTTGGGGCAATCTTGCAAGAGGATCTGGTGGCTCCAACTCCCCTGTGAAATCAAGCCAGCTTTCCAGAACTAAAAGAGAGAAGAAAATAAACAAATTTAAACCGCAACTAGAAGAACAGTCAGAAAATGAAACATTAGAAAGTTGGAGCTGTGATGGAGTTAAGGGTTCACTTCTCTGTCTTTAAAAGGCCAACATACTTAAGACATTTCTAAGAGGTTAGTGTCCTGTCATCCTACCCCACAGAGTTCTAGTCGCTCTTGGCAATTTTTATCTGTCATTTAAAATAATTTTCCCCTTTATAGGAATTATATGTTTATATATAAGGGGGAAAATACATACACACACATAAACATATACACATTCTAACTTCATTTTGAAGGTCTCCTTTTACTCACTTGTGGAATAAGATACAACAGTTTCCTATATCTGCTCAAGCTTTCTATTAATTTAGACTCATCATCTCTACACGAAACATACCTAATCATATTTTTTAATCCAGAAGTTCTTTTTAACAAAGGAAAGGAAGTAGCAATTTCTCAGTATTCTTTTCAGTTCCACTATTTTAACACTACTTTTTAAAAGACACGTAAGCATATTAAAATTCTAGGCAGAATGCAATTGATTATATTCTATAGTTTTTATTAATGTTTCCTTTGGAAATCTACGCTAACAATACTAAATAGTGTCAAGATGCACTTTCTTTTCTTCAACAATTGACTCAAAACATTACATTAACTCTACAGTTAGCTTATACCCACACGGAAGAGGATTCTAAAATGGGTTTCCATTCCTCTCTTCTTTTCTCAAGGGGGAAAAAAAGGAGTAGGAGCTCTAACTTAGTGTAGAGGAGAGACATCACGTGCTCATACCAAATTTTAAAAAGTAGAGTTGGGGTGCAGAATATCGTCTAAGATGTTAGGAAGAAACAGGAGTCAGAAAGCATTAAGAACAACATGGACTGAGAATCAAGTAATCTAAGTTACTCTAGTTTTGCAACTATAAAATAGTGATAGTATCTTTCTTGCCCACTTTTCAGGCCTCCTGTGTGATGATATGATTTTAAAATATAAAAGAAAACCACTTAAGGTTTACCTACTTAACTTTGTAGAAGTTTTTGTTAATTTAACAAGTGCTAACCAAAGTAAAAAATTTTCAAAATGTTTTCACATTTCAAACATGCTTAAATTCCTTATGTTGACTTTCAAAGAAAACTTACTTCAACGAAACTAATAAATTTATTCCATAAGTGATCTATCTGGAGCCTGGCAGATAGACAATATTTAATAAATATACATCTTTAAAAAATAAAACCAACCTAAGATCATACCCAGTCATATTGTTTTAAGCATAAAAGACCCCAAATGTGTTAAATACAATACAAAGGGAGTAATAAAGCCCCATCAATATGGAGAGTATCTGTAGTTTTCATCCCATAATTTAAGAATTTTAAGTACCTTCTTCATAGTAACAATAAATACACTATAGTAACTGTATTTCAATTTTTTCTTAAATTACCATCGACTTCTTTTTCGATTAGGTCCATCCTGCTGGTAACTTCATTCTGCACATTTTCTATGTGTGTAAGGAGATTGAGCTGCCACTGAAGATGTGAGTCTCCTGGGTCTTCAGTGCCCTTTTTATCATTATAAACAAATACTGTATTCCCTTCAGCTGGATTCTTCTCCAAAGGACCATTGGAAAATAAACACAAAGAATGGGATGAAATGCAGTCATTGAGGTAAGGATACATGCAACACCTCATCGCTGGTAACAGTTACTGAGATCCAATCTGACTCCTGGGGTATCTTTAAAGAAGTACTGCTACATAACCAAATTCCAGCTGGTGGTTCTTAAGAGCAGATGCACCCACCACCTCCCTCCACCATGCCTTGCACGGTGCTACACAGGCAAGAAGGCTTCAATAAAATGTGCTAAATAAAAGAAGTCACTAATTCTATTCTGTAATTAGAATTCCTGACTAATTTAGACTGGCCTCTTCCTCAATTAATCTCAACTGGTGATATAAGTGGACATAAGAGGGGAAAGCAATGATGAAAAGAAATCAAGAGTGTTTCCAAAGACCAGTATAAAATCTAATTAACTATAGACTGGACTTTACTGTTATAGTACAGTAAATCAACGAGGGGAGGGAAAGGCAAAAACCTTTTACAAGTTTCAAAAGTACAAACTGCTTCACATACACATACACACACACGGACACACAATGTGCATTTAGATTTGCCAGACATAACTCATTTAATGTTAAACAAAATAACTTACCACAAACTTTATGATATGAAATACAAACATTCCAATTCAGTTAAGTACTTATTTACAGTAATTACTTGTTGAGGAATGCAGAAAAATAAAAAAAAAACAAACTAATTTTAAAGTGGCCTCATTAATTGAAAATCAGTAAAAAATAAAGGTGCATTTCTAAGATAATCCCAGTGAACAGGAAATAAGTTTATAGATGTCCAATGCACATAGATCTGTCAGAATTCAGCTTACTGAATAGTGGGATGCATTGACAAATATGCTAAAAATTTTTAAAAAGACAATTAGAGTGCCACCTTTTATCCAACTCACATAAAGAGGATGACAAATCATTATACCCATATGCACTTTCACAGTCTTACACACAGACATTTTCATTTTGAATACAATGTGGTTCATTTTTTAGAAGCATCTAAATGTACTTATACAATTGAAACTTTTGTTAGAGTAACAGTTTATTGAATTACTACAATTCTGAATTAGGAGATAATCAAATGTTCAAATGGCCAGTGTTTTCCTATAGGGAAAACAAAAAAATCTCCTTACTTTAACAAGGTACTGGGGAACTTGGAAATACAAGTAAAATGTAGGAATTCAGTATGTCTTATTTTATAAAATTTTCCTTTGTTGTTCTATCATAGTTTCCAAGTAAAGAAAAAATGAACCCGTTTTACCTTTTCAGGCATTCCGTGTTCTTTTGCTGAGTACTGTAAACGGTTTTTGTTTCTCATGTGGAATTCTTGTTCTTCTTCCAAACTACTAACATCATCATCATCTGAGCTCCCAGGGTCTGCGAGAGATTTACAGTCCTGACCAAAACTCTGCGGCTTTTGATAGCTGTGCTCACTTGTTATATAAGTTCCTTCCATTTTTAGGGGCAAACGAGGTGGTTCTTTATGGTTCTGTACACATTTCTTTTCTTCTCGATTAACTGTGTCTTGTGCTACTTTTTTCTCTACCCCAGCTATTATTTGATCTTGGTCTTTTCGTTTCCCAGAACAAGCCCAGAGATGAAGGTCAGGATGACGTTTATTCCTTAAAACAAAGTTGGAAAAACAGCAGTTCAGAGAAAAAAAAAAAAAACTATTAGGGCGAATACAATAATCTATTTCAGAACTAGGTTAGGAGGAGATCTAGTTCTCAAGACAAAAGCAAAGGTATTCTTTAAGTTAACTCCCTCCAAGATTTCATCCAAAATTTGAATTTCTCAATTAAAGAAATAATACTCAGAAATGCAATAACAAATTTAATTGTGTTGATAGTTCATATCATCATTTGATACATGCATTTCTTTTTCTACCGATTTTTCATTGTAAAATTTGAAAAACTTTAACGTGAGCGTATTTTTAAAACTTTTATTCAGTCAAAAAGTGATAATTCCTGATGACAAAAATCCTAAATATAAATGCACAGAAAGTAAAAATTTCTTCTTCCATGGCAAACATAAATAACTGAGGTATAATCTTCCAGACTTTTTCTGTATACCTAAAATCAGTTCTTAAATGGATAAGTATACACATCTTCTTTTGACACAACCAGGACACATATAATCTGCCTTTTTGTACGTAACATGCTATGGGCATCTTGCCATATCATGTCATAGAGATAGATTTCCCTTACTTTTACTCTAGGGCTGAATATTTACAAATGTACCAGTTGAGTCAACCAATTCCCTACTGTTATATGTTTGTGTACCTGTGTGTATCTTTGCGCACAAGTCAGAATATTTCAGTCGGATAAATTTCTAGATATGGAATTGCTGGATAACATGCACATTTATATTGATAGGTACTACCCAAGTGACCTCGAAAGGGATTATACTAATTACAACCCCATCAACAATCTTTGATAATGCCCATTTATCTCGTCCTCACTGAACATGTAAGCATGATATTGCACAGTTAATTCTGCAGTAAGTAAAACAGGAATCCAATCATCAGAGCTGAAGTGAAAGGACATTCGGGAGATATAAACCTTTCAAAAGGCTCAATAATGTTTGCATATTAATAATTTCCAAATTTGATAATACTGAGTTAAATTAGTTCTCTTCCAATAATACTCAAGTATTGTTTCTGAAATGATAAATTTTATCATTTGAATCCCTAGTAATTTAACATTCAGAAAATACTAAAACACTCAATCAGGAAAAGGCATAGTAGAAGAAAAGCTGGCACTGTAGTCCAATAGTCCAAGGGGCTGAATTCTGCTGTGCCATAAAGAAGCCTGCACAAATTATAAAATCTGTCTTTCACTACCCAACAATGAAATGAGGTCGCTTGTTATAAGGATAAAATGAAATATCACATGAAAGCACATGACATGTAGGACTTTCAATAAATCGTATATAATAACAGATATTATGATTTAAAATATTAACATACAGAGGGCCTATAAGTATATGAAACGGAAAGGGTCCAATTAAAATCTTTGGCAAAATTATGAATGCAGAGAAACTCACACTGATACCAAGAAGGAAATCAGGTTTTAAAAAAAGACCTAATAAATTATTCCCTCCCTTAAGTCTCAGCATTTACATGGCCTTTTAAAAAACAAATTCATATTCAGGCTTATGATAAAAAAGAAGCAAATTTTATTCAACAAATAGTTACTGGGTACTTACCCTACAGTATCAATTGGAGACAAAATGATGAATAGGACACAAGCCCTATTTTAAAGGATCCCATGACTTAGTAAGGGGAGACGGGCATTAAAAAATTAAGTATACCAGAGTACCTGACACCAGTATGCGTGGAGTTTGCCAAGAAGAACGTGGTCAACTCTAGTTGGGCAGGTAATTATGAAAGGCATCTGCTAGGGGCACTAGTGTTAGAAGCTTATCCTGGGTGTGAGTAAAGGCCTAGAGCAATGGAAAAGCTCGCTTCATTTGGGGATTATGGTTTGGGATAGCTGAAACATTTGGGGGAAAAAGCACAGTGAACATGTGGCAACAAAATGGTAGACAAAGTATGTGTCATGGAAGGACTCAGTCCATTGGGCAACAGGAAGATGCTCTAGTACATTAAGTTGAAGAAAGACAAGCTGATAATTACCTTTTCCTAAGCTTACACTGGCAGCAGTACAAAGAAAGAGCTGATAGAGTACAAGGCTGGAGCCACAGAGAATGGACAAGCATGGCAATCGTTCATGTGAAATCTAACAGCCTGGCTGAGACAGTACCGTTGGGAAGGGAGAGAGGAATGGACTGAACAATGTTCACAAATTGCAATGGATAGGATGTGAAAGACACAAGGATGAGAAGGGAAGGAGAGGATGGGGCAAGTTTCTGGCCAAGGCAAGTGCATCCAAATGAAGAAAATCTTGTGAAGAACCAGTGAATCATCCTGTTTTTACTTAAAATGTGGGTTTTTGTTTGTTTGTTCTTTTAAAGAAGAATTCCAGTTAGGCATTAGGAAGGACTGGAAATAAGGACTTCAAGAATATTCTGACACGTTCTGTAGGGAGACTCAGACTTGTTTAAGAGAAAATTGTACAGGATTACTAACATATTTGGTGCACAGCAGAGAAGTGAATTTGGTTTTTAGGCTCCCTTCATCCCCTCTAAATCAATCTTTATTAAAAAAAAAATACTCACCCTGCTTAGAATCTATTTCATCTTGATAGCATTCCTGAAGGAGGACACAATGTATAGGGTTCACCACAGCAACTGCACTTAATTTTGCACATATGGTAAGCATACAAAACAGTGGGACAGGAGCTAAAATGTGTTGAAATACTAGATGCTATATACATCTTTAACCACACTTACACATTCTAGGAGAATAGGCAGGAAGCACCAACGCATCCAAAAGGTTGTTAATCTTTCCTTATTTTTAAAAATGAAACTTTATTCAAACACCTGTTCTCTCCTCCAAACTGTTACTCTGGACCATCAAAAGGTCGACAGTGTTGGTTTGAATTAAAACGTCCACGGAAGTGTGACTCTCCCTTTGCCACCCTTCACTTACTTTAGTATTCCAATCTTCAGCTGTAGCCCGTGTAGCACTTCTGTAACACCATAGACATCAGCAAGCAGGTGATGGGTAGAAACTATTTTTTTGGCATTGAGATGAGAATAATTTTCTTTGAAAAATGATAACCCGCACATTCTCCCATTATTCAACCACTCCTTATCATAACGATATTTTGCACTCCACCTCTGACCTGCAGATGAAATTGACATTAAATCACAAAGGATTGTACTTACTTGGATTTTTCTTCAACTGCTACCCTACTAACGTTGCTCATTAAGCAGGGCAAGCTCTAGCACTAGGAGTAGATTCAAAAAGAGTAAGACAGCGTTCTGAGGAACTGGTGCAGGAAGAGCTCCTCACACCTTCAGCATTCCTGCCCATCCAAGAGAAGAAACACCATTAAGGACGTGGTCAGTGGTAGATGACACTTGCAAAGGGAACCCTGAGTGCACTGCTTTCAATTTTTTGTAGTCATCATTCATCCTCTACAAAGGCTCAAAGGGCTGGATAAAAACTAGACAGGGGTTATTTCTTTCACTAACCTTTGTTTTGAATTGGATGAACCATAGAGTTCTAGTTGAATGAATCGGAACCCTTCCCCCATGTGTGTGATTTCACAGAATCCTATGAAATTCCACATCCTCCATGCTAATACAAATTAGATCCTATTACAATGAGGTGTTTATGTGCCTGTGTCCCATACTATACTACTAGCTGGTTAAAGGCATGGTTTAAATCAATCATCTCACCACAGTGGCAAATAGAAGCCATCCAATAAATGCTTCTGAATAAGTAACAAATGTCTACATTCGTTACTGAATAAATACAATGAATAATGAACACTATAAATGTTGGTGAATGAATAAACAAATGTCTACATTCATATGGCTGTGAATAATTAATTCTCTTGCTTCTTACTGTGACTTTTTTGTGACTTATTTTGATTTTTTTCTTTTTTTCCAATAGTCATGGGACCAATTCACCACATGCCTATTATTTGAGAAAACCTAGTTATTTCCTGCCTGGAGGTTGTAGTTAAATTTAACACGCAGAATATGCTCTCTGAAGATCCTCTAGCATAGAAGGCACCAAGTAGACAGCAGGGTGGATTGAGAGTCAAAAAGCACAGATTCCATCTCAGTTGGCCTCATCAGTAAAATAAAGGCATCACAGGCAGTGTTCTAAGACCTCACCTGCTCTACAATGAGTGGAACATGCAGGACTGCCACGTCAGTAGCATGCAAGTTCAGAATGCAGATCTACTCCGATTGCCACAAATAAGCCTAGTTAGAAATGGATACAGAGGAACAGACAGAGGCTAATTCTTCTCCAGGAAAAAGTTACACCTCTTCTCTTCCAGTAAGATAGTAATTTTGTTGATAAATATATGCTAATATATTTGTCTAAGTAATCAATGTGGAAAATAAAAGTGTAACAGTGAAAAAATATTTTAAAATTTTAATATGGAAGTTCAGTCTACTTGACCAAGAAGTACAGTGAGTCCTCACTAAGTGTAATCAATAGGTTCTTGGAAACTGACACACTGAATAAAGAAATGAATTGTACCATAAGCTAATTGATACATACAAGTTAAGTTCCTATGGCATATAGCATGCTGTTTCATTTGGAGCCTATCAATGACATCATGTGAGAACTTGCTATAGTGGTGGTGAACACAGCTGATACACTCTGGAATCCTGGAGGAGACATGGAGGCATCATGGCAATCAGCACGGCGCAGAAAGCCTTACCCGGTGGGTCCCGGCAGATATAGCAGATGTACTGCTCTGGAATGCTCTCCTCCAGCAGCCCCATGCACACGCTGTGTTGCCAGCACAAGCACTCTTCACACTGCAGAAAACAGAGGAGTATTACGGTCATCCGATCCTCACTAGGAATAAGCCAGGAATAAGGATACATGCCCTTTCTTTGAATTGGCTGGCTTGGCTTCTTACTGCCACTATCAGTTCCATTCTTATTCAACATAACAAAATCAAGTCATGACTTAAGATGAATTTTGTCTTTGAAATGGT
Source organism: Mandrillus leucophaeus (assembly GCF_000951045.1). Classification (NCBI taxonomy): domain Eukaryota; kingdom Metazoa; phylum Chordata; class Mammalia; order Primates; family Cercopithecidae; genus Mandrillus; species Mandrillus leucophaeus. The sequence continues at coordinate 4,589,390 of NW_012101732.1, forward strand.
CAACTACTTCAAGAACTTTCTTTTGTTGCACCTATTAGAATATGCTTTGATCAAGTACTTAAATCATAAAAAAGTCATAATTTCTCTAATTCCCACTGATATTTAGGCAATTACATCATAAAACTCTTAAAATAGTTTATTAAAATGCGAAAATTAGAGGAAAATAAAAGAAAGTTTGTACCAGTGTCTATAGCAATGATCTCTTAAAAGTACTGCTTGTGTCGTGAAGCTATAAATTTGTAATTCCCTCCAGAAAACCACTGAAAAATGGGAGGGAAAAAAGATTACTCTTTCTTCACGCTCTCAACTAACATCTCCAAATCTTCTGGCATCACAAAATTTGGGTTATGCTTTCCTTTTACCTTAAATATATCTCTCCTACAAGAAGAAGTTGTTAACCCTGCAACAAAATTTTTCCTTTTTTAAGAATACTGGAAATTTTTATCTTTTAATCACTGACAAGTGAAGGGTGACTCTAAATTGTTAATTATTATAATAATTACACGAATGCAGATGAGAAAGAGAAAGGTTGATGTAGCCTGCCCATTTGTGTGAGGGCTTACCGCCCTAATCATTCTAAAGAGTTTCAGCTTGAAGGCACTGAACTACGTACCCTAGAAAAGAAAGAGAGCTGCTAAAATAAGAACATTGTCTACTTTACTTAATGAAGAAATCTCTTAATTATTACTATGGTTAGTAAAGAAAGAAAACACCGTGATGCATTTGCTGAGCACCTGAAACAACTAACTCATTATTATATATAGGGAAGAGAGGTTAACCAATTACCTGGATCATGAAACCATTCTCCTCATCCATCTCACAAATACATCGCACAATTTCATTAAGAGCATCATCTTCATCCTGAGATTCCTCAAAATTGGTTGAATCAAAGTCCTGATTGTATTCATCCCCACTCAGAAGCAAACTCTCCGTTGAAGAATCATCTAGGAAGTCTACATCTGATAAGTCTAGAATATATATAAAAAGTATACTCAGTGCAACTTTTCTATTTTCATGTTATTTTTCATAAAGAAAGGAGCTATGAGAAGTGATCATAAGCTATTAAACATTTTAAAAGGGGGAGCAAACAAATGAAAATACTGTACTGTACTTGTCTCTGGACATGGAAAGAAAAGATTTTTGAAGCTTAGGTATATGACTGCTTTACATCTTATAGTATACACTATTATAAGTAACTCAAAGTATCTTTTAGACTTCATGCTTACAGAATTTATGGCTAAGGCTGATGTCAATAATTTAAATTTGCATAGTTTCCATACACTTTCACAAACATTATCCCTTCTGACCCCCATAAAAACCCTGGGTTGTCCCCTTGTGATTTCATACTATCAGTGTGACACCACTGTCCATGGATCTGGGGACAGGTATGTGTAGTAAGCCCCCATTACCCAGCACAAGTTGGCTCTAGCACACCACTGATTCTTCATTCTTTTTTCTTATTTTTTTGATTAATAAAGTGCTTTTTGAAAAATCACTAAAAAAAAAAAAAAAAAACTCTGGATCATAAAGAGGACAGGTTTTATTATTCGTACCATAAACAACTTCAGAGAGGTAAAGGAGCTTGCCTAGGGTCTAAAATCAACAATACCATACTGACAGTATCAGTAGCATCAACTACTATAGCACTTAGTAAGCACACAGTGCTATATTAAGCACTTTAAACATAGGATATATAACTTGCCTGGGAAACGGAGCCATTGAGCAGGAAAACCAACTGAATACCAGGAATGCCTGATTCTCAAGCCTGTGTTCTTAATCACTTTACCAGTATTTCTTAAAACCAGAACCGTGAGTTCCCCAAGGGATTTTTAAAATGTATTAATTTTGTTTTGGTAAAAATATTCTTTTAAATTAAGCATATTCTACAAACTATACGGATGACTACTACACACAACGCAATTTTCATGCCAAGTTTTAGGCTTGTGTGTATAACAGTGTCAATGCCAAAGCCTACCGTTTTGCTCAGGTTACTGAGGAAATGGAAATTGAGACAGACATGGGGGAATCTTTATTTATAACAAAGGAAAAGAAATGATGGAACATTAAAATTTTTGCAGTAGTGTGGATGGAGAAATGTTAGGAAAACTGAATCATGAGACACAGAACATCGTATAATGCTGTGTGAGCTCCTGACAGAGGCTAATCAGTAGAGCACCTTCCTACCTCACACCCTACCCCCCAGCCACATTCTGAGTTATCCCTTCACCTGCTTATCATCTGTCTCCTCTTACTAGAATATCAGGATCCGTAACAGGAAGAACTTTGCATTGTTGAATTCTACATCCCCAGTGATTAGAATGAGGCCTGATATATAATATAGCCACTCCAGAATGTTTGTAGAAGAACTAAGGAGAGAGTCAGAGAGAGAACATCTTCTTTTCAGACTGAATCAGATTGGACTGAAGTTGAACAGATTTGAACTTTAAAAATTCAAACTATTTATACTTTACATATTCATGTGACTTAGTGTTTCCTCTATCAGCTTCTAATCTTGTTTACTTTTTTCTTGTTTCAATGTTTTTGAATGCTTTGTTATTGATTAATGTTTTATAGAAAAATATAGTTTTCTTCTCGTTGAAGTCACAGGGACATATGGAAGGAAGGTCAGCAGAAATAGATAATAGAGAAATATTTGAAAATATTAATGGAGCTAGTAAATCAACTAGATACGGAAAATCTAATATGAACAGTGTAACTTGTTTTAAAAGAACCTAAAGAGGAAACTTTCAACCATCCATAATGTTGCTGGCTTTAATCCAAATTTTCTTTTGGGCTTTCTCAAGTACAAGTTCATTAGAATGTGGATAAAACCGTTTCAAACACTGTCATAGCATATAAACAGTATTAAATGGGCCGGGCACAGTGGCTCACACCTGCAATCCCAGCACTTTGGGAGGCTGTGGTGAGAGGATCATTTTAAGTTAGGAGTCTGAGACCAGCCTGGACAACAAAGCAAGACTTCATTTCTACAAAAGCAAAAATAATTTGCTAGGCATGATGACATGTGCTGGTAGTCCTAGCTACTCAGGAGGTTGAGGCCAGAGGATTGCTTGAGCCAAGGAGTTTGAGGCTGCAATGAACTGTGATCACACCACAGTATTTCAGCCTAGGCAACAGAGCAAGACCTTGCCTCAAAAAATATATATAAAATAAATAAATAAAATAAAAATTAATTTGAAATTATATCATTAAAAGGAATTACTGTATCTCACATATACTTGCATGGCAAAGATTACCAGGTTTTATGGTGTTAGCAAGCAAATTTATCATATTCTCCAGAAAATCTAGTTTGAATAACTCCCAAGCACTAAACGTATGCTTAGCTGAGGTTTGGAAGTTGAGTAAAATGGATGATAGAGCTCAAAGTTATATAAGAAGCAAATAAAAGTTCCTCCTTACACTTAAATAGCCACCTAGACCATGGCTCCAATTGACGGGCCACAAGAACAGCTGTTGCCTTCCAACAAGTACCCCTTAAACTGTCATTGCTATTTTCTGAGACAGCATTTTGCAAGTATGGTTCCCCGATTAGCAACATTATCACCACCTGGGAACTTGCTGGAAATCAGAAATTCTGAGGGTAAGGCCAAGAAATGTGTTTTAACACCTTCTCTGGGCAGTTCTGACACATGCTAACATTTGAGAACTTCTGGCCTAAGACCTTACTAACATTCCTTTTCTTTCTCCTGATTCCGTACTTGATCATAAGGGCAGGACAGAGATTAAGAAGAACAGAGAGTACATATCTATGGCTCTATTTATGCTCTTTCAAGGGTTCTCGTTTCAGCACCACAGCTAGCCTAGATATAATCCCTATTCTCCATCTCTCTATAGCAAGAGATAATCTTCAGATCTTGATGATTCACAGTAAAGGTGTTCTTGACGTAATTATCGACCTCTGCTTCTCCACAGAATCACCTAGAAGTTGTATCTTGCCAGGATCCTTCCAGAAATCTCATTCAATTGTGCCTCATGGTAGGATCCACGATCAATATAGTTTAAGAGCACCACAGCAATGATTGTAAGGTCCATCTGGGGTGAAGAACCACTGAACCATGGGAAAAAGCAGACTTGTATTTGCAGGAAAAGAGTGGTGGTAACTTCTTTTTAATCCCCTCCCATACCTCAAGCTTTTAAAAATATAATCTCACAAGTGTCATGTGCTATAAAGGAAAGAAAATGTTTTCTCCATAATGAGCCATGGAGGACTTAGACCTGGAAGCAAACGCTGCAAAAGAAAATATTTAACCTAGTATCCACCATCAAGGGCAGTCAGAAGAAAGAAAAAGGGAGGAAGTGAGCACACTCATAAGGATCCTAAGTTGTACTTATGCTGAAGGCCCCGTCCCTTATTCCTCACTCTGACTCTGGTCACTATTAGAGCTCTACTCCTATGCCACAGCTCTCAATGTCTACAGCTGGGATCTCGCTTCCTATTGCTTACAATATTGGAAGCAAGGTAAGAATATTCAACACTTTCCACTGTCAGGACTGGACCTGCAGGAAAGTAACAGATTTGAACTCCAGTGCTCCCTTCACTGCTGACGTGGCCTTCTGACTACCTAACGGCACTTAGTTCCTGCCTGTATTTAAATCACTTGTCTGACTACATCCCAGGACTTTGGTTACAGATGTATCTGACCAGGAATTCAAAGTATACTTTTAAGATTACCATAAATATTTATTTTAAAAAAGCCTTATCTATGGAGTTAAGACAGACCTTGGTTAGAGTCTTAATTCTAACACTACCTAAGCCAAAAAGTTACCCTGTAAGTTTCGGCTTGTTTATATATCAAATGTGAATAATACCTACTCTGTAAGTTGATAGTAAAGAACATAAAAATATATGTACAAAAACCTACAGAAGTATATACACTAGTAATATTTTCCTTACGACTCTCTTTTCCACCAATAAGTATAAAGCCAATTTAACTTTATATAAATTAAAAAGTAGCTCAAATTTCTCCCATCAAGACTTTCATATTAGTTTAGCTAACAACTTTTTAACTCATGTGCCCTTAACAGAGTATGTTTTATTCTCAGTTACACATTTAGGAATTGTAAGTCTTGTTTTAATCATCACATAGTTACACATACTTTCACCACTAAGATCAACGGACAGAATTGCCCTTGGGTACTGATAGGTTGTAGTTTTCTCCATAAACATGCTTCGTGGAGCCAGAGAACTCCCAGAAGATCGAGTTAGTGGAGAAGAGCACCTTTCCAAAAATTCGAGGGAACTGTCTTCATAGTCTGAATAGTCTGCAACATAAGATACAGAAACAAATATTAATGAAGTGTCAGATAATTAAGGTCACTATAAAAATAACAAAAGTCATGTTTCAGGATACATCAAATAATCATGCTACTACTTTCACTTCTCATCCATGAAAAGCTACATATGTATCTGATGAACTGGGTTTAGCAAGAACAATTGGGAAACAAATATACCCCAGACAATATATGCATAGTAGGGGGCACCAGGTTCTAACTGGTACCGGTAAACTTTTGTGAAGTAGTACAGAGGTGAAAAAGGATTATTTCTACATTTTCTCTCCATTATAATCACAACTGTGTCTGCAGTAAAATATGCAAGATGACAACACATGGACACATGGGGAAGAACAACACACACTGGGCCTGTGGGAAGTTGGGGAGAGAATCAGCAAGAATAGCTAATGCATGCTGGGCTTAACACCCAGGTGATGGGTTGATCTGTGCAGCAAACCACCATGGCACATGTTTGCCTGTATAACAAACCCGCACATCCTGCACATGCACCCCAGAACTTATTCGGCTGGTGCAAAAGTAATTGAGGTACTTTTGCACCAACCTAATAAAAGTTGAAGAGAAAAAAGATATGCAAGATGGAAATTAACCTTTTTCTTCCTCACAATTCGTAAAGAGGTTCTCCTGATGCCTGGCACACCAATTACATAGTGATAATCTGATCAACATATTTTTCAAGTAAAAAATCTCTGAAGGTAATTAACTAGTCCTGGAAGAACTCTGTAAAAATTCTGTTTTTCTCTGTTTTGGAATGAGTCCCACAGATGTTTGCAAGGGGAAAGGCCACATGCAGCCTACTGGAGAGTTGAGGGTATAGTGAGGAAAGGAAAAAAGGAGGTGGGGGTGTGATTCCAGCCATGTGGGAAGGCTCTGAAGCTGAAGAGTGCATGCCACATTTGGCAAGCTGTAAGACTGGCTGGAACACAGTGAATAAGGGGGAAACAAAGCTAGAGTGACAGGAGCCAGAATAGCTTTTTAAAAAAAGTTTTACCTTAATGCAATAAAAAGTCATTCAATGCTTGTGTGGAGAAGGAGCAAGATGTGACAGTTCCATTTCTGGAGGATCACTCTAGCTGTGGAATGGAGAATGGAGTGCAGGAAGGCACACACAGAAGTGGGGGGATGGTTCAGAGGCTACAGCAGTAGTCCAGACAAGAAATGTTGGTGGCTCGGTACTTAGGTGATGGCAACTAAGGAGAAGTTTTCAAGGAAGATGGAGTGCTATTATAGACTAGAGGCCAAAAGCTAAGATGGCATTATCATGATTGATTCCTAGGTTTTTGCTTGAGCAACTAGGCAATGAAAGTGGGTCTGAGATGGGGCTGAAGAGGAAATGCGAGGTGGAGAAACCAGAGAAGAAACAGAAATTTAGAGGAGGGCTCTGTAAGATGGAATATCTTACACATCATCTACATGAACCTTAAGATGTGGGAAAGGGGAATGGCAGTGGTGAGAAATGCCAGAAGAGGAAGAGAAAAGCAGACATTCCCTCCACTTTAATAGAGACAAAGAAGATGAATATTTTCATGTAAGCACGCAGATGTGGTGGACAGAGTATGAGCAAGTTCCCACCTGATGATGTCTGTCTCCTCAACTCTGTGAGGAAAATGATGTCAAGTGAGGCAGGTTAAGGAATACATGAGAGGTGGAAATGAGAGGTGGAAACAAGTGGTAAAAAGGAAAGACAGAGAGTGGAAAAATGAGCTTATAAGAGAAGTACTGGTCTGTACTAAGTATCCATTTGAAGTTGGCAGTTGTGGGAGGCAGAACAGTCTGCCAAAAAGTCTATGTCCTAAACTCTAGAACCTTTAAATGGGCTAAGCTATGTGGAAAAGTGGAATTAAGGTTGCTAATTGGCTGATCTTACAACAGGGAGAGTACCTTGGATTATAGAGTGGGCCCAATGTAATGGTGAGTGTCCTTAAAAGTGAAAAGATGGAGGCAGAAGAGACAATGTGAGAGTGAAACACTATAAGAAAGACTGGACCATTTGCTGACTTTGAAGATGGGAGCAGGACAAGGGCCAAGAAATGCAGAAGCCTCTGGAAGCTAGAAGAGGCAAGAAAACAGACTGTCCCTGAGAGCCTCCAGAGAAAAATGGAGCCCTGCTGATACCTTGGTTTTAACCCAGAGAGATCCATTTTGGACTTCTGACCTCCAGAATCTTAAGATAATGAATATGTATTTTTTTAAACCACTGATGTGCAGTAATTTGCAATAGCAGCAATGGGAAACTTACACTCGTCATCATAAATACCACAGAATAACCAACACTGATTGAGGGCTCTCCACGTGCCAAACACAATTTTCAGTTCTTTATGTGTATTAACTCTTTTAATCCTCACAAGCATCTAATGAGGGAAGTAGGACTGCTAGTAAAGAACTGAGGCAGGACAGATCAACTAAATTGCCCAAGAATATACAACTATCAATGGCAAAGCCAACATTCAAACCCAGGCAGTCTGACTATGGAAGCTGCACTCTTAACGAACAAGTGATATCAGTGTATTTAAACATTTAAAGTGTGTACAAGCTGGCAAGCTTGTTAAAACCCAGATTCCTGGGCCTCATCTCCAGTACACTGGGAATGAAACACTCCCAGATAATGCTGATGCTGTCAGATTATAGCAGTCTTTGGGCAGCACTACGCCATTCCGACTCCGGTGGCCTCACCGTAACTGCAGTTTGCCCAACACCATATTACTTAGGCCCAGACATGGAAAGGGCATTTATTAAATGCTAGGTACTTTATCAAGTACTTTACAATGATTACTTTATTTAATTTGAATAATAAATCTATGCAGTAAAACAACAATTACCATTTATTTTAGAAGAAAAGAAATTGGGATGTAGAGAATTTAAATAACCTGCCAAAGGTCACTTAGCTATAGTGTTATGGGCAGGATTTGAATCCCTATACTAAACCTTCAAGGCTGCCTTCTTATCAGCTCCATTCTATGTTGCCCTTTCAGCAAAAGTAAAAGTAGAAACAGAATCTGACTGTAAAAATAATGAAAGAAATCTCAATTTTGTGCTAAAATAAAACATGGCTGATATTTAATAAGTTTCATTAACAAATGAATAAAACTTGGCATTCCGCACCCTGTCTGTATTCCCCACTCCAATTCCCTCTGGCTATTATGAATAAAAGTCTGTTATGCTTCAAGGCTTAGATCAGAAGTGGTCTCCTACATAAAGCCCCTTCCTTGATGTGTCAGCTTTTCTAGCTTAAATGTTTATCTTGGACCACTCTTGCCACAAATATCAGACTTTCCTGGTAGAGATTTATGTACGCTTACCTCTCTTACAATATACTTCAATGACTTACAAACTCCTTGAAGGAATCTTTTTTACTACGCAATGCTTTCAAGTCTCTTTTCACTTCTAACTCTATTTCTTTTCAATCTCTGTATGCCTTCAGTATCCTTATATTTACAGATAGATGAAAGACAGATGAAGTGATTTGCTCAAAGTAGAAAGCTAAAAACTGGCAAAGATGTCACTCTTAAATTCCAACATGGTGACTTCTCATACACACGAATTAAACACAATGTTGGTATTATGTCTTGTAAACCAATTCTGTTAATCAAAACATATCTTAACCTACTACCTCATAAAATAATAGAACAACTAATCTAAATTATTATTTAGCATAACTGCATTAAAATAACAGATAAGGACAAGAACTTAGTATGCCAACAAGTAAAAACTTGTTGAAGAGAAGAATACACAGTTTGATAAACAGTATTTCAGGTATTAATAACATAGCATGGTGGTTAAAGTTAAGAATTCAGACTTGTAAGTCAGACTGCTTGGATTTGAAATGAATCTGCTTTTCACCACTTGCTAGCTATGAGAGCTGGAGAGCTCTCTTTCTCACTCTCTCTAACTGTTGGTAAAATGAACATAACAGATTCTACTGTAAAGGGTTAATATGAGGATTAAATGAAGTACTAATATTTATAAAATGCTTAGTTTGGGGTACATAAGGTACCAGCAGGATATATAAAATAATGTTGAGTGGTAAATAAAAGAAATAATTTTGAAACTCCCTCATGGTGCTAACTATAGACTAAAAAACATACTAGAAGCCTCATACAGTAATAATGTCAATTCTTTAACATTAAGATGTCTTTAAAATTTCAAAGTTACTTAAAATCCTGTATTTCCTGCTTAAAGACCACTCTTCTAATTTAACCATCTGGGGAAAAATGTTATTTCTAAGATAAAGTAAATAGCTCAGAATAAATTCTCCTCAAATGCAATAATTAATTACAAAGATGACAGTGATGACCAAACTCAACACCTGCTGTTTATAAATAGCAATGTTTTTGTGCATCTTACCAGGACTCTATTTACAAAGTTAAGGTTTTCATTTGTAAGCTTCATTTTAAAATGTCAACAAATATATAAGGTTTTCTTTTTCATTAAAAAATAAAAATATATACCATTTAAAGTATGTTTTAATGCTCTTTGTAAAGGGTTACCATAGTTAAGGGCTGGTCACAATTCTAAGGTGCAGTTTTTTTGGCCATTTTTCTTCTATTCATCCTAATTGCTCTTCCTTCTCTCAAGTTACAATTTCCTGCCTTCTCCTAAGCTCTAGCCCTCATTGTGCTGCCAAGTGTAGCCCCCTTCTTATTTTGTTTTGTATCAGCCCCTGTTATCTTTTTCCCCACTTTCACAGGTATTTTGTATATAAGATTCTGCGTCTGCTACTAAATATTAGAACAGACCACGGTTTACTGCTGTGCCATAAGATGACTTGAAATAGCTGGCCATTCCTGCACTGACAATGCAGGTCTCCATTGGAACCCCTAAGCTAGGCAAATCCCTCAGAGCCTTTGGTCAGGTGGGAGTTCATCTGGAACTTTTATTTGCAGCCTGAGTTTCTCATTTCTGTATTGTGACATACTGTTCACCGGAGGGTATTCAGTCATCAAATGAGTTCACAGTGAATAGTTTTTGTTTACTAAACTCTGGAGTTTCCTACCTCTACATCACTTCTAGTTTGAATTCCACAGTTATATACGAAGAGGTGATGGAGAAGTGGGCAGAAGGGAAAGGAGTGAGGAGCAAGGCACACATAGAAGTGCCCGGAAATGTTCAAGACTCTTTGGAAAGCGGTTTCAAGCTTATGAACCCTTTTGATCCTGTACCTTCAAATTTACTCTGGCAGCTTTAGAATTTGAGAATGTGAAAACTTCACACTCTGTGGGAAAATTGAATGTTTTTTGGACTATGGAGAGAGTTAAAATCTGAAGAATTTACTAACAATGATTACCAACCACAAAACTGCCCAGTTGGATATGTATTTTTTAAAACTGTTTTTATTAAATGTCTCATAAATACAAAAAATGGGTATGACACAAAGAATATCAATAGCACAAAACACTTAGGTACTGATCACGCAGTTTAAGGGAGTATCATCATTTTTGAAGGTCCCTTTGCGTCATTTTCCAGTTTGAACTGATAACGCCCCTTCCCCACCTTAGAGGCAACCACTATCCTGAATTTTTGTTCATCATTCTCTTGTTTTTCCTTCTGCTTTTCCCATATGCAGTCGAATCTCTTAAAAATATAGTTTTATAACTTTTTTATCTTTACATAAGTGAAACATTGTTTTCTTCAGTTACTTGGTTTTTAGCTTACCATTTTGTTCCCGTGATTCTGTTGCTGTAATTCATTTATTTACTCCACTGAAGGAATGCATGACTTTTGATGGAGAGCTGGGCTGCTCCCAGTGCTGCTGTGAACACTCTCATATTTGATGCACAGTGTGAGTTTCCTCAGGGGTTTTTAGGCCACATGGAACACACATCGTCACCTTACTCCTAGTCCCCATCTGTTTCCCACAGTAGATGTGCAGTTGCCTTCATTTCCTTAGCAACATCTGTTATTATCTACTTGGTCAGTTGTGCCAATACAGCATGTATGAAACAGATTTCACTATGTTTTAACAACTGAGTTTCATCTAATTTTCTGATAAAATTTTGCATCTCAATCCTCTGTGGATTGTTAGATTTAATTTTATAACATTTATTTATGGATTTTGGATCTATATCCCTAAGAAAGAGTTTGTGGCTGGCTTTCCCATATTATTCTCTCCTGATTTTGATAGCAAAGTTATTTAAATCATTTAAAATACATTTAGAGTTGTGTTCGTTCCTAGGGGTGCCATAAGAAAGTACCATAAATTTAGCGGCTTAAAACAACAGAAATTTATTTACTCAAAGTTCTGAAGGCTGGAAGTCCAAAATCAGGGCTTGACAGGGAAGTGCTCCCTCTGGAAGCCCCTGGGCCAAACCTTTCCTTGCCTCTTGCAACTTCTGGTTCCTCTGGGTCCTTGGCTTGGGGCTGCACTCCTCTGGTTTCTGCTCCATTTTCACATGGCCTTTGCTGATACCAAATTCTGTTGGTTTCTCAAATTCTTCTAAAAGTATCTATTTCACTCTCATCCTTGAAAGCTAATTTAAGGAATTCTACAATTCTAGACTGAGAATAATTACTTGAGCATGCTAAAGGGTGCTTGGTCAGGGCATCAAGTCTACTATAATGCTGGAAGGAAAAGTGTCTAATCAGTTGCAACAATTAATGTATAGGCCACAGAGTAGTATATTTTTGAAATTTCATGTAAAGAAAAGCTACAGGAACTTTTCAGTTCTCAACATGGGGATCTTGTCATGACTCCATTTTGTAAAAGAAAAGGGGAATCAAAGGAAGCTTCGAATTTTTTTAAAAATGGGAATAACCATCTCAGTGTACTTACCATGCTGCTTAGATTTCTTTTTCTTTTTTTTCTTCTTCTTCTGTTTTGGTTTGTAGTGATCTTTGTCTCTCTTCTCTCTTCTTTCCTTATCCTTTTCTTTTCTCTTACCTAAAAGATAATAGCGAATACTTCAGCAATCACGACTGATCCTGAGTTGTTCCTTTGTGGTTAACCTAAAAGCAGCATTTATGTTTTAATCAGCTATTCCAGTCACCTGCCCAGAGTGGATGGGTTCAATTAAACTGTTCATGTCATGACTCTGGAAGTCCTGATAAGCTTATTGGACTATAAGGGGGATCTTCATTAGCAGTGCTGAGAAATCCCAACTCCTGATACCTTAAAGTTAACACAGACAGTAGTTAAAACCTTTCAATGAGTAATATTCTCAATTTTCTGATGTGGTAAGTAGTTAAACTCCATAATTTACAAAGGACCTGAATGAAGAGACTCAGCATTTCCACATATAATTTAATGAGAGAATAAATTAGGAGATTAAAAAAAAAACCAAAAAATCTGATGGACTTTTTGCTTTGGATAAGCTTTAAAAAATAATTAAACCAATTTATAAACAACTCCTCCAGTCTTTATTTACATTCTCTGTGTGTTTAACAATGAAGGCTAAGAACGTGAGGGAAAAAATGTATTTCATTAAACTAATTTTTCCAAAATTGTAAAGCATTCTTTTCCCTAATCATATGTACTTAAAAAAATAAATATTAGAGCAGTATCCTACATTTCAAATTAAATCATCACACATATCCTACTAGCTATTGCTCCAACTCACAATGGTTTAGCCTATAATTTATCAAACATCTTTGACCCAACTTTCAGTGATTCAAGCTCCAGTTAACTAATCTACAGAATATTTAAGACTATCATCCATTATTTTGTGACATTTAGTCATTACAGCACAGAAAATAGAAAATATAGCAGAAAACTCAATAACATTTTTATAAAGTATAATGAAGAAGAAAGTGTGAAAAAATTACTATTTTAATCTATCCATTCTCTAAAGTCTCAACAATATTAAATCGAGGTCTATTTTTGAATAGCCATAATTTTGACTAGGGATGATCATAAACACCAAAGTTCCTTCAGAGAAAGCAAGAGACTCTCTTGATAAAAAAGTTACATATAAAACAAGATATGTGTTTAATAAGTCACGTATCTGGAGCTGACTAACTCTAGTAAGAACTAAAACAGATGATCACTTACACCTAAGGAAGCATTAACTGGTAAAGAGTAAGGGGCAGACTATGTCCTCCCTCTCTGTCAAGCTTTATAGTCTTTTGCTTAAAGATTACTTTCTGTTCATACCAAATGCTGTTGAGCTTTTTTCTTCCAATTTCACTTTTTTTTCAGTTTTCGATATTCCTGTGGGTTAGGGGAAAAATATGTAAGTTCAATCAGAAAAACTTAAAAGTATGGGACAATATTTTACATTACAATTGCTCATAAAACTCTATATAAGACTCTTTTTCTCCTAACGGTCTACATGTTTTACTGCCTGAACTGGTAACAAAGCAGTGAGATTTCTTACCTTAAAAAACAACCAAAACAATAAATTAAATGAGATTTTTGTTATTCAAACTACTTAGGTTCAACTTCTGGTTCCACCACTTACTAGCTCTGCAGCCTTGAGAACATCATTTAATGCCTCTGTGCTTCCATTTCCTTATCTGTCAAACAGGAATAAGTCTATATGCCTCATGCAGTCATAAGGATTATGTGAGTCAAAATACGTAAGATGTGTAGTCCCAAGATGGGTAAATACGTAATTTTTTTCATTTTCTCTTTTGTGGTAGGGTAATAATTTGAGACTACACTATTTCCAGAAATAGCATAAATATGAGTCTAACCATAAAGAAAAAGTTAACTGTACTAGGCCATCAGTAAAGGTCTACTCTAGCACCATAGCCTTTGGCAATCCAAAAGATACTGAAATTCATCTGAGTAATAGTTCCAGGCATCATTTCTACTTCTGTGACAGTTATAATATGAATGCTATCTGGATTATCAAAATGAAATATTAAACTCCATATTAAAGTATACTGGTTTTCAACAATCTGTATCTATTTTTAAAACTAATATTTAAGCTCTTGTGCCTAAAACAAACTTGTACCTTTGAACTACATCATGAATGCACTGTTAGGTAATGATAATAGTCAAAATAAAACTGTTCTGCAAACCACTTTTGTTCTATATATAAATGTAAAATACAAAGACATACTTATACATTAAAATATTCAATCTCAATAAATATTCCAATAAAACATAGGTAGTAATAGTCTAAAATTCATTTTTAAACCAATATTGCCCTTTTAATCACTGTGCAGCTGACACAGGTACATTTAATCAATTCATATTCAACCATTCCCAATGCTAATATCTATTTGTGGCTAGTGTTAATCTAAGAAAAATACTACAGTGCATTTAAAATACAATTTTAGTCTACTAAATTATGCTTTAATGTCACCATTTACCAATTTTTTAAGATCATTCTACAACAGTATCAAAAAAAGCTGGTATTTCATTCATCTTACTTCAAATATTTTCTATCATTTAAACATAACAAAAATATAAAAATACCACTCAAATCAAGTGCCAATAAGGCTCTAGCAAGTTTAAACCTAAATAAGAACACCGATAATCTCCATTTGTTATGACAGAAAAAATGAAAGGGATATCACAGCAAAGAGAAATACAATTAAATTTTCTTATTAGCAAGACTGCTGAACAAATGCATTACTTCTGTTTACTACTTGTTGCACTATTAGAACTTTATAAATTTTATGCAATTTCCTTGAAAACAATAAAGCATTTACAATGCAAACCATGAGGAATGTCCTTTCCAAATCCTCAGTGGTAGTGCAGATATATTCAGATATATTGCTAACAGTGATCATTGCCTCTTAGGCTCCTACATCTCTGGAGCACTGGATCTCTAGGGAAAAGGTGGAGCAATGATGTTTAGAATCTCCTGGAGTGGGGACAGGGAGTAAGATTAAAGGAACTGCCTTACTAGGCTACTTTTACTGACTGGAATGTGTGCACCCCTTAGGTACTTGACAGACAAATAAAACAGTTATGAACCACCGCACCAGAAACACAGAGGTTAACACAGCAGAAGAGATGCAGCCAATCCCAGAGTGGGGTCCAGAGAGTGAGTTCTAGATTTAGTTTTTACATGTTCTAGTGGTTTCCAAACCATTCGATTTCATAAATGACAAAATTTCAAAAGTAAAACTGGGGGACTCATAAAGGGTTGTCAATGTTTTACTCAAGTAAGGATATTAAAATAAATATTCGTATATGCAACAGTAGGATTTTAAAAAATACTTACACACAAATAGGAAAACAAAACAGACCATTCCAGAAGTCAACAAGAAAAATAAGTTTAGTTTTACAAGAAGTTCACTATCTCGTCCTTATTTTACCACGTGCCAGAATTTGGTAACCAAAGTATCAGAACATTAGTTTGTAGAATAGTAATTTTTAAACTAAAGTTTAGCAACAGAACATTTAAAAATATAGATATATATATATAGATATATTAAAAAATATATATCTATATAGATATAGATATAGATATATATTATCTGGCAGCTGAATGCAAAATGCAACAACAAAAACCAAAACACAAATGGAGCTACTCTAGTTCAAGTCAGAGAGGCAGATCTCTGAACCATGCCTGCTTGCATACAACTCAAAAACTAGTAATGTAGAGTGATTTCTCAAGCCTCTTCTGGTATGCTAAACATTACAGATTCTTGTGGCTAAAAAGAGAGGCAATCCCTGAGACTCTCCATGGAAACCCCAGGCTCTGTAGAAGCCATGAACATTTGGTATGAGGGTGGAGGCAACAGAGTCTCCAATTGTAGTTTTGTTTTGAACAAATCTGGAAAATAAATTGAAAAACAATTTAAAACAAAAAGACTTTTAAATAGTAAATGTAAAGTTGACGTGAGATGTTGGAATAAAAATGAAGGCCATTTCAAAACCCGCCACAGGCAGACTAGGTAGAACTGACAATATGCTATTTTGCCATACTAACTTAGACCAATCCCAAGACCTACTTCTGTTTTTCACTGGTGATAAAATGTATTATATTAACCAATCCATAATATAATTCATGAACACTCTACAGAAGATTCACTAAGAAGAGTCCAACTATCTTATCTATGATGATAAACCTATACACATGTATTTACTTATATCTACATTTCATTCAAAAACTAAGATGACTTTGAATGACACTGAAGCAAAGCCTAATGCATTTCATCGAATGCTACCCGAAAACTGAGGGGACCTGCTCATGGACATCCTGACGTTACATAAAGGTACACTCTGCATGGCCACGTCAAGCCAACATTCCTATCCATGCTAACTAAGACATGCTGCAATAAAACAGGTAAATGCTCCTTGATATTTATTTAGTAATTTGCTAAAAAAAAAAAAAAAAAAAAAAAAAAGATGTGTTACTAAAGGTATTTCTTTTAATACAAGAGTAACTAAAATGGCTCAAAATGATATTCATACAACCTACTAATCCCAATTTTGTCTTCACAGTGGTTACAAACAATAAAAGTTATCATCTCTAAAGCTATCTTAAATTGACGTTTTTAAGCTGAAAATAATCCTATTATATATCACAATCTTTTTTTTGAATAAACATAGACTATCAAATGCCTAATTAATGGTAAGTAAAACATCAAGACTGTAGAGCCAAAAGTGACCACAGACATCATCTACTATCATCTCATCATATAGATGAAAAACTGAGTTTCAAGGAAGCAAGAAGAGAAGGCAGACGGTTTGTCTCTACAGGGTTTTTAAGAGGCTCTACCAGAGGCCTCTTGGGGCAATCTTTTCTTCCTTTACACCCAAGAGTATTTTACACCTCTTCAGGCACTTATATCATGCTTTAAATATTTGTATTTCAGTTACTGGCTTTGTGTCCCTTCTAGACTCTAAGTTTCTGGAGGGCAGATTCCATATCTGTTCACACTGTGTTTCCTACCTAAAGAGAATTGTGTGACAAGGGGCAACAGATAACTGTTGGCCCAAGGTGCCTGTGAGAACCTGAACCACGAGTTTATTTTTCAAAAGACCACTTTTCAAAAAACTTGATTTACTGTATCCTCCCAGATACTAACAGAATTAAGATTTCCTGAGGCTGTATCCTTATCTAAAATTGGCTGGCTCTGTGAGAAAGAATCCTGATAGTAAAATAAAAACAAAGGCATCAATTTTTACAAAGATACCAATTACTTGTTTGGTAATGTAGGCAGCAATAGCATTCTTAACAGTGGCTAGTCATGTGGGCATCCACCCCACTAGAAGAACAGAGAGAGAATATTCCAAGTTCATTATCTCTACTGGAAAACAATTAAGAACAGTAGTATAAAATAATTGGACTATTTGCAAATCTCATCAATCCTTTAGCATCAACTGCTAAACTCAGCAGTGTGAATTTATCTTGCTCCCCCAAAAGTAAAAACCTAACCATGTCGAACAATTTCACAGTTAGCAACTAACACCCTCATCATTCTAAACTCCCCAAGAGTTTCAATTTGACAAAAATAACTCAGAAAATGTCTCTGACAAACTGTAAAGCATGTTTTCAATTATCAGTTTTAAAATTCAACAGTAACAAAATTTTCTTTTATAATTAATATGGATACCAACCAAACATACGTGTATGTATGTGTGTGTGCATATATGTATATATGTATCAAAGAAATAAAAACATAAAAACCTAGTACTTTGACTCTAAATCTAAGAGGACTTGGGGAACAGAGAGAAGCATAAAAAATACAGCAAAATGGTCAAGAGAGGGTAAATAACAAAAAGGTTAAGGAGAAAAACATAGAGACCACTGAAAATTTCAATGCAAGTGGGACAGGGGCACAAGATTGTAATCAAAAGGTGTTCAGTTAGAACATGACCTAAATTCTACTACTTTCCTCAAAAACTAAAAATTAAGAGGTCACAGAAACAAATTAGAATTTCACCTCCCTCTATTCAAATACTGTGTTCAATCTTCTAATAAACCTTCAGTAATTAACAATTAAAACTATGCATTTCCTTGCTATAAGCAATTAAAGTTGACAGCTACTGTACTATTAAGCTCATTACACCCAGAAAATCCTTACTCTTCCACAAATTCAAATTATAGCTAAACTCCTCTCTACCTTTTACTTTCCCAGAAAACGATCTTACTTATTTTACTTTTCCAGTAGTTACTGCTAATATTTAAAAAGGGAAAGAATATTCGTGTGCCTTCCTCTAAGGTAGTCAGCCATAGTGCCACAAATATGCTAAAAATTCTGAAAAGAGGAAGTTAATAATCTGGTTAGAAGCAAAATCATCTAAGTCAAGGACTTTCATGCACAATCACTACATTGATATTTTGATATTTTAGGATATACAATCTGTTAATGTAAGACTCTTAGATATTACACATCTATATTTCAATATTGTTACTATTATTAGAATATTTTTAAAGAAAAATGTAAATATTTTCACACGTACATCTGAAAATAATTTTCCCAATGGATATACAACCTTACAACTTTAACATGTTTTTCATATATTCAGTACAGTAACAAATGCCAGATCGTAAAAGAACTGAATAAGACCTTTACCAAAAAAGTATCTCAATGGGTCAATGATAACTCAGAAATCTTGTGGAAAAGTGGAAAAGAAAAATCAATTAAGGAAAGACCAAGAGTCAAAAGACAATAGATCTGATTTGAGAAACTACAGGAAATGTTTCAAAATCTACAAATATTCAGACTTGGGTATTTTATTTTTTTAAACATGATAAAGAATTATCATGTACAAAGTAACTTCGACCTTTATACAAAAAGTAATAAAAACAAGTATATGTCTCTTAAGTTACTTCAATCATTTTATTTCAACACATACCATCACCAGAAAAGAGTAAGTTTCATTTTATGCTTCATCCAAAAAATGGATAAAGTGGTTTCAGGGAAGATGCCTGTAAACACAACAATCACCAACACCCTTGGTAACGCATCAACAAACTGCTTTACGTTTTTCTCCAACTCACAACAAACTAAATTCAGACTTCTTTCAAACATCTAATTCCAAATAGTAATTTACCAGAAGTGCATCTGTAAAATAGTATTGGCCTTTTTTTATTATGTGTATTCTGGATCAGGTTATAATTTTTAAAAACTTCTAAATAAAACAATGCACCCACATAAGGGAAACATGAATCGATATACTGTTAGATTTAAAATATCAGCTTGGCAAAATACACATCCAAATGCTTTCGAACTACAATAAATATCATAAAATCATGCAAAAAATTTGTTATTAAGGATGGCTGATTTTACATATTGCACTCCTCAAATAACTTTATAGCAAATTTGATTCAATTTGGAGGAATCTGCCCCAAAATATGGAATTATATTTAAGACACAGGCATATAGTTCAGTGTTTCTTAAATATTAAATTCTGTTAAAATCCTTAAACCGAAGTATTGATCCCATTAAGTACTTCCTGGCTTCAAAAGTAAGAATTCCTGTAATTACACTTGGCTCTAATAATTTATATTTAGTAAAAATAAGGATATATAAAGAAGAAGCAGGGAGAAGGAAATAGATCAAGTAACAAGGTAAGAAGTACCTATGTCCAGGGCATATGATTGTAACAAGATCACACAAAAGACCTTTAAAACAGAGAAGAAACTCTCCTATAAATGTTAAAGTATTTATGAAAAGGAATTATATAGGAATCAAAATAACGTAGTTAAACCTCAAAATGTTGATACCTAATAACTGCAAGCCTAGCTACTCATCTACTTAAAAGAGCCTTTATTTTTTTTCTTTTACCTGCTGCTGCTGGAGCTCCTCTTCCATCAGCTATTGCTTTGGAAGAAGAATTTGGAAGCATCTGTGTATCCTCTTTTTCTGCTCTGGGACATTCATTATGGTAAGAGGAATCTGAGGCTACTGGTGCTGTAACTTCTGAACCACGACTTAAGTCAAGAGGGAGACAGGGTCCCAGCTTCTCAAGTGGCAAATGTGCAACATCAGGCACTACACAAAATAAAGAGTGTAATATAATATTAACACAGATAAAATGGCTCAGTTACTATCACTGTGAATTAAAGTGTTACATAATTTAAACAGTGCCTGGCACAAAGAAGGCACTCAATAAATATTTGTAGAATAAGTGAAGTGCTTATAACTCCAGAAGATATAAGAGCAGAAATGTCTTAATATTTTAATAATCTTTATCTCTTAGTTTTTTCTTTATCTTCTTTTATGTTTGGTTCTATAGGAAATCAATATACATTACCCTCTGGTACTGAAGATTCTTGTTGATTTTGAGAACTGATGGAGAAAACTTTCCCATCAGTGGCTGGAGAGGGAGAAGAAACCTTTTCTACAGAATCATCAGGCATGGGTAAGGTGGCTAAACGCTGAGATCTTCTTCTCCGCTCACTATGCTTGAAAGGTCTAGGGGGATTCACAGGCTGTGGAGGACCTAGAAAAAGATCTTCAATGTTCACGAAGCAGATACATACCAGGAGCATCTTATAATATTTAAGGAGATAAATGGGAAAAAATGATTCATATTCTTCCCTCTGATGTTGTTACAAGATATCCACAAGGAATGGCATGTTTCAAAGGTAATCAAAGGCGAAAATCGTGACCTCATTCAAAATGAGTCAATCAAAAATTCTAAAATCTACACTCTACTAGAACTGAGAAAATAAAATGGAACATTAATTTCAAGTAGCTCCAACTGACAGACTACAGTTAATTTCTCTAATTGCAGATCGTTGTGTAAATTGCCATTTTTCCTTCGGGAAAATAGTCTCTTTACAGCAAAAGATAAGGAAAAATATATATATATATTCCTTTTGCTACAATGCAAATCGAGCAACTCTAAGGGAAAAAAAGGCAGGGACACAGATGATATAACATTATAGAGTTAGTGATTTACTTTACACTAATGTAAATAATTTTATCCCATCATCATCCCCCCAAATGGAGTTTTATAAACATGTCTGGGCCTGATTCATTAAAAAAAAATTGAACCAAAACAACTTTGTGTACTTATTGTGAGCAGATAATGAGGATATTTAAGATTATGACATTGTGTACTTGGGTTTTTTAAACAACTTGGTAAGTAACTTAGGCACCTTCTAGCAATATAATATAAATGTTTGGAAATGTCTTTTACACTTTTAGATATCGTCTCTCTACATGGCATATAAACATTCGACTAGAATAGGCAAGATTTTATATGCCAATATATTCATGTTAATTTAGAAAGAGGAAATAAGAACAGTCTAAAGAGACTGATGTTTGGGTATTTAAGAGTAATTTTACAATGAAAACAAAAAAGACATGTTGATAACTAAAAAATATAAAAGAGTAAAATTTAACTGCCATATTGTGGTTATAATACCAAGATACAATTTCCAAAATAAAATGTTTGTTAATGTCATATGACATTCTAGTGACTACTGACACTATTTCATGATGTCATAATGAAATGAAGCTTATTAGGAAAACAACTGAATTATGTTCCCATTCTTTCCACCTATTACAAAGAACAAAACAAAAAAGCAAAACCAGATCAAAATGAAAAAATGATTAGAAAATATGGCAACTGAAGGAAAAGAGGTTAATATGTCTGATAAAAGTCTTCTGAATGCGAACATCTTTGATTATTCTGGAAGGCACAATATGGAATAGTTCATGAGGAAACGTGTCATATTCACTCAACTGATCATGTATTTCATTTGTCGCATAAAGAGCAAAAAAAAGCATCATTTACCTACTGACTTCAAATAACTGTTATTCGTGTCTCCAACTTAGAACACTAAACTAATATGAGAAACTCAGGGTCAACACAAATCTTGTATTATTTATATAAATAGATATATAGGGAGATAGATAGATATACCCATGTGAAAGGTGATTTTGAAAAAGACTGCGCTAATTCTTGAAAAATTAGTAGTACTGAAACAGTAAAATCGTTAAAAAATATAATCACAGAGGCATTTTTCTTTCATTAAAAAGATTAAACTGAAGTCTAGACTACAAATATTATAAGAATGAATAAAATGTATTGCAGAGGGAAGTTATAGACAAGTGAGGACAAAAAAAATCTACAGGAATAGTCTTAAGTAAAAATAGCTATGCTGGGTCCTTTTATAACTTTCTCTTTTTTTTGTAATGAATCAGGCCTCTCAGTATGCTCAGATTATTAGTTGAGGAGAGTCAAACTACAGTGGAATCTGTGTTATTAAATGGTAAGGATTCTCAACCAGCAGTAGTCTCTAAGCAATAAATCAGTAAGAAATGTCTATGGTTTTTGCCCCTGGAATAGTTTCAAGCCTTCCCTATCATATCCACCTGAGTTTTTAAAAAGCAACTTCATAAAAATACAATATAACTACAATCAAACTGTTTTTAATGTATCTTATAGGACAAATAACTATTTTTTAAAAATCTGTGCTCACTAGTTTTATTTATCACTGAAGAAGAAAGCTGAGATACAAGCGTCAAATCCTCGACTTGTATTAATTCTGGGGAAAGTGGTGATTTAGGGGGTTTTATACACCCAGAAGAATCTCCAGATTCATGTTTGCATTTCTTGCTGCGAGCCTTCCCTGAAGACAAAGTTGAGGATAACAGTGCAGGTTTCTGAGTGTTGGCAGAACTGCTAATGTCAGCTTCATTTTTTTTCTGACTTTGAGGTTTAGGTGAAATCGCCTGAATAAATAATAAAAAATTGATATTTTTATTTTGGCTTCTTCATTTTTGTTCTTGTATTCTATTTTGACTGTTAAGCAACTTTAGTATCCAGAAACATTGTTAAGCAACATATAACATTTCTATTACAAATGAAAAACCAAAAAGAACCCCACAAATTATTAACTAAAAGTTGAATAGGCTGTCTTTAAAGGGATGCTGTCAACTTTCAGTCTAAATTCATTTTTTAAAATATATTATTTGTAATATTTTCAGAATATAAAATGTTATCTTACTGGACAAATATTTTCAGTATTAAATAGAAATATACCCCTTTAGGAACCATAATTGCCAATGACAATAATTCGAAAAATAAACAGCATCTTCATGTTTTAAAGGATTAGAGGAATACTTAATTTAAGCTTTTGACTTCAGATGTTTTCTTATAAAATCATTTCTTTTATTAAGTTGAATGTGAAGGTCTAAGTAGACAGTTTCCCTTTAAAGAAAGATCTGAACAGGAAAACAATGACCAAATTAACAAAACATTATCTTTAACTCATTTTAGCGCTGAAAGCTAGAGTTTCATAAGCACAATGCATCATGAAATCAGAGCCACCAGCAATATAGAGTTAAAAGACTAAAAAACAATACAAAACAAGCAACAACAACAAAAAAAAAACAAAGAGATAAAGTGTAAGTTAAAAACATTGGATTTAAAAACAAAATACGTCGCATTCTTAGATGAGAGTTTTTACCTTCTTCCTGCCAACTGATACTTTTAAAAAAAAATTAGAACTTTGTCAGTTCTTTCATAAAAGAATATTTTTATTCATTTGGCTGTAAAATTTCCTACATATGTTAAAATATGTGTGAATGTGTCCATTTTTCAAAACAAGAGAAAATAGCTACATTGGGTGAATTTGCAATCTATGGTGCTGCAATACCTCTCTCTCTTTCTGATACACTTATCTGAGAGCAAAATATATA
>NW_012101732.1:4613250-4663270 GCF_000951045.1 Mandrillus leucophaeus
AATTCTTGAAAAATTAGTAGTACTGAAACAGTAAAATCGTTAAAAAATATAATCACAGAGGCATTTTTCTTTCATTAAAAAGATTAAACTGAAGTCTAGACTACAAATATTATAAGAATGAATAAAATGTATTGCAGAGGGAAGTTATAGACAAGTGAGGACAAAAAAAATCTACAGGAATAGTCTTAAGTAAAAATAGCTATGCTGGGTCCTTTTATAACTTTCTCTTTTTTTTGTAATGAATCAGGCCTCTCAGTATGCTCAGATTATTAGTTGAGGAGAGTCAAACTACAGTGGAATCTGTGTTATTAAATGGTAAGGATTCTCAACCAGCAGTAGTCTCTAAGCAATAAATCAGTAAGAAATGTCTATGGTTTTTGCCCCTGGAATAGTTTCAAGCCTTCCCTATCATATCCACCTGAGTTTTTAAAAAGCAACTTCATAAAAATACAATATAACTACAATCAAACTGTTTTTAATGTATCTTATAGGACAAATAACTATTTTTTAAAAATCTGTGCTCACTAGTTTTATTTATCACTGAAGAAGAAAGCTGAGATACAAGCGTCAAATCCTCGACTTGTATTAATTCTGGGGAAAGTGGTGATTTAGGGGGTTTTATACACCCAGAAGAATCTCCAGATTCATGTTTGCATTTCTTGCTGCGAGCCTTCCCTGAAGACAAAGTTGAGGATAACAGTGCAGGTTTCTGAGTGTTGGCAGAACTGCTAATGTCAGCTTCATTTTTTTTCTGACTTTGAGGTTTAGGTGAAATCGCCTGAATAAATAATAAAAAATTGATATTTTTATTTTGGCTTCTTCATTTTTGTTCTTGTATTCTATTTTGACTGTTAAGCAACTTTAGTATCCAGAAACATTGTTAAGCAACATATAACATTTCTATTACAAATGAAAAACCAAAAAGAACCCCACAAATTATTAACTAAAAGTTGAATAGGCTGTCTTTAAAGGGATGCTGTCAACTTTCAGTCTAAATTCATTTTTTAAAATATATTATTTGTAATATTTTCAGAATATAAAATGTTATCTTACTGGACAAATATTTTCAGTATTAAATAGAAATATACCCCTTTAGGAACCATAATTGCCAATGACAATAATTCGAAAAATAAACAGCATCTTCATGTTTTAAAGGATTAGAGGAATACTTAATTTAAGCTTTTGACTTCAGATGTTTTCTTATAAAATCATTTCTTTTATTAAGTTGAATGTGAAGGTCTAAGTAGACAGTTTCCCTTTAAAGAAAGATCTGAACAGGAAAACAATGACCAAATTAACAAAACATTATCTTTAACTCATTTTAGCGCTGAAAGCTAGAGTTTCATAAGCACAATGCATCATGAAATCAGAGCCACCAGCAATATAGAGTTAAAAGACTAAAAAACAATACAAAACAAGCAACAACAACAAAAAAAAAACAAAGAGATAAAGTGTAAGTTAAAAACATTGGATTTAAAAACAAAATACGTCGCATTCTTAGATGAGAGTTTTTACCTTCTTCCTGCCAACTGATACTTTTAAAAAAAAATTAGAACTTTGTCAGTTCTTTCATAAAAGAATATTTTTATTCATTTGGCTGTAAAATTTCCTACATATGTTAAAATATGTGTGAATGTGTCCATTTTTCAAAACAAGAGAAAATAGCTACATTGGGTGAATTTGCAATCTATGGTGCTGCAATACCTCTCTCTCTTTCTGATACACTTATCTGAGA
Source organism: Mandrillus leucophaeus (assembly GCF_000951045.1). Taxonomy (NCBI): domain Eukaryota; kingdom Metazoa; phylum Chordata; class Mammalia; order Primates; family Cercopithecidae; genus Mandrillus; species Mandrillus leucophaeus. Next base: position 4,614,986 of record NW_012101732.1, read on the forward strand.
GCAAAATATATAATATGCATTTTTTGAAAATCGATTCTACCATAGGCCTTTATAAACAGTCAAATTGCTAGCACCATCAACAATGTGCTTGTCCCCAAGAAATCTTTTTCCTTCCGTATCTTGTGGAGAGTAACTATCAGGTCTACTGTCTGCAGGTCTCTGGAGTACGAAAGATCATTTTCTGGGGACTAAATAAACAAATAATTAATTCTGTTCCCACTGAGACACAAGTCAAATTTTGCTGGGGAAGAAAAGTGCATATTTGGTATTAAGTAGGGCACCTTGAATGCTCTACAGACAGCATGTTGGACATACCATATAAAAGGCCTGGTGTCAAGTGTCCCATTCATTCAGTTGTCATCATTTCTCTGATTGGATTTACTCATTATAAATGTGTATAAGTGCAGATTAATTATTTGAAAAGGTACTTCACAAATGGATAGTATTCCTAACCTTATCATAAAAGGTGTTGCCAGAAAAGTAATTAGAGCCATTACTTGTAAATAAACAATTTTATTGTTCATCTTCACATATGTGAAAGACATCACTACAGCATCCATTACTCTCAAGTTACAAAGTTATAAAACAAGATTTTAAAACTTAATATCTTGATAAGGTGCTTAACTTCTAAACAAGGAAAAATTAACATTGTTTTTAAAACTTACTGAGTTATTATGCATCTAATGCAAGTTTTATCCAAAAGTAAATATAACATGAAATATCCCTAATACAATAATCTATAATTAATAAGCTGAGAATTGGGGTTCAAGACCACAGAGTTTGAATTTTTAAAAAATATAAATAAGTCCATTAGCACAGTAAGTTTTGACTACAGGCCTGTTATCAATCGATGTCATGAGTGACATTACTTTAACTCATTAGGAAACAGAGGTTAGTAACAATCAATACCTCTCCTTTAGGTCTATTGCTGATACCAATTGAGATATAATTAAAAGCTTTATAACTCGGCTTTTTAACTATGAAGCGAGGCTAACACATAGGATAAAAATAAGTGTTTGGTTACAAAACATTTTCACATTGAAGTCAACCTGAATGACAAATAGAAAATGAGGGAATGGCGTGGTATTCCTTAAAATCTAAAATAATTTACAAGGTTTTCATTAATGATTGTTGGTCTCTTTGTTACAAAACTGGCAAGGACTCTCAAAATTTTTTAATTATGAAAATAGAAACAGCCGAGTTACACCATTTTCCTTTCTTTCTTTTTTAAATTCAATTTCAAAACGTGGTTTTCTGTACTTTTCTCTAAGATAGGTACTGCCCTCTACACTAACTTCCACATTTAATAAGTACTTTTCACAATCACATTCACCTCAGCAGGATTGTGCATAATCAAAGATTGACATTGTAATGAATTTTCCAGAAACATTTTATTACCCAAGTCCCTGATTTATCGCATTCTGAGAATACCATAAACAGTGGTGAAAATACAAAATATTGTTATATCTGGGACGTTGAATATAGTAATACACAGTAAAAAAAGTTATTTAAAATTTGGTTGATATATTGACAATAACGGCAAAGACTTAACCGTTTGATGATCACAGAAAATCAGAAGGTATGATTCAATGACATATTAATCAATTTAAAAGACCCATTGATTTAATACAACATTAATGGAGGCACCAAAACAACGCATTGTTATCAAATCAGGCCTAAAATAACCCTGAAAAACTCAATACAATATCAATTAAATTTGGAATAGCTTTTAAAACGCATCTAGAGGAGAGCAAAAGATACTCATTTTAAAGACTTCTTTATTAGGCTACTAATAAAGAAAAGTAATACAAAAAGGATATATTAAAACTACATTAAGGCTCAGATTTTAAAACAGGAGAACCAAGGAAATCCAGTTATGGCTATTACTGCGTTCTTATAGTCTTACAGTGCCTAAGAAGTTAAGCCCTTAGAGAATGTAAAAGCATGCACAGTTCATTATGTACAAGTATTGTGGGAATCTGAAGGTAGCCAAGGCAAAATCTAGCAACTGCAACCTTCACTTTTAAATTCCTCTATTAGGTGGTTTAAAGACAGACCCTTAATAGTTTTTTAAACTCTCTTTTTTTGTAGTTATTAAAATATACATCCTAGCAAAAATGTATGGCTCATTGATCAATTCATAAAACACATAGTCAGTCTAACAACACCAATTGTTACAATATAAAAGAAACTTCTTACAAAAGAAGTTTTATTAGATGTCAAAAAACCCTGTTTTAACTCACAAATGGAAAGTATTTGTGTAAGGGTCTTTTTGTAAGCTAGTTAAAGGTGATCCAGCTGGAAGCTTATACCCTGGGATGCCTGTCTCCAGGCCTTCAAATTTTGGAGACAAAGGCTTTAATGCCAGTCTATGAAATCAAACACTAATGAAGTCTGTAGTTATCTGTATACCTTGGAGAAGGCAGAGTTAAAAATATATCATCAATTAATTAGCTTCCTATTCCCATATCTGATCAAAAGGGGAATTTCAATTACGTAGATATTAGAGCTCCGTGATCATTCCAGTGGGAACCCTGAAAAAAATCAAATGCTACCATTTCATACCTGCTCCAGCATTGGAGCTGTTTCATTGTAGTCTTCCTTTTTTTCAGCACCATCCACCCCAACAGCTTTGGATGCCAACAAACCTTGAGAAAAATTGTACAGAAATTGCTTATTAGAAAAAATACTGATTTACACCCTAATTAACTTTTCAAAAATCTTAGCAGTTGAAATTTCCTATACTTTTTAATATATAGGAAGTAGTCTCAAATGTTTTCTTTTCGAAAATACAAATATGCTTAATAATAAGCCAAGGGACTGAATCAGAACTTAAGAGTTGCTTACCCAGTTGTGTGGGTTTTAATATTACTCAATGAAATCACCAAAAACACACACTTGCACACATACATTTATTCTGTAAAAAGTTAAAATTCTATGTCTTCATGTCCAGATTAAGGTTGCTCAGGTTGCTAATACTTATAATACAGGTTTTGTCTATACAACTATAAAAACAGAATAAGAAGAAATCCTTCCAAACATCTAGAACATAAAATAAGATTTTATGTTGTTTTAGTAGCTAAAAAAGCTACCAATTCTTAAGTTCATTCAGGTCCTTTTAATCTACGCTTTATGTGTGCCCAGTTGTACCTCATCTTCTTATAAGAGTTTAAACACAGAGATGGATCTATTTTATATTAAGGGGAAAAAAGTATGGGTCCTTCCTAGAACATCTGAACTTAACATAGTTTATTTTGTCATTTTGTCTATAAATGACAAAAATTTTTAGAAGTCCCAGTTTTCTTCTATGTATGTCACTAATTCTCAAATTTAAAAGACAGAATAGGCCAATGCGGTGGCTTATGCCTGTAATTCCAGCACTTTGGGAGGCCGAGGCAGGTAGATCACTTGAGATCAAGAGCAAGACCAGCCTGGCCAACGTGGTGAAACCCCGTCTCTACTAAAAATACAAAAATTAGCCAGCTTAGTGGCAGGCGCCTGTAATTCAAGTTACTCAGGAGGCTGAGGCAGGAGAATCACTGAAACCCAGGAGGCAGAAGTTGCAGTGAGCCGAGATCCCGCCACTGCACTCCACCCTAGGTGACAGAGTGAGACTCCGTCACCTCCCCCCAAAAAGAAGACAGAATATTTTATTGTAATATATAACTGTATCAATTTGAATCCCAAGACATTAAAACTCTGCTTTAATAAAATATAGGCATTTACTTGGTTAAAATTCTTTGCTAAGCCTGTCAGATACCTTCAATGAAGTCTAGTTTGTAAGTTTTGTTTAAGGCCACCCTGCTCATAAAAAGTCACCAAAATTCATTTCTGTGTCATTTCAAAGTTGTCAGTTACCTTCAATGAAGCCCAGTTTATAAGCCTAGAACAAGTATTTGTTTTTGTTTATGGCCACGCTGCTCATGAAAGGTCACTAAAAATCATTTTTTGAGTCATTTCAAAGTTGGCCACAGACAAACTTTGCTCCAAAGGAAGCATGTTTAACAACTGACAACTTAATAGTAAACTGACTACAGCAATTATACTACATACATTACAGAAGCTGTCCACAACATATTTAACAGGAGAAAAATGGTGCCCCCTCAAACACAGTATGATGTAGAGGTATCCATGAGGCAACATGTCTTGACTTTATCAGATAGCTACCCTAAAGAAGTTAAGTGATCAAGGTAGGAATTCACATATTAAAATTATATTCTTGGGCCCAGCACGGTGCCTCACGCCTGTAATCCCAGCACTTTGGGAGGCTGAAATGGGAGGATCACCTGAGGTCAGGAGTTTGAGACCAGCCTGGCCAACACGGTGAAACCCCGTCTCTACTAAAAATACAAAAATTAGCTGGGTGTGGTGGCACATGCCTGGAATCCCACTTTGGGAGGCTGAGGCACGAGAATCACTTGAACCTGGGAGGTGAAGGCTGCAGTGAGCCGAGATGGCACCACTGCACTTTATCCTGGGGGACAGTGTGATACTCTGTCTCTAAATAAATAAATAAATAAATAGATAAATAATAAAATTATATTCCTAAAGTAGTACTCGAGCAAATTCTAAATTAGGCAAAAGGTACCTAGTACTCAGAATGTACTTTAAAATAAAAAAGGCTGAGTGTAAGACAATGATTTTGATACATCTATGATTAGTATTAAAACTGGTATTTAAGGTCTGGCCCAGTGGCTCATGCCTGTAATCTTACACATTGGGAGGCCAAGCTGGGTGGGTTGCTTGAGCCCAGGAGTTTGAGACCAGCTTGGGCAATATAGCAAGATCCCATATCTATATTTAAAAATAAGTAGAAAACAACAACAACAAAACCCTGGTATTTGTACCAGTTTGAGATTTTAAAAAAAAAAAAAAAAAGCAAAAACCAAAAAAACTACAGTTTGTTACAGTCTCACACCACATCAACTGTATATAAACAATTTTACAAAAACAGCTTCAATCCTAATTATATTCTGAACATACTGAATATTTATTTAACATTTAAAGTCACATTCATTAGGTTTTTATTCTCCAGCTAATATTCTTAAGGCCCAACAAACTATTGAAATAAAAATAATTAGAAAATCAAGTTGTTCTTTTGCAGGAAACTGAGTAGAGTTCTTTTTCTAAGGACTATTCAAACAGGAAAATGTTGCTATTTAATATATTTATATAATTATATCTTTTACTTTCTTTCCTTTCATATAGGTGGTAGAAATAGTTTTTAATACTCAATAGATGAAACAGATCACAAACTAAAAAACTGGAAATAAGGTACCACAAGTAATAAAAGAAACAAAATAATTCACCCATAACATACGGATTTACATTAGGATATTACAGATCCAGTATATTAAAATCCCTTTCTATTAATGGTTTGAGAAGGAAAAATAAAGTATTGTAATGTGTTCATAAAAAGTAATGAGATTTAAGAAAAACTACTTAAAATCAGATTTTAAAATGCATACTTGGTTATCTAGAGAATTTAAAAGCCCAAATATGATTAATAAAGTTTTTTCACGCTTTACATTCACACCAACTTACAAAAGAGTTATTAAATATAAACAACAAAATGGAACAAATAATAAAATAGGTACTTGAAGAGACAACTCTGACTACTTCTGCCTTAAGAGGCAGTCCAAAATCTGTTATCTTAACCTGCTAATATTCCAGGAAAAAATGCACTATCCACAGAAAATGAGAAGAATTAACTGAAAGGAAATTATCAGCAAGTACCTATTAATTATCAATGTATTACTAACAGGCCCTCTTCTAGAAGAATATACCTATGGGATAAAATTGCCCAGTAAGAATGCATTATGCTCCTTCAAGAAATTATTTAAATTTAGGTAAAAGAAGAATATCAAACAGTCATCAGTTCCACCCACCAACAAAGTTACAACTTTCCAATATTCTATATTAGCTATAAAAAATACACAGCTGGTCTTTTCCTGCCAATAGGAATAAGTAGAACAGAGCCCAGAGCTCCCTGGAATGGGAAAGGGAAACAAAGAAAGAGCAAAGTGGTTAAATTCTTGGTCTACTTTTCATCCAGGTATTTCAAAACACAATCTTCTTGCTGGAACTAAGAATCAAATATTCTTGATATTATTATCAATAACATACTACTGGTCAATTCAAATTTCAGGATTTTTTAAACTTTTTAAATTCCTTAAGTTACAAAAACACACCTAAGCTAGCTGAAATTCCAGAAACTCTTAGAGCCTATTAGAAAGAGACCATGCACTAACTGCTGATGTTTTTCTCCTTTGCTCCCTCGATAATCTGCAGTGTAGTCTACTCAAATTCAATTTGTTTGCAACTTTGTCCCAAAAGTATGGACTACTAATTTTCTAAGTAAAATCATTTATTTCAAATCAGTATGCATAAGTCATAAAATAATAGCTATCAATAAGGTACATTACATAATGAAAAATATGAACCAGGAAGTTGTGTGTGTGTGTGTGTATCTATTGCACAGTATATGGAATATGTATATATGCACATATATGAAATATGTATATGTGTATATATGGAAATATATATGTATATATGTATATACATATATACATATTCCATATACTGTGCAACTATATTTTCAATGTCTACCTACTTGGAATCTTTGAAAAAAGCCATCCTTGTAACATTCTCTATATAGAAATCGGGTTTAAAATCATCACATGGTATGTATGTGGCAAAGTGAATAGAAAGAATGATAAATATATGAATTAAAGTTATCCAATAGCTGGTCCACTTATTTAAGGTAGAACTCTTTTAAAAAATAACAAAATAGAGTGGAGAGAAATACATCAGAGCAGGCTGCCATGACCCCAGCCCCAATCCTCTCAGTAGTAAAGGACAAAAAGACACATACAGATGAGCTTGATAAATTTAAAATATACCATAATGCCATAACAAAATTACTATATTAGTTCTCATTTATCTTTATAACCTATAAATGAAATTTACTGTACAAAGGCGAGCCTGAATTTCAACTACTGAAGACAATCTTACAATATCTATGGTCTTTTTGCATGACATAGTTGCAACATGAAATCAGAAATAGATGTAGAAAGATGAACTATTAAAAAGATTATCACACACTTAAATTTTCTGAGTAAATAAAAAGATAGTAATGGCTTCACATTCATAAAATCTTATGCTTTGCTGCTGCTGTCAAACTATAACTTATTCATCTGAGACCCCCGAGGGAAAGTGAAGAGAAAATCCCTCCATGGAAGGGAAGGGTGTTACTAAGCAACCAGTATTACAAACTTGAGGCACATGGTAAAATGGTACTTTCTTTCCCCACTACTGTCTTTTCAAGGCCATAGAGAAATAATGCATCATTGTGGGCTCAGCTGAGTTTTTCTGTTGCAGTTTTTTTGTTTTTTTACTTCTTTAAACGTTGAGCTTGAATCTCCCAATAAGGCATATGTAAGAGTATATTGACTGAAACTATTAAAAGCAGGTTATCCAAATTGAAGGAAAAAAAAACATGATGCTGGAAAGCTGGCAGTTGTATCATGTCAGCGTCACCTCCGTCTTCTTTGATCTCGACTCCTCCAACAGTGCTGTTTCAATCTTTGTATCACAGGAGTTAGAAATACTACTCCACTTCTGCCCAGCACATAGCACTGGGTTCCATATTTTAAGGCAAAACTGAAGTCTCATGCCATAAGAACAATCACTTAGAGAACATTTGGCTTTCTCCAAGGTTAATAGTTTACAAGGAAAAGGTATAACAGGTTAATTGATTTAAAATATTTCCTCTGCTGGGGCCAAATATGTCCTTTATCAGACACAGGCATGAAAATAATATATACAAATGGCAAGAGACTAAATATTCTCACCTGCTGAAACCAATTATAATCACCTAGATGAACAATATAAATAAAACAGTGGTTCTAAACAACCCTCAGCTCCAGAGTCACCTTTCAGTTAGCTTCCTCTCTTCAGAAAATGGTCAAAATGTTCAGTTTACATTTATTCCTAAATCTGACCATGAAATCAAGCTTCTTCAAGTTGAAGCCAACAAAGGTTTATACAGCTTAATTAGGCCAAAGGCACTAAAAAAAGGTTCTGTCCTCATAATAAGAACATATGACTAAATCATGAAAGTATTTAAATTCCCCTTTTAACATTTACTCAGAAAAGGTAAATATGTTCACAATTTCTTTTGAAGACTAGAATTACCAGGCTGAATAGACCATGAAAACGGCAGGATGTAGTATGACTGGCCCCAATTCTAATCCTTCAATCCCCTCTTCCATGAACACTAACCAGGCTAGAATTTTCAGTGTTTTCTAACAGCCTAGCACGGCTATTTCCTAAACTAAACTACAAGAAATCATACGGAAATAAGCCCAGATGCTAGTGACCAACCTGAAGAGTAGAAATTAAAAAAACAACAAGAAACTTACAGAAATACTTTCACATCAGAAATTCAGAAATTAACAGATTCAGGAAGTAAATGTAAGTCAGTCATCTTTCCAACTATATATGGCACCATCCTTAAGTAAGACTGGTCAAGTACACAAATGTATAAAAACATTTAAAACCTCAGAAATTGTGTCACCATAAGTTGACAAAATAATTCTTCTAGAAACTATTATCACCAATGTAATTTAAAAAATGACTGAGCTTTGTAGCATTCATCCTTATCAACCCTCACAACATCCCTGTGAGGTAGGTAGAAGATACGTGCTATTTTTCACATTTTACAACAGAAAAAGCTGACAGTGTTGAAAGACGCTGACTTTGAAGAACCAGAAAGTAACTGTCTATGTTAACAGGTCCATGACACTAAACCAAAACCATTTTACTTCATTAAAAATAAATTACTCTAAAATTAAACCTTCCATTTCCCACCCCCCCCAAAAAAAAAATCATTGTAGTTTACCAGTAATCTTGTTAAGTCGAGCTCTCTTTGCCTGAAATGAGTTGCCTTGATTATTTTTCCTCTTGTTTGATAATGTGCTCTCTGGCTGTGGAAAGACCATCTTTGGAACGTTCTCTACATGAAGTCCTACTTTTAATAGAACACATATATGAGAGTTTATCTAGAATCCAAAATTAAAACACATGATTTTTTAATAGCAAAATAGTAAAAATGTTTTTCACATTAGTTTTTTAAATCTACTACTTGATACAGACCTTTGAAAAACACAAATCCCTCCAGACTAGTATGTTAGAAATAAAAGACAACTAAAGCAGTTATTCTTAAAGCAGGAAGAAAATGACTTACTGCTTTTTCCGTATTACATATGAAGCATATACAGAAGCATATAAAAGGTTGAAGAAAAAACACAAAAGAAAAAATTTCAAACAAAAACCTGCTATCAAGAAGTTACAAATCAAAAGCTCAACCTATTTCTATTCAAGAATAGAGGGCATCCAGTATCAAGTAACCCAAACTAGACTATTAATTTTCAGGTCTATCTATAAAATGCTAGAAAAGTTAGCCATCATATTATGCTAGGGAAAAAAGCTTAAAAATTTAATTATACATTCAAAATCAAAGGGGCCAAGGGATTTGACTTTACTACATGAGTTTACCAGTGTCATAAGGAATTAACGTAAGAATGTATTTTGTACCAAATGTTTCACTAGATGTAGGCAGATCTTCCTTCTTCTCTACGTCTGGTGTGGCTATACAAGCTGAAGTTTCTTCCTTCTTTGAAGGTACTTTAAACCACTTTCTCTCATCTTTATCCTTATCTTTATTGCTGTTAGCGCTGGTTCGAGGTTTACTCCCTGTTTTGTTCTTGGCTGCAGCTGCAGCAGCTGCTTTGACTAAAGCTATCCAATCCTCCAAAGGAAAAACACAAAACATGTGAAGTATTAAAAATTAATTAAAATGTAATTACACTAATAAAAATATGTGTCACATTTTCAAAGCTATTTTCACATGTAACCAAACATAAATATAGAGAGAACAATATTTACATGATAGCTCAACATGGTAGGTTATCAAATTTAATAATCGAATGAGTTAGATTGTACAACCTCTCATAAAAATAGGAAGCACATTCAATAACAGGTATTCCAAGGATATATTTTTACAGGAGTTAAAATCTAAAATAGCAGAGGAAACCTATGGCAGATACGGAATACTACATGACATGCTACCTTAGTATTTTAGGGCTCAAATGTTGCATTCCATCTCTTTCCCGTAATACAAAGGACTACAAAAGAAGGGAAAAATGCTATCTTGCAATTCTACAAAGATTAAAAATAGTGTATTCCCACCTACCAAATTGCTATTCCTTATTAGGATGAATGTACCATTCAAATTATAGTCAATCTCATAGAAATCAAGAAAGGTATGATTTTTATTATTTTCTAAAGCTACTGAAGTTCAGATAGCAATTTATCACAACAGCTTAATAATACTGATGAAGAAGAAAAGAGCTCCATTGACCAAGGTAAAGCATTAACTGTCAAAACTCCATATTAATTTATCTCCCCATACAACATCCTAGGTCTTTGTTTGGTATCATTCCTCTGAGGTGCAAATATTTATTTTTCCTGTGTTAGTTTGTTGTTAAATACATTTTACTATTGCATTTTTAACTAAAAATGCTTATTATAAAAAAAAAAAAGGTGTAAGGAAGTATAAAGTGGTCCTAACATTTTAATTTTCACAATCACAATGTTTTTAAGACAAATATTTTAAAATAAATACAAATATCTCTACAAAGTGAATCTGCTGAGACCACTAAGCTTTGTCAAATAGACTACCAGTTCAGACTTACTCAAAATACTTTTAATCCCTAGTCCAAGCAACTAAAAATTTCACAACATCAAATGAATTTAATTCATGGTTTACATTAACAAATATAAGCAAAATAGGTTAATAAAATTAAGCAATGAACAATGTAGATTAACACTACCTTAAAAATATATGGTGAAAACAATAAGCCATTTAAAAAAAAAATCTGTATTCTAACTCTTTCTCTCATGACTGAAATTAACTGAAAACATGTGATTGCACTTAACACATTCAATCATCAATTTTCTACTGAACACCCTGTCCTATATGCCAGGTACTAGGCTAAACATTCAGGAGACCGCAAGTGGTAAAAGACTGGTCCTGTTCATAAGTAATTCACGGGTAAATGCAATTAGCTATAAGCCGTGACAAGAGACGTACTAGAGAAATAAACAAAATACTATAGAACAGAAAAGAAAAGACTGATTTTGACTGAAGAGAAAGACTAATGCAAAGCTTCAGGGAAAATGATAGATGAGCTGAACCCTAAAGGTAAGTAGGAATTTCCCAGGGAAAGCGGTAGTGGAAAAGGAGAAAAGGTTACTCCAAGCAAAAGGAAAAACATTAAACAAAGGCCAGGAGTGAAAGTGTACAGGAAAGTGAAAGAGCGATGAAAGGTTCAAGGAGCAACATGGGTAGGTAAAAGCAGTAAAACATGGGTAAAACATGGGTAGGTAAAAGCAGTATGGCTAAGTTGAGCTTTGAGACTAACATTTAAGCAGTAAGAAAAGAAAGCATCATCAATGAAAAAGAAAGGATTGAGAGAGAACAATCAACAAAGTGGGATGAGAAACAGAGAAACAAGAGTAAGTATAATCAGACAACCAAAAGGAAAGTGTTATATGCCACAGAGATCATATGTTTGCAGACCTATTAAGAGTAGAGCATTTAATTCTGGTTCCATACTGTGGGGAAAATGTTAAGTTGTCAGAGTTGCTGGAAAATGTCAGAAGTAATTTCCATCCCAAGTTGTTTTCTACCTCCAATAAAGAAAAAAATTAAAAAGAGACTCATACTGCACCTTTTAAAATCTAAATGCTTTTTAAATGCTTTTTAATCATACGACTTGCATGAGAATCACTGTAGCTGTGTGATTAAAGAATTCTCTCATTGTTTTGCTCTTTTATTTTTACGTTGAGTTCTATTTTGTGTTTGCTTTTATGTTTATTTATATAAATTTATGGGATTCATGTGAAATTTTGTTACATGCATATACTTAGTAGTGATCAATTTAGTGTATTTAGGGTGTCCCTCACCCAAATATAGTACATTTTTATTAACTATAGTCATTCTACTTTGCTATCAAACACTGAATTTATTCCTTCTATAGAAAAGCTTCATTGTTAAAAATAACTGAAGTGTGATCTTTCCATCAACTATAACTAATAATGATGTTTTCAAGCTTTTTGTAGATAACATAACAGAAGATTGCACTAAAAAGGGCAGTCTTTGAAATCAGAAACTCTGGGTTAAAGGAATCACTTTGCACAGAATAAGCAAAATTTTAAGTCAGTCAGTCACTCAATTCTCTAAGTTCTGAATTCTTCAAATGCGAAACAGAAAATATTAGCCATACCTATGTCAAAGGTTCTATGAGAATCCAGTGAAAGAATGTACACAAAAAATGTTTTGTAAATATTAATAGCAAAGGACCTATGAGCCAACCATTAACACTAGTGAGTTACAATGTAACTTTTGTATCAGCACACCCTCAGGAAGAAGAAATGAGAGAAAAGGCAAGTACTTCTGTTACAAGCTTCCAAATTAAATATGTAATGGCTCAATCTCTCATCCTGTAATTACTACTGCTCTTACTAGAGTAGAAAACCAGAAGGAACAAGGAGGTATCTCATAAGATGAAGGAATCAATCACCCTCCTATAATATATGTCAGTTTCATAGCTATTTATGTATCAACACTACCATGCCACACAAAATTATGTGGAAGAAGAAAAAAATGTAGGTAGGGAGAAAAAGAGGGGATCTTATTTTGGGCTGTTAACATGTCTACCTTCTTTCCCAGTGAGAAAAATGTCTACAAAGAAAGTATTAGAAGGACTACAGCTCACATTGCACCCACTATAATATTAAAAGCTCTTTAAGGTGCTCAAGCTAACCTCTTAATGCAAGCAGAAGTTTATCCAGTATTAACCAACTGGTTCAAAGTCAAAGACAACAGAATTAAGACTTATTTAGGCTTAAGAATATTAATTAATCTGGAGGTTTGAATATGCCAAAGTGTTATTAATGTCACATTTTAGACAGGTTCAGGAAGAACATTTCCACAGTGCATTAATTTGATGCACTATTCTTCACTAGCTTAATTTAAAAATTATCTTTATAGAGAAATTCTCAAAGTCCTCAAAATCTTGCGGCTATATTATGCAAGAGAGCCGCCCCCCACCGCCCTTAGCTTTGCCCAAATAACACCTGATATGGCATATTTCCTTGATGAAGGCAAGTCAAAAGCTTGTTGGGAAAAAGCAACTCATAAAATGAGAGTCATTTATGAAACACAATTCTACAAATATTGTTAACATTGCTGTAATTAAGAATTCTAAAGAAAAAATGAAAAATTAAAAGAAATATACTACTACCCAAATATTATTTCAATTGTTTTGTATCTTGGCACTGATCTTAATGTTACAATGCATCATAGTGTGACTAAAGAATCACTACTTATTAAAAACAAACATCCATAACATCCAATAAATTTAATTTTTACAACCTGTAATTTTACCACAAACCAAATTGGCTCAGTGTCTCACTTTGACAAAACAAAGTTTTAAGGCAATAATATTAATGTCAATTCATGAACATATCTGATCAACCAGAATAACAAAATAATTGTTTTAAAGCAAAAAAAAAAAAAAATTGAGACTTTTGTTTAACCAGGTATATACTAAACAATGTTCCCAACATTTTAATCAAGCTATGTAGTAACCAAGAAATCACACCACTGAATGCGTAAAAGAACACTTTATTTATACACACATGTGGGAAGACACAAAGCCACTTCCTGATCAAAAGCATTTTTATTTTAAATTGCATTTACATGTTGATTAGAGGAAATCTGCTTGCTAATCATTTCATAACTAAATTTTTGAAAACCAGGCAATTTAAAACAATCACACTTATTTCTTCATGAATTTTTTTAATGTGGTAGTTATACATTTCTAGAGCACTAAATGTTTATACTTTACTGAAGCTGACCAGGTAATTTCAATACATTTCAGAATGACAGTTTACACCGCATGTTATGGAACAAATATGTAGCATATTTCCACATTAGACATTTTTACAGACTACTTTCAATTTCTTAAAATTAATTGTAGGTCCAGGTGCTGAAAATCCCAAATAACAGCAGAATATAAAAGAAAATATTTTAAATTTCTAATGGCACCTTTCTTTCCAGTATTTCAGAAAACATAGCCAACAAATGAAATTGTGATTTTACCTCCACCCAAGATTCTCCTTCCAATGCTTACCGTCCATTCTTGCTTTGAGCAGTGACAAAGCATACAATACACTGCTTCCATCATATGACTCAGAGAGCCCTATCTGAAACAGCCTACAGAGTGTCAGGTAAGCGCCTTTTAAAGGAAGATAAATGACTATGATTTGTAGAAGGAAAGAAGAAGATAAGAACTCAATGTAAAATTTTATATTAAAAAATTTTAACTTTCTAAATGACATTATATACCAGGAAAAACAAAACAAAATTCAAAAAAAAAAGGCACTTACCTCACTTCCCATAGACTGGTTACACGATCCAGCTGGGTCGATAGGACAACACCAGCTTAGTGGATGCTGGGATTTCACCTGGAACAGAAACTAGTGACCTATAACTTTAGCAGGTCTAAACCAAAGAAGCAAAAATCAAATGTATAATTTATTTTACAGTCTAAGCTTCCTTTTCTTGCTGCTATTTGGGGCTATCAGCACATAACCCTACAATTAGTTCATTTAAAAAATATATATGTAAATATATTTTGAACAATCACCGCTCAAGAAGATGTCCCTTTGGGTAGCTAGGAATACTGAACACTCTTACCTGCCCCTTAGCATCCTCGGGCATGGCTTTAATGTGCATTCTTTTTAAACAACGAATTACTCCATCATAAAACTGAACTGTAAATGTTCCTGAAACAGGAGCAAGTCAGAATCATTAGAAAATATAATTCAAGTTTACAGCAACACTTGAAATCTAACAAGTAGTGACCTGTATAGATAAATGCTTAGGAATGCAAAAACTACAAATACTCCTGTTAAGGACTCCATCAAGTTTAAGTTTACTTTCTCCCTCCCTCTAAAAACAACTCTGAACTCCTGTTTCCCCTAACAAGTACACAAATTAAGTCTTGATAAGTTAGTTCCATGTAATTCTGATTTTTACTAAGAAATTTTACAATTTTACAATAATTTAAATGTTTAGACTCATAACATAGCTGACAAAAGTAAAATCATTACTTACAAAAATATATATTTCCATAGGCATTATTACCATTTGCTCTTTGAATGTTTCTTTCAAAAGAAGTAATACAGAGAAGGAGCTGATATGCAAAAAAGATAATTTACCCTGGAAAGGATTATTCCTTGGGCAATAACAACAAACTGGAAAATAAGAATTATAGTTCTAGATTTTAAAGCTAGAAAATATTTTACAAATCAACTAGATAAAAGTCTTCACAAAGTAGCTCAGAACACTGAACTCTAGAGGAAGGCTAAATGCTATACCCAATGGCATTCACCTAAGTGGCAGGCAGCATGGCCATAATTAATATTTCCAATCTCGTCTAGTCATCCATGTCTTTCCTACAAACTCATCCTACTTGAAGGCCTCAAGATTGTTTGTCTATTATGAAGCATATTCACTTTCTGTTACAGACCCCATGCTTTCAAGTCAATATAAACCAGTCCTATTAGAAGATACATAAATTATGTATAATGCCTACTTAAGGAAATTCAAATGTTTTTCTGTCATTTCCTAGATAAATGTTCTTCTACCATTTCCCCAATTAAGGCAGAATCTCACTTTAAGTAAACAGATACTTGGTCTTTATAAAAGAATTATAAATTATAAACAAGAAATATGACGATCATTACTAATGTCCTTGGGGTTGGCACCAAAGCCAATAATATATATGTGCAAAGATTTTTGTGGGGCGTACTTTGAATAACACCATGATTTTATATCTTTCTATGATTAGCATAATGTTGAATTTCACAGATATAAAGATCTAAATTCAAGTTATACAAACAATTGATCAGGTGAATATTAAGGATGTATGTAAAGACACTAGAAATATTTTGAGAATGCCAAACTCTGCGTACACCTTGCACTCCCATCTTTCCTGCAACTTTCTGTCTTCCTTCTTCAACACAGCATTCCAGAAAAACTTAGCTTGTACACCAGGCCGTCTGGGCATCAATACCTCCCTGCCTTTGCTCATGCTGTTTCCTCTGTTGTGATGCCTTTCTCCTTTCCTTATGTATATCTAAACCCCACTCCACTCTTCAAGTACCATTCCCAAGATGAAAACTTCCCTAATACTCCAGTACACCCTGACTGGCCCCTTTTCTTCGCTTCTATATGCTATATTACAAATGCCTAAATGTTCACAATTGTTCATTTTGGTTTGCTGTTACATTGAATGGACGGCTTCTTTTGCTCTTCTGATTTTTGTCAAGGTGGGGAGGGGGCAGGACTATCCACCACTTGGGACATACAGAAATCACAGTATTAATAGCTTTCAGAAAACAAATAGTATCTGCCAATATTTCAGTATGTGTTCACTGAAACTACTCTTGAAATCGCTGGGATCACAATCAGTATCATCACTCTTCCACTAAGGTAAGCTGAATTTTCTATATTAAATGCCTGTAGATGAAAGGGATAGAATAAAGAATGAGGGTGGTTTTGTTCTGAGTGTGTGTGATATGTGTGTACTTGCATCTGCACACACACAGGGAACTTGATGCATGGAACGAAGGTCCCAAAGCTCTTAAAAGAAACTGTTATGAATTAATGTAGAGGGCAATGACCGTGTAATTTTACTTCGTTTTGGGTACATCCTATTAACCAACAGAAGAGATTTGACTTCTTCCTTTACTTCCACAAATTGTTACTGACTGTCTACTATGTGCTAGGCTCTGGACTAGACACTCAAGAGCCAACGTGAATAAGACTTGGGAATGTAAGCTCCATAACACAGCTCCACAGAAGTGTAAGTGCACAGGGAAATACAGGCCCCACTAGAAAAGAAGAAACAGCCTGCACACCTGACAACTGAGATGTCTCTCAACTCTTTCTGTAGGGGTAACCAGTGGTAAGAAAATCATAGCCATATTCATGATTTCAATTCATTAAACAATATATTGGATTAAGGTCTTTATAAAGTTATATCATGATTTCTAGCTAGACTACTATGATTTTTATTTTTCCACACCTAACATTCCTTAATATATCTCTGTTTTCTCTTCTGTCTTCTCTTACCTCCTATTTTCGCTCAAGTTTGTTGTTAGATTAAATCCTCGGCTTAAAAAACTCTTCCATGGCTCCCATCACCTCCAAATAAAATTCTAATTCTTTAGCAAGGTTACATGACACTTCATATACCAATCTTTGCCTTTCCCTCCAACCTGTACTCCAGCTATTCTATCATCTTTAAACGAATCTTTCATTCTAAGCAACCTGCAGTTCCTTAAAATGACATGGCATGCCTCTCCCACTTCTGTTATTTTCCACTTATTTATTCCACCAGATCACCTTTTGATCACTTCTTTAGCTAACTTAGTTGTCTTTCAAGACTCAGTTTAAAGGAAATGTCCCCTTACTTAGATTAAATGCCCTTCTTGCCAAGAAGCTGTCACTCAATGTTTGTTTCTTTAGTAATAACAATGAATACAGAAATCCCCCTTATCCACGATTTCGCTTTCCACAGTTGCAGTCAACCGCGGTCTGAAAAGGAGTGAGTATAGCACAATAAGGTATTTCATGAGAGAGAGACAAGGGAGAGTGAGAGAGAGAGGAAGGAAGAAAGAGAGAGACCACATTCATATAACTTTTATTACAATATATTGCTTGATTATTCTATTATTATTGTTAACTTCTTACTGTGCCTAATTTATAAATTAAACTTGATCATTCATATACATGTACAGTATAGGAAAAAACATAGTATATATAGGGTTCAGTAGTTTCCGAAGTTTCAAGTAGTCACTGGGGGTCTTGGAATGTAACCCCTGTGGATAGGGAGGACTAGTTTAAGTGGTCAAGTTTAAGAAATAACTTTAGTAGAAAATTAATGTATTACTGAGTTAAACAAACATGTGCAAGTATTCCATAACTTTTTTAAAGGAGAAATTTAAAAAACAAAATATTCAGGTATGTTTTCAATAATAATTTAATTATTAATTCTTACAACTTTCCAAATAAATCAGCATATGAATTCTGTTTTAAATTAATGATCTGTCCAATGATTTCCCAGTCTGCTGCAACACTAATAAGCCTAATTTCTGGGTTACTTTCAACATTTTTGATTACTTAAGTAACTTTGGCTCAGTATCTAATATTCTAACAAATATCCACAAAAAACTACTAGAAAATTAACTTAATTATCTGTAGAAATTAACGATAGGACAGCAGGGAGAGACACAATAAAGGAAATCCTCAAATTGGTAAAAATTCCATACTCTTCCCTCAGAAAATATCCTATGTATTTCACTTGTGAATTGAACTGATTTGAATTCCCCTAAATCTTTAACCTTTCCTCACACTCTTGGGTAGATGCTCATAAATAGAACTTGGTCACAAACTAGAAACAGAGAAGTAGAAATAAGATGCATATGATATAAGCCTGTGAATTGAAAGTTGAAAAATTTTAACCAACTATTTTTGTCTACTAATTTAAACACTACTTAGGTAGCACACCATGTAGCATTTTATTCTAGACACATATAACAAATTAAATGCTCCCAAAAAAGAATACTTACAGAAAATATAAAAGTTATACATGATGATATAACACACACTAATTAAAATTTAAAATATAGTGAAATTTTACTATTAATCTAATTTTAAGTCTCAGATCATTTCAAACACATACCTTCTTTGTTAATTGCTTCAATCTTGGCAGGGTAATAGCGACA
Organism: Mandrillus leucophaeus; assembly: GCF_000951045.1. Classification (NCBI taxonomy): domain Eukaryota; kingdom Metazoa; phylum Chordata; class Mammalia; order Primates; family Cercopithecidae; genus Mandrillus; species Mandrillus leucophaeus. The sequence continues at coordinate 4,633,910 of NW_012101732.1, forward strand.
GTCTGTCCAACGAGCCAGAACTTCTTCTCCAGCTTTAAAATCCTATTTTAAACAACTTTTAAGATCAATTCCATGTATATTAAATAAGCATTTCCTTAACAAAAACAGGCTTTTGTATAATTTAACAGAATCCTTTTAAAATATGTCATTACATAGCTGGCAAAACCAGCAAACAGAAAAAATCTGCTACTTACAAAGAAATCTTCCTCATCTTTTAGCCCTTCTTTTCTTAGTGCCGGTCTCTCAAGGGGTCGCAATCTATTGCTGTCCCAGTAAATCCACTCATCGTAACGATGACTCCAGCGCTCAAAATGGACCAACATCTTGCCCTCCTCATAGTCAATTTTTTCAATTCGTGATGGATACCTCAAAAGTCAAAATGCTTCATATCAAGAGAAAATCCTTATATTTGTACAAAGTATTATACATAGAAGACTTAGCTGAACGTTGCTTACCATTAAAACCATGAACAAAACAATAAATACGTCCATATTTTAAAACTAATCAAAAAAGTCTGCTTGTCTTTATAAATGATTGTACTCAAAATCTGAATAAATTCCTTGATACACTCCCAGTAGAAATATAAATGACTGCACTGTTTTGTGAAGTAATGTGGTAACATACATCAAGACCCTTAAACATATTCCTACTTTCTGACCCAACAATTCCAATTCTGGAATTATATACAGAAAACATTATTTGTAATAACAAATAAAGTGGAAACCATCTAAATATATGATTGGAAAAACTGAAGATTGTCTAGAGCTATGCAAACAATGATATATACACTGAATGAAATATTATGTAGTCACTGAATGTGGTGTTTACAAAGAATTTACAATGTGGGGAAAATGTAAAAAATAAGCACTCTACTTAGCATAAATATAAATATGTAAATTTTGTCTAGCAAAAAATACATCAGCATGTACACTGTCTTTATATGGCATAAGCTCACTTTCTTATTTTTCTGTATTTATCAATATTTTATAAAGAGCAACAATGATGGTAAGGCTCAGTAAAACCTTAAATTTAAAAACATAAAATATTTCATTGTTCTGTCTTGATGTGTGATAATTCTGTAATTCCAAAATAGGAATTCGTTAAAACTTTTTACAAGGAAAGTTGCTTCGTCATTCTTAATGTACTGTATTAAAATGTTAACAGATGACTCAATTTTTTTTAAAGCATGATTAAATAACATTCAGAACTCAATAGCAGCACACAGTGGATGATTCAACCATACAGTTTATCCCATATTCTTGCTAGTTTTTGCTAAATTCAGAATCTTTGTTTTCCCTGTGGAAAACTAGCTTTAAATATAAACTACAATGGACTTTATATAACTTTGAAATGTAGGAACTGATTACTACTTAATTTATAGCTCAATCTTGCTATTCAGAGTTTTTTAGACATTTCAAGGATCATTCTCTGGTAGAGCTTCTTCCATCTTTGACATTCAACTCCACTTTGATCTAATGATATTGAGTTCTTGGATTTTCCTCAAACATACATGGCTCTGTGTCAAGTATTCACACATTCTCTCTGTGTCAAGCATTCACACATTTGTGCTATTCTCCATTCTATTCTTTCTGCAGAGCCCTAAACTACCCTTTCCTTCCTTTGTATACAAATCACTGCAGACTTGGTCAAACACAGAACTGCTTGTGTGAAGACTTCTCTAACTCCTGGGGCTCCTGCTGCTCTGACAGCACTCATCTCATTATAGCTGTACATCATCTCTGCACAGGTTCTCACTCAAACTGGGTGCTGCAGAACATTTATATCTCTTGGAACACTGATATGTGTGTGGCACCAAAAAAAAAAAAGGGTGTTGTCAAATAAGCTAGGGAATTACTGGATTAAAAACGTTAGGTTGTATTCTTTATTGAAAGACTTCTTGGTGCAGTCAGCGAGATGGAGATAAGGCATTCAGTGTTACTAGATTCAAGAAAATATGTAACCCCTTTTATCATGAAAATGTATTAACATTTCTTGAGATAGCAAATAGCTAAGAAAGATGAGGTTAAAAACGTTACTCTGGCCGGTGAGCTTCTGGAGACAAACAGTCATGTTTACTTTTGTAGTCCCCAGCACCTAGCACCATGACAGGACACAAAACTGCTATTCAGGGAATGTTTACAGGAGTAAGAAGCAGCTTTAAAGAAAGGCAATTTGCTCATTTCTTCAGAACAAAGAAGGCAGTTGACCAAATTATAGCCTTGTTAGATGTTAGTCTTTTGCAGGGAGTAAAAAGAAAGGCATAAAAACAAGAAAACTTAGGAGATTAACATACTTCCTGAGGTGGACGTGCCTAACCCACCCACTTAGAATCAATTCTGTAATACTTGTCTTTTGCAGTGTTGCTCTGGTTTTGTTTTTGTTGCCCTGGTTTTTAAAACATAAAAATTATCAATAGCATTAAGAAAAACCTAGAACAAGGTTGTTCTTTATTTTTCAACCTTCACTAGCCATTAAAGTACTATAAAAAGATATTCTATCAATTATAAAAATTATTAAGTTTCTCTCAAAACATAAACACCTCTAATTTCATGTGCTTAATTTGTCTTATCATTTACATTTTGAATAAAAAAATAAGTTTATTCTTTAGGTTCCTTCATATTCTAAATGTATACAACTCTATATATTTGAAACACTTCTCAAAGTGAGAATAGCCCACAGTAACAGAGTTAAACACATCTTTATTTTCACAACATGACTTAATTCAGTAAAGAATCAGCATCTAAGTGAGTTCAAATAATTTAAATCTGGATTGCATTTTAAAGTGACTTATGGTTTTTCTAAAATATTTTAAATTATTCTGGCTGAGATGCCTGATGCAACAACCAAAATGAAAATTATGTTTTGGGGATCCTCTTTAGGATAAGTCATAGCATGCTGTACTCTCTACATAAATATCTAGAAACCGATACGTACACTTGGGATGAAGGCCAAGAATTAAATAAGTAACACAAATACCCCAGATTCTTCTCTATTTTAATTTTTATCATGTTCACTAATCAAATTTTGAATCTTAAAAGGTGTTAGAAATATTACCATTATCAAAAATGTCCAAATTTCTGTTCATTCATTAAACATTTATTTGAACATCCAATAAGACTAAGGCACTTGGTAGGCACTGTTGGTACATAAAAAGGAAACAACTCAGCCAGGCACGGTGGCTCACGCCTGTAATCCAGCACTTTGGGAGGCTGAGGCAGATGGATCACCTGAGGTCAGGAGTTCGAGACCAGCATGACCAGCATGGAGAAACCCAGTCTCTATTAAAAATACAAAATTATCCAGGCATGGTGGCGCAAGCCTGTAATCCCAGCTACTCGGGAGGCTGAGGCAGGAGAATTGCTTGAACTCAGGAGGCAGAGGTTGCAGTGAGCCAAGATCGTGCCATTGCACTGGGCAACGATAGTGAAACTCCGTCTCAAAAAAAAAAAAAAAATGGAAATAACTCCTATCACTGAAGGGTTTAGCTTAGGGTCAGATTAGGAGAAAGAAAGAGAGAAGAATCAGAATATTTACTGTCACATGTATGTCAGGCTCTGTGTTTTTTACTTATTGAGTACCAACTGTTCTTTCTATATGTTTTCTCATTTGATCTTGGTAATCATCAAAGGTATAGAAAACATAGTGTATGTTTAACAGATGAAGACCTGTCCAAGAATACACATGGTGTAGCCAGTATTAAAAACCAAGACTAAGTGGAACAAAAGTCTGTACTCTATGCCAAGGAGAAATGCGATAAGGCCCATCTAAGTGATTATATCACACATAGTAAAACTGGTAAGTGTATACAAAAACTGTATACAAGATGCTTTAATAGTCCATAGAAAATCTGTAATTTACTGAAGGTTCTTGGGAGACGTTGTTTATGTTAGACTTGCTAGGAGACATCTAGAATATAGACCTAATGAGCACAAACAAAGTGTATACACAGAGCATAATTCATTTACTCAGTGTTCACTAACTTAAAACCATCACACAACTCTGAGCTGGGCAAGCAGCCATGGATTTCAAGAGAAGTAGGATATGGTTATTTGTCCTCAAAGACCTCACGTTCAGAGACTGGAGGAGCACTTAAAGGAAAGAGTAATAGTCCTTTTGGCTAGACTACATGGTAAGTAGTAAAGCAGGTAAAGGAGAATAGTAAGACATCAGATGGGACTTCTTAGCGGGGTTGAAACTTGAAGGGCTACAAAATAGCAAACTAATGAAACAACCGTTTGCGTACTTAATTTGGTTGCCAGTTACATCTCAGAGGGAAAAAATCATAACATCAAGATCTTTGCAATACATGTAAAATGCATTAAATAGTAATTTAACATATAGCTTTGCACAGTGAAGTTATTTCTAGCAGATGGCTTATGGTAATAACGTTTTGATACATACAGTGAAGGAAAAACCCTGTTGAACACAAATGTATTCACAAATGCCTCTGTATACTGAACTACAACAATATTATTTTGATGTACTATTTATGCTTTATTCTAATTGACTGTGAATTAAACATAAGATTTTTCTGATTGAATTTGGAAGATGTGGTGTTAATGTTTTTGTTTTGTCATTTTTTTAAAGGTTGAATCATAGAAAGCTGTTAAATTAAAGAATAGTGATTAGGCCCGAACCCAGACATTTATGAGTAATTTGGAAAAAGATTCAAGAAGTGGAAGACTGAAGTTTCAGAGTTTAAAGAGTCACAGATAAGACATCGGTAACAATGATTAGAGATAAAGAGAAAAGAAAACCACCATAGCTGGCATCTCTCAAGGGTTCAACCGAAAGAGACAGAGAGAAGGCAACTTCACTAAAAGTAGGATTTCTCAGTGCCAAAATTCTACATAGAGCTCTCTTAACTTTTGTATATTACTGCAATATTCCATACAATTTCTGCTATGTACCTTGCCTAATTCCACTTAAAAATTCATGCATTGTTTAAATGTTATCTACTTGTGCAGAAAATAATCACCTCCACTGCTGAGTCTACCTTGCTCTCTCACATGTCTTGTATACTTGAATCCCAGGAAGGAGTTTACCTTCAGAAAACTTAACAAGAAAAATAATTCACTCTAAAATGGACTCTTTATTGTTTATTTGGCTTAATGGAAATGAGCATTCCAAAATAGAGAAGACTCTAAAATGATTCTTGCAGAATTTAACAGAATTTTCACATACTCAATTCTACTAATCTCAACTGATTTCTTGAGACCCTTTCTGAATTAGTGTGGGACCCTTTTGAATTACTGTCCTCTAATGGCCAAGTCAAACTGTAGCCATAACTAGAGTAGAGCAAAGCCATCACCAAGAATAAAATGTTTTTCACCTTCTCTAAACTCCTATAGCATTTTATTGCATTATCTGATATGTTGTCATTTTAACACTATGACTCCCACTTGTACAAGACTCTTCAGAGAGTGGCAGTATCTACAGATTCTGGACTGACACCATAATCTCGTAAGAACAGAAACTGACCAAACAGGTTAGCTATACTGTAAACATACAGTATCAGTTCCCTGTTGTATCAACTCTTAAGTGTTATCAAAACATAAATATGTTTTGCTTAAAATTTATTTTCGCATATTTTACAGAAACCTAAAATGGGAATTATTACCAGTGAATTCTTATTCTGGCTCACATTGTTAACTGTTTTACAGGGGCAGGTCTGGACTCACCCACTAGATCAGGAGACTGAATTCCCTGAGGCTGCCTGCAAAATGTTATGTGCTTGGTGTACATGTGTATAGGTATTCTTTTGAGGTGAGAATTTCCAAGTTAATTAGATTTTCAAAGTGGTCCACATTCACAAAACCAGAAACTTTTGAAAGGCAAGATCATTTATTAACTCAAACTGTCAGAGCTTCATTATCCTAGGATAAAAGAGGGAAGCAATGGTGGGCATGCAGCTATGCCAAAAATATAATCTGACGGATTAATTTTAAAAAATTCTTTGCATTCAACGTAGGAACATTAATACAACTAAACATCATTTGCATTTAAGGAATTCATTCTGATTTATATTCTAATTTGAAATATATATCCAGATTTTTATCTGTATTGATAAAAAAAAAAAAGTCAACCATGAGAAAATGACAAGGGAAATTAACTGATACAACCTAGAATCTCCTGAACTTAAGTCAAAATAGAGTTGATAACTACCTCAACGACAGGTTGCAATCCACCAAGCAGGGCCAGAATATGTTGACAAATGCCCTATAGACCATGAGAATTCACGAAAAGATTTAGGATTTAACTAATCATTTGAATAAGCACCATACCAATCAAAATGGCAACATCTTTTTATAAACTGCCTCAATAAGTTATTCCAATTATGCATTTTAAGTAGTCATTTTCTTGTTTATATGGATAAGCCAATAGGATGTCTAATTCATGTAAATTTAGAAATTGACAGTTCCTCATTCATTTCATTTATTCAACAAAGAAAAAGAATCAAGTACGTTAACATAATTCAACATAATGATAGCAGTATAATAAAGACATGACAGCATACAGAAAGAGTATCTGAACAAGGATGCTCTCTTGGACAAAGTACTTCTTTATGTTTTAAAGGATAGCATGTATGAAATACACCTAAAATATGACTTAAACATAACTAAAATATTAGCAGAATCCTAGGGATCTAGGATTAATAATTCAAAATAGTTTTGTGAATAAGAACTTCATCTATAACTATGGTAGTCATAAAAAATGACTAAAAGATTAGAAGAACTAGAAAATAGAAGGGTAAGAGCTGTCTTACATCTAATTATTAGTAAGAGGATTATTTGCCAAATAACAAAAATTAACACAGAATGCAACCCAAAGCAAACAAAATATTCTTGTATCCTAGTTACCCTTTAAAATTTTTAATTTCCTGGAAGCACTTTAAATTTACATTAAGCTTTATAATTTTCAAAAATGTTTTCTCATTCACCCATTGATTATAACTGCAGCAATGATATCACCTACTACAATTACAGTATTTTAAATTCAGCACTTTCAGATACTGCATGTTCATTTGCTTCATACTTTAAAAACAATAAACTGAAAACAAAACTCTCTTCATTAATTCAAACTCAGTATTTCACAATGCAATGTTAATACAAAATAGTCTAAAATTTCAAATCATTCAGATGACAGCTTATAGGTCAAAACCATATCTTCTCCAACACTGAAGTGTAAGAATCTCATCATATTATTTCTCAGGTCTTTTCATACCTATTGATCCCCATAATACACATATGGCATGAGCTGATAGTTCACCCTGCTTCCTACTTGTCCACAACTTTTACAACAAAGAGAAGAACAGAATTAGCTATGTCTTCTCTTTTAGAACCTTGTGACAGTACTTTGCAAATTAATGTTTCACTTCAGGTCACTGTATTTAAGTTCCTGTTCCACTCTCCTCCCAACCCCCACCCAGCACCTGAATCCTGCCATGCCTATATTCACTCACATTGTCAGTTCTAACCAAATCAAAACACCTGTACCATATCCTTTGTACTCACTACCTTCTCCCACCACAAGCATCCATTAGACCACAGAGAATTTCTTTCCTACTCCACTAAAACATGATCTTTCTGTCATGAGAATTGGACTCAAAGTTTATGCACTTCATACAGCTTTTTCAAGTTACAACTATTGTTACTTAATTGTGCTAGCGAAACTCAAAATCGAGCAGGTTGCAATCAGCCAGTTATATTTCTTAACATTTAGCACTTTAAAAAAACTTTACTACAGACAGTTATATTTGTTTATATGCCTACTGATTAAAGTCTGATGAATTTACATTGATTCCTCCTGCATTTGACTGCACCTTCTTAAAATAATGAACGCTCATGTTACTGTTATGATTAAAATTAATGTTTAAGTGCCTACCATGTGGCATATAACATGCATTATTTTGCTTAAATCCTCAAAGAACCCTTTAAATGAAGTACTAATACTGTTACCAGTTTTTAAAGGGAGGTCATGGAGGCTCTGAAAGATTCAGTAACTTGCTCATGTTAAAACAGGTAATGAATGGTGGATCCTTGAACTGAGGTATTCCTGTCCATGCAGACTATGCATTCAATCATTACAGATTCTGCATCTTGCAACTGATGATTTTCAGTTCTTATTACATTTATGGCAGTGCTTCAGTATAGGGGATGCTTACCAATTAAAAACAGATAAAACAATATAAAAATCAAATTATTTTATCTATTTATTTTTTCTTAAAATTTTAATTTTAATCTCTCATATACAAACAACATGCCTAAAGTTGGTTTTGTTAGACCAAAGAGTATGGAAAATAATTGTACAAAATAAATATCCTCCATGCATAAAATTACTAAGCAAAGATAAAAGGCTCTTCTGTTTTATTAAAATTTCTCAAAACAAAAGGGTACAACATCTCAACTATGACTAAGTATGAAACATCACATTATTAAAATTAAATAATTGGAGTAAACAAAGTAGCTTAACTTTCATCACGTTTGAAACTCATAAATTTTAAAATTAAGAGGAAATCTAGGATATATGTTACAGAACAAAGGAAAACAAAAAGTGACTTTAAAAATAAATTAAATTTGCTAATCTAGGTTAACAAATAAAATCTTATGTTTAGTTTTCAATCCAAAAGTCACAATGCATTTGCCATTATTTTCTGCAATGATAACTAGGTTATTTCAAGATATCCCAAAACTTTTGTGTTCATTCATCCTTTTTAAACCCAACAAAATTCAATAATGCTGGGTACCTTTTATGAGTAAGTTACTATGTTAAGGCCTTGAAGATACACCATTTCATATAAGTAGTTTATACTTCAGTACCCTCGCTAATCATGATGTACCAGAAATACGTTTATTTCTAATTGATGGTAACTTTTTTGACAATAAGAAAACAGACTTTCAAGATACTCTGAATATTAAGTAAATATCTATATTCTTCCTTCAACTTTACTGCAACAATCCTCCCAAAGTTGAGGTAATTATAACTACTGAAATAACATAATACTTGCATACCAATTTCTAATTTAATAAGAAGTATATTCTTATGTGCTGACTAATGATCTGTAGCAAGAAATGATAGGGAGTGGTCAACACTTCTTTAAAATACACAGTTACAGTAAAAATACTAAAAAACTGGGACCTTAATGAGGAACAGCAGAACTAAGCTGCCTTTTCAATATTCCGTTAATTTCTTTTAAAAATTGTACTACTGATATTCAAAACTTAAAATTAAAACTAGTATTTTCTCCCTCAGCTTAAATCACTTAAAACCAAAATTAAAAACATAAGCATCTGCAGATGCCATTTCTGTCTACTCAGCAAAACTAGAATTGCAAAACATTCTTTTTAGTAGAGTTAACTACCACAAAAGATAAACTGTTTCCCAGCTAGTGGCTTTAATCAACCCCCAACTAAAAACCAAACCATTATCTAATGTGATGTGACAGGGTGAAATCTCGTAACACATACATTCGGCAGGAATGATGTAACAAATAGGGAGCTGGATGTGTGTCATATGTGATGGCTGGACTTCAACCAAATGTCAGAAAAGCAAATAAAACGGTCTTTTCTCTTGTTCCAACCCTTACCACTATATGATCACACACACAAAAAGCACAGCACAGTAAGCCTGCGATTCCTGGACTTTACCCTCATTATAAATGTATGAAGGAGGCTAAGAAATCATCAGGTTGGAGGTTTGATTCTAAAGTAAACTTAGGAGGAAAGCTCTCTAGGACAGATAAACTTGAAATTTACCTACCTTGCTCAAGCCCTCTAATTCCAATGAAAAGGAGTGGCATAGGCTTGCCGGACTTTCAGGGCCCTTCTAGATGCCAGACATACACTCACTACTACAATCGATCAGAAACTACGGTGGTCCATGAACACTGAGCCCATTTAGTTAACTGGGGCTCAAAGCTTTAGGAAATCTATGTGAGACAATGGGCTGTAGTGGAGAGATCATTATATTGGGAGCCAAAAGGTTTCATGTCCAATATAGTTATACCCCAAATAGCTCAAACCTCTCCATTTTTTTTCCAAATTATGTTCAGTTTTCTACATTTTTCTCATTTTCTCCTCTCCATAGGTAGTTCAAAACTGCTCGCCAGCAGTTTTGAACTACCTATGACTTTTTGACTGTCTTACCTCCGCCTCAAGTTTGTGTTATTTACCCATCTAAAAGTGTGATTTAAAAAAAAAAAAAAAACAAACAAAAAAAAAAACCTGTCATTCCTGAATAGGTGAAAATCAATAAAAAGAAATTGAGTTTGGAATTCAATGGCACCTGAAAGATCATCTAAAATGTAAGACTTTCATTTTAAGGTCATTAAAGCAGAGAAATACCTCTCCAAAATCACTAGTTCATGGCAAAACAGCACTTAAAACCCATATTTTATGACTTCCAGTTTAATTTATTTTTTCTAACACTTTTGTTTTTCAAAAAAACTAGGATAAGCAGAAAAAGCTTATAAATCAGAAAAAGTTCTATAAACAATGAATTAACATAAAAAAAGAACACTAGAGCAAGAACTACCTGAAACCAGGTGTGTGTTCAAATAAATAAATCTTCTCTATCCCTATTTCTAATCATGCTTTTCACATTTGTGGAGGGGTACAGGGAAGCTTTCTTATATTTAGCATTGTTCAAAGGAATTTATGGGGCTCTCTTTTGTGGAAATTTTAAAATAGAAGTAAAATGTTTGTGTACTGGTACAGACCTGCTTGATAATTAAACTCGATGATTCACTTTGATCTTAAGATTCAAAATTTGTGACTAAATGTAAATTATCTCAGACTTTTTAAACAAAACTTACAGATTTCAATTGAATTGTCTGCAAGAAGGGTCCTTAAGCTGGAGGGCATGTGTAAGTTTTCTATGAACTTATGATCATAGTATATAATTCATTTATTTTGGTGTATACATACAACTGTATATTTTTTCTGAGTCCACGGCTGGCATTGGTTTTCAAAGATAATGAGTCAAAATAATAATCATTACTTTCCATGTATAGACAAATGGAAAGAATCCCAAATTACAAAAAGACAAAAATTGCATGCATTTTATATTAGCAAAAGAACCTCTGTTTTTGAAGTATTCACCTAGTGTTCCTACAATGCTGTATTTGATCTACGTGTTACATTTTAGGACCATTCTCCTACTCTAAATATAGATGACCCAACTTTCTCTAGCAGTATTTTCCTTTGAATAGTTAAATCTAATTAGAAAAAAAGTAACTTTTTATTCAGAAAATGTGTACCTTTATTTAAATTAACAAGTATTTGTACTTGCTATATTGCAAATTTCCTTAATTCTCCTATACTATTAAAATTCTGTTCACGAACATCTTAAAAACTCACATTTGCAAATGTTTCACACAGTTCAAAAAACTCCGAATGTGTGAAAACAGCATTTGCCAATTCAAATTTATACTGTTCTATTAAACTCTGATACTTGGAGTTATCTCCATAATTTTTAATCTTTCATATTTCCTTTTCTTTAGATTTAGAAGAGAATTAAATAGAAATATTCCAAAAGAGTCCCAGGAGCATAACTCATCTGAATGTTTTAAATTGACTCTACATTTCAAATTTATTTTAAGATTAACACCAGAGCATGTTATTTAATCTCTTGTGTTTTCGTAACAATCGCTTACTGTAGAATAACTATTTTAATTTCAATCAGAAAACAGGAGTTAAATCAGTAGTCAATACCAGTGTGATTTTATCACTTTTCTTACTAAACAATATTCAGAATGATTAGATACTTTAATACTTGCAAGCAAACTCTGTAAAACTCTGTGGAAACATGAGGATTTTATTATCACTTCAAAAAGACTGTCTACAACTTTGGAAGGACAAGACAGATGGAAGAACTGCTTGAGCCCATGAGTTCGAGACCAGCCCGGGCAACATAGAGAGACACCTTTCTCTACAAAAAAAAAAAAAAAAAGAAAAGGAAAATCAGCAGGTTACTATGGCATATGCCTGTAATCCCAGCTACTTGGGAGGCTGAAGCAGGAGGATGGTTTGAGCCTCGGGAGGTAAAGGCTGCAGGCTGTGGCAAGTCATGATCTCGTGACAGCACTGCAGCCTGGGCGACAGTAAGACCCTATCTCAAAAAAAAAAGGAAAAAGAAAAAAATGTCATCAGCTTGTTGCAATGACATGTTTTGCCTTCTATGGTTCCAAGTCACTCTCCTGTCAACTAAAGCTACATTTAAAAACTTAATCACTTAACTCTTCAGATCCCCAAAGATTTACTTTTCTATTCTCCCTCTCCCCGGCATTTACCTCAATGCTTTATGATTATGTACCAATCTGCAGAATTTAAAGTAATATATAATTTTATTTGAACCTTAAAAACCAATCTCTAAATAAAAGCCAGTAATGCTGCTTCCATATTACTGCTAAGGAAACCAAGTTAAAGGACTTACCCATATTTATAGGATTAATAAGTAACAGTCTAAATTTAAACCACCCGCTTACAGTGTCTTCAATATAACTTCAACTCTCAACTTTCTCCTTCCCCAAATATACTTCTGTATCAACACGCCTATACTCATTTTTATTCTTATGATGTTACTACCTCCCAGAATTTATAAAACCGAATACCAAGGTTTGGATGCACAGAGTTTGTTGTGAAAAACATGATGAAAATAAGATAAAAAAATAGTTGACTGTGCTAGCTGTAAATATTAGCATGTCAAAGTCTTTATGCAGATGACTGAAAAAGTTAAAAGAAAATGTTTTTAAAATATTGTAAAGCTATAATATTTTAAAAAATTAAAACAGCTCACACCACTCAGGAGTTATGTTTGGTCAGTGTAGGGGAGATCCAATTATCAAAAAGCAAATACTGGGACTAAGATGAGTGACCTCCTGATGGCCTGTCTCTTATACACATCTAGATGTGTATAAGAGACAGATCTACTTGTGCAGAAAATAATCACCTCCACTGCTGAGTCTACCTTGCTCTCTCACATGTCTTGTATACTTGAATCCCAGGAAGGAGTTTACCTTGGCTGAGGCAGGCAGATCGCAAGGTAAAGAGATGGACACCACCCTGGTCAACATGGTGAAACCCTATCTCTTCTAAAAATAAAAAAAAAATTAGCTGGGCATGGTGGTGCGTGCCTGTAGTCCCAGCTACTCGGGAGGCCGAGGCAGGGGAATCGCCTGAACCTGGGAGGTGGAGGTTGCAGCGAGCGGAGGTTGCAGTGAGCCGAGATCGCACCACTGAATTCCAGACTGGCGAAAGAGTGAGACTCTGTCTCAAAAAAAAAAATAAAATAAAATAAAATAAAAATAAATAAATCACTACTTAAAAAGGTACAATGTTGTCTTTCTGATCTTTAAGAATTATGTGATACAGTTTGTTCAAGCAATAATAACATACTTTTCCTGAGAAACACAGATTGAGTCTTCCTGTTAAATCAAATCTACACCAAAGCTAAAAGTGAGAGCTTAACTTCAGATTATTTCCACCTACTAAATTTAGAGTTTATCCTTTTATGTCTAGACACATACCAGAAACTATTTTCCTTTTTTATATATGAGAAACCAGCCAGGAGTGCACTTTGGGAGGCTGAGGTGGGAGGATCATTTGAGGCCAGGAATTCCAGACCAGCCTGGGCAATACAGTGACACTTCATCTCTACAAAAAAAATCTTTTTTTTAATTAGCCCAGACTTGTGGTGCACACCTGTAGTTCCAGCTACTCAAGAGGCTGAGGTGAGAGGATAGCTTGAGCCCAGGAGGTAGAGGTTGTAGTGAGCCAAGATCATGCCACTGCACTCCAGCCTGGGTGACAGAGCAAGACTCTGTCTCAAAAAAAAAAAAGCAAGAAAAACCTTTAATAGGCATTTTAGGTTCTTCACTTGCACCACTTTCCTTTTGCACTTCTCTTCAAAAGGTAATTTATCAACATGTGATAAGTTAGTTTCTCAGTAATATACTGCTTATTGTAAATGTTTTGAGTATAGAGACAGTAAGCAAGATTTACATTCCTGCTGCTCCCTATCCAATGCCTATAATAGTTCAAACTACATTTATCTCAAAGATGACTCAATACTTTTCAAAAAGAATTGAATAAATTTGGAAGACTAAGCATTCAATATGGATGCAAAAAATAGAATATGAAAGAAGGGAGAGAAGAGTGGGAGAAGAGGGAGAAAAGAATTTCGGTGTACTTTCAATGATTAACTATAATATTTTGCTTCTCACAAGAATGTCAGTTTCTCGTCAATCAAATAATCCTATAATTTTACTTAATATTAATGCAAAAATTTATAGAATTTCCATGAAATGTAAAATGGTCATTTATAAATGTAATAATATGAAGAACTGTTTATTATCCCATTTATAAATAAGATCTGTTAAGAGCAGTAATCTCATAGAACTTTTGTGTCCCATATAAAATTCAATGTATCTTAGTAATTAAATAGTTGGTCCAATAGCACACCACCTAATACTAAATTTAAGGGGCAGCTAAGCCTAACTAGTTCTTGAAACTACTGACATTAATAAGCAAAATAACAATGAGAAAAATATTTTTGTAAATTACCTAGAATACATACATATGATATTCTTAATCCTTTTTAAATTAAGGAGCCACCTGAAACAGAATGCCAAAATCTTTATATAAATCAGCTTATAAAAACAAAACTGGCAACAAGTTTCAGTGATATGTGATTATTCTGGCGAACGCTTATTTCCATTATAGAGAACTATTATTACCAGGGTTATTAAAATTAAATCTAAACTCCATCAGTGAGTACATTTGCATGACACTACTCAAATAAGCACATATGAATTTTGTGGCAAGAAGATACAACTTTCATTTGTTCTCTGAAATTCCAAGTATTCTAAAAACACAGAATACTCTAAAAGTACATTCAAGCATGGTTTTAAAAGTTCTTTTTTGTAGTTTTTTGAACTACTGGATCATAAATTTAACAGCTCCTAAGTTAGAAAACATTTTACTACCAAAAGAAAATTTCTCACTAATATCAAAGTTATATTAATAACCCTGAAAATTACTGACAGAATAAACTATGTGTTTCTCCAAAACTGGAAGCTAGTTCAACTGCAACACTGTCAGTTGGGAAGCCTAATATATTAATATGAATTAACTAAGTCACAAAGTCAATAACTTAAAAAATAAATATATCACTTAAGAGTAACGTCAAAGAAGTAACAAGTATTATTTCTTACACCCTTGTATCACACAGAGATTCAGTAGTATGCCTTTGGAGTAAAAAGCTTCTCTTGGTCAAATGAGAACCAAGATAGCCAAGTGCTGCCTCAACTAGCATTTTTTGTTGCATGTTCTAATGCTGAGTTCTCAATCATTTTTACCGCCACCCACCCTCATTCCAGTTGTCATTTGGCAAGGTCTGGAGACATTTTGATCGTCACTACTGGGAGAGATGCTACTGCCTAATTTCCCAGGTGCTTCCCAAACCCCTCCTGAGAACTACCATGTACATTCTTTACCTAGTGACAGTATCAATTAACCCCCCTATCTCAAATTGTAGCTTCAAACTGTCCTAAAGCGGAGCTCAAAACAATAGGTCATTAAGCTGGGGTCAGAGATATGTGCCAAGCTCTAACGCCAGATGTTAAGAGAGAGAAACCCTAGCCTGGTCTATACAGTCAAATATCATGACTAAACAAGATTTCTCTGCCTGCCATCGCCAACTCAGGAAGTTGACTTAATACAAATCAATCAAAAGTAAATCTACAAAATGCCCACTATGGTTTTAAATGAGAGAAAATGTCAAAAAGTCTGGGAAACTCCAAGACCAGATAAACAAGAGCTCGCATCAAAATAAATGGGCTTCAAGAGGAACAAAGGCAGCATCCCTCCCAGAAGCGGAACCCCTCTAATGCCCCTCTCAGGTTAGGAGCCTGCGAATGGCAACAAAAAGACATCTGCCAAGACAGCAGAATGAGGGGCCACTTAACCCAAATGAGGAACACACTCCTTAGGAGAAAGGAGAATCCTCCTCATTCCTACTCTGGCCCAGGGACCCCTACGTGTAGCTTCTCCTTCTGTCCTTTCCAGATGGTAGTTTTATACCAATTCATCAATTTTTCCTAACCACTGTATAAAGGCTATGTTGGGAGGTGTTTACATATACCACTTACCACGATGGCCAGAATAGTGGGAGACACATAGTTCTGAAAGGACAGCCTATTGTGCACTGGAGAGAGTAACAACGTGCCTTTAGGTTACGGCCCTCCAGGGAAAATAGGAGGTTAAGTGTGATTTTGGTTTTAGGTGAGATAATGAATAGTGGAGATGTTTTTGAAAGTGTTCACTATGAAAAAATGCTATGCTAACCATTAATATACTCTGTAGTTTGAAAGACTACCACTGACATACCAAAAATACCAATTTAAAACAAAATTTATCCAAAACTTGAGAAGTTGGTTCTCTGGATTACTCCTCTCTCTACTTCCACCAATATAGCTCATGTGAGGTATATATGAGGTATACATAAACCTCACACTCTAGACAATTATTTTCATTTCTCAAACACCAAAAATGATTGTACTAAATAATTTAGTCAGTTGACTAAAAATAGTTTTTAAATGCTAAACTGAAAAAGCCTAAAGAGTAGGAAAACTAAAAAACAACGTATGTGTAATCAAAATGTGAATACACTGATGTTTCTGCTACCATCAGTGGAATTTACTGTCTTAATTAACACATGTAAGGCTACAGATATTGTGATATTTAGGTGAAAGTTCTATATTTTCCATACCATTTTTGTAAGTAGTCCAGTGCCTCCAAACGAGCACCAATCTCAAAAGTGATTCCAGGGCGATTTGGGGGCTTTTTACTCATCTTGAGATCCTATTCTTCAGTATTCTCTTTTCACTACCTCAAGAGAAAGAAAAAAGTTAGATTCCGATGCAGAAAATGCATAGGAAGTAGAGTATAAGGGAACAGGTAAAATTAAATTTAAACAGAATTTCTAAAACAATACATGGGAATATAAAATACTTGCCAAATTGTTAAGAAATCTGAAGGAGTATTACCAACATCTCTATATAAAGTTCTGTGCAATCTGCAGGCAATCTTGATAATGACTTAAGAAAAAGAACAAGAAAACATAACTATCTAAAAAGAATGAATAAATGGACTGTTAAAAATTGTTAATAGCTAAAAATGCTTTATATTTTAGCTTGAAGATACCCAAGAAAATTCTCCATGGGGACAGTTGAAAATGCTTTCCTGCCTTTGAAAAATTAAGGCAGCTGAATGTTCTGGAATACGACTACTGAAATTCTTGAGAACAAAATCAATTTTTTAATTTCAACAAATATTTGTTGAGTGCCTCATACTACAAAACATTAGATAAGGCCCTACAGCACACAAAGATGGAGGAAACAGTGGGCACAATCCTCTGCCAGTAAAGATACCACTAATTCCTCTTGGGATTAGGATGTTTCATTACTCATGATCTCCCACCTTGGCAGCATATAATTCAATAATTTTAATTTAACATATAGTGTTACAAAAGAGACTGCTTTCTTATACTTCACATTCAACAAGCAATAATATGCTTTTGTTAACTCTGAGTATTTCTACTATATTTCAATACAGACAGTGTCCACATTGATAATAAAAGTGGTTGTAATGCTAGAACAAAAACTGCAAAGGAGTACCTATGTATCCCTAGGTCGTTCACATGCAAAGTATTACATTTTGGGCCACACTGGCCACCGAGCACATTTGAGGTGGCCTCTTTTTCACTAATGGGTATATGAGGAACATGAATAAATTTTGAGATAACCTAATCAAAACATAACTCATAATTAGAAATGTGAATTGATTGTTACCGGGGCAAGGAGAGATCCCTAAAATGTCCTTCAATATTTGAGATCACTAATGACTATGTTCCCTAGAGTTTAAAACGAAAAAAAGAAACACACACACTTGTCATTTTTTATAATGGTTTTGTCACAATTCAAAATAGACAAAACAGAACAGCAAACATAAAATTTCAACTGCTCCCTCTTTTCTCTTTGAAAGAGCCTGATAGATCAGGGAAAAAAATAGCATCAATACGGGCCATGAAAATATGCGAACTCAAATACTCATGGTTGGAGGGGGAGAGTGGGTATCCTCCTGCTATGGCATAAGCAAATATTAAAGCATTAAAATGTTAACAGGGATCTTGCCCAGGGTGTAGGTGGTGCAAAAGAACAAATGTATGAATATTTCTAACAGAGGTCTCGTCAGTGTGCAACATGTAAGGCAGTTACTTAAATGTGTAGAAATCGAATCAACCTTTTCTGCTGTCCGTCACAGGAAGAATTCAGTAAGAGGTAGTAAAGGTACACTAACATCTTCTAGGATCAAACTTACAGCCCATAATTAAGCGATGGATTGAGTAAGTATAATCCCCCACTGACACTTAGGGGTGAAGTACCAGACAAAAACAAGATTTTCCTTTGTCTTAGGTTTGAAGAGGGAAGGATGAAGAGGGACTTGAATTAAGGAACTTTTATAAAGTAAGACAGCCTACTGGGAGTAAAACTTGAAGCAAAAAGAAGGCAGAGAGCACGGAGAGGAATAAAAACAGAAAGGAAAGGAGCAAAGAATGGCAAGAAATAGAACAGTGGAAGTTTTCGGAGATGACAAGTGAGAGAGAAGAAGAAATGAGCAAGAAGACATAGAGACGGATAACGTAAAGCAATGGTCAGAGAATGACCGCCAGGCCAAAAAAGGTGAGGAGGTGAAGCCAGAGAGGGGTGGCAAGCGACAGGCAGGAAAGGCTGAGACCGGGCTGGCAGGGAGCTGGAGAAGCCTCCAGGTTTGACAGCCATCCGGCCCTCGGCAGGGGGGTAAGGAAGGGAGGGGAAGGGGGAGCGGCGGCGCCCAGACAATAGGGCCGGCGAGTTACGGGGAGGGAGGCAGGAGGGGAGCGGGCCGGAGAGAGAGACACCAGAATGGGGCCGTCCCGGGCGGCCTGGCGGTGGCCAGGCGGCCTCCCGGCTCAGCCGCCGCCGCC
Organism: Mandrillus leucophaeus; assembly: GCF_000951045.1. Taxonomy (NCBI): domain Eukaryota; kingdom Metazoa; phylum Chordata; class Mammalia; order Primates; family Cercopithecidae; genus Mandrillus; species Mandrillus leucophaeus. The sequence goes on from NW_012101732.1 coordinate 4,652,933, forward strand.
TCTTACCGACTCGGCCTCCTCTCTGCACAGCAGCCGGGCCGTCCGGGGCCGAGCTGGGGTACGAGCAGGGCGGCCAGCCCGGGCCTCTGCCTCTGCCTCCGCCCAGGCAGCGGCCGGGGAGGGAGCAGGAGCGGAGCGAGCTGGGGCCGCAGCGCCGGATCGGCCCAAGGTTTCGCGGGAGGGAGCTGGGTCCGAGCCCTCAAGCTCGCTCAGGGTCCGCTGCCATCGCCGCCGCCACCGCCTCCGCCGCCGGCCAGCCCTGACGCGACGCCGGGCCCCGGCGACGTCAGCCGCCCGCGACGTGCCGGAAGCGGGCCTGGCCTTGTCACGTGACTCGCGAGGGTTGGGCCCGGGCCGCGCAGCAGATTGGCGGGCCGCCGTGGGAGGCGGGGCTTTGCGGTCGTTGATGGACCGCTAGCGGGCGGGGCTCTGGGTTAGTGGAGGAAAGAACGCGAGCTCTTGGTGCCTATTGGTAGTTGTGAAGTGTTTGACCTTTGAGATTTGAGGACGAAGGGCATTGCTTGTTATTCTTGATTCGTTGGGAACCACGTCCCCCAAACCCCTCTACCCAGGACCCTTGGCAAACTTTTTCAAATGCACTACATGGTTTCTTAGATATCCACCCCATTCCACATCAAGAATAGAGCATGGTTACTGCTACAAAATCAATAAACCTCCCTTGAATGGATACTTTGTGATAGACGCTAGGCTGTAAATATGTCACCTGACAATCACAACTGTACAACTGTGTTACAATTGTATTGCTTTCCAGTCTTGGAGATCTTTACAATACAAAGAAGCATATTACTAAGATGTGTGTGTGCGCTCGCGCTGAGGCACAGCTGAATAACCTTAACCTATGGCTACATTGATATCACTTCCCCGGGACTACACAGCTAATGATAGCAGAACTGCTTTTATTGAATACCTACCCTCCCAAACTCTACTAAGCATAGGAGACAGTATCCCTGCTGTGGGGAGAAACCAATAAGTGAACACACTGAAAATAATATTGAGATGAAACATCTTTTTTCTCTTGCTTTCCACTGTACCACTCTGGCTTTCAAGTGCAACACTGCATACAAATGACACATATTTATCTTGCTTCATAGTGTGGAGTTAAAATAGCAAAGTAACTCTCTTTAAGCTTCAGTTATAGTAAGATTTGGTAAAATAAACAATCTTTTTTTTTAATTCAACAAACATTCATTTAGCACCTACTATATCACTAATAGCTACTGAGCTAGACTGAGCATGGTGATACATAGAAAAGATAGAAATAAGACAGTCTCTAGTGGATATTTGTTGCCCTATTATTTGGTTGCCCGGCATCTCAACTCTCTTTCCATGTTTGAGAAATTTCTCATCATGATTGTCGTTAGTTCAGAACACCAAATACTTGTAGCATCTTCCTTAGGACATGACAGGATTATACTTTCTACCCTCCTTAGAATTATGCATGGCTATTTGATTTGCTTTGGCTGATAAAATGTAATTAGAAGTGAGATTTGTCATGGCCGGTTGGTAATTTTTAACGCCAGCTCACCAAACTTTCTGTCTCTGGCACAGTGTAAAGCGGTGTTCGAGATGATAGCTGCTCTACCATCTGTCTAAAACTGTCTACCAGGTTCTAGACAGATTATAATGAACCAAGGCCTCACTGATAATCTACAACTACTGTGTTGTATAAGGAAAAAATAAATATTTATTATTTTAAGCTATGGAGATTTGGGGGCTGGATTGTTTGTTACACAGCATAATCCTACCCAAACTAAATGATACATCCAACCTTACGTATCTTGGATGCAGAATCAACCTCCCACTAAATAAGATGAAAATATCAGAAACTTATGTTGCCAGTCTCCCTTGCAGCTAAAGTTCTAGTCTCAAGTAAAACTCTCTTACCAATGACTTTGTCGCTAATGATGTTCAAAATAAGGAAACTTTTCTCCTGCATCTGTGGCAGTACCAGTATTCAAGTTTCTGATGGTCAGCCTAGAGTTAAATCTTTCTGAACTCTGGCAGAACCCCTGCTGAATCACAGGCTAGTAAGTGAGAAATAATAAATATCTATTATTATACACCACTAAAAATTTGAGGTTGTTTGCAATTTAAATAAAATACATACATAAAGAATAACACATATTCTGTCCATTCTCCCAACTATTTGTTGAGAATCCACCCTGAAAAGACGATTGTTCCATTTTAATTGGAACTTGACGATGGGTCTTCCAATAATGACACTTGAAAGAAAAAAATTAAAATGAGGTCTTATATAAATGATTCCTGGCTTCAGTGGATTGAATAGGCTTAGTAATCCTCTGTGGAGTTAATACCATCCCCTAGAGGGCACTTTGGAAATGGAGGAAGGTATTTTAGTTGTCTCAGGATTGGGGTCGGGCGCTGCTACTACTTAGTGGGAAGGAACCAGGGCTACTAGACATCCTGAAATTTACAGTGCAGTTCCATACCTTGAAGAATTGCCCCAGGTCATGCATGACTTCTGGATGTTCTTCCAGACATTCATGTAGGTGAAAAATCTGTTTATAATTGTCTGTACCTAAAACTGCATTTCACATGTAAGTTTTCACATATAAGTATTTTTGAAAGGTTTTAATATACATTAAAAATTTCCAGGAATGAAGCAACTATGTAGCGTAAGGGAACACTGACCTTTTTTCCTGAACATTACCAAGAGTCTATCTCATTTTAAAATATCATGCCACCAATGGCTAATTATTCATAGTATTTGAGGCCCTGATAGAACTCACCTATGTCAGTCTGGTTGCGTAGCTGTTACATTTAGGAAAATCTAAATTTAGATACAAGGACGTCACTACTTCATTATATATCTCTGTGAGACATGGCTGAACGTTATGTATTGAAAAATATATATGATTTCTTATGAATTATTTTCATAAAATTTGGTTTTTTATATTATCGTTGTCATATTGGTTTTTAAGTATATATATATAGCTTGGTTATGTTATTTATGAATTTAATGTCAGAAAGTGGAGAGGGTGTGAACATAATACTGACTCTAAAAGGGAGTCTTTTGGACTTATCTCAAGCCTGATAAAACTGACAAAAAATTCATGTAGGATGTCATTTCCTCTTTCAACCACACAGAGTCAAAGGTCAGGATCAGGGTAGGGATACAGGATATACAAAATTCTAGTACTGACTCCCCGGCCATGTAGTGAAGCTATGCATTGCTCCGTCCCTTCTCCTCTCTTCCACCCAGCACACCCTCTTCCAGATGGTTGATGCCCAGCCATCAGTCACTCCATCTCCAAATATAGAAAGAAAGAACTTACAGCTGTGTTTGAGCAGAACTAAACAAGCAGTGGGCAAATTATCTTGAAACAACAGTTGTTAGGCAGAAATCACTGAACTAAATTCCTCCAACATTAAAAATATGAATATGGAACCACAATGTCTCCTGGAATATTTAACAAATGTTTACCTATTTTAAGGTAGAAAAAAAGTTACCACTAAATACCAGATACTTCCTGATTACAAATAAAACACAAGAAAGTTACTTTTTGTGTGTTTACTTAATATTTATAATTAGCATTATTAAAGAAAATCAAAGCAATGCAAGGTTTTTTTGTTTTGTTTTGTTTTGTTTTGTTTTAGGTTAGTTTAGCAGAAATTTAAACGGCTGTGATAGATAACCTCCGTCAAATCTCTTCATTCCAGGTACATAAAAATCTTTGAAAATAGCACTGACATAATTTTCCTCACCTGCCAAAGAGCTCACTTATCTTTTCTCTGTCACCATATCCCTTTATCAACTGAACAGAAGTTATAGTTATTCCAGAATTAATCCCTGGCAATAGGAGCTCTAGGCCATGTATAAACTAACAGAGATGTCATCTCTCCCAATGTTCCCACAGCATTTTTTTCACCTCTCTAATGTATTCCTCACTGTGATTCATAGGTTTACATTCCACTTTCTTAGAATGAGCCAACTCCAAGGATGATAGGGTGTTCCAGATTACTTTAAATGTATTTATATATATGTATAAATAAAGAAACACAATGTTATTGAAGTAAATAATACATACTTATTAATTTATGTACAAAGTACATAATATTCATGTAATATATATTACTTTGATATATATATGTATATATGCATATATGTAAGTTTATGTATTACTCAGTTTACACGTTACTCAGAGCCACATGGATTTCTGAGATTTTTAAAACTTTTAGGCTTGGCAGTAATGATTCTAAGATATCAAAGGCTCTGCTACTAAGGGTCATAAAATAGAAAAAATACGTATGTCTATTTCAGCAAATGCAGCAAGAGAGGCAAAGAACTCTTTTGTGTGTGTGCAGATTACCGTGAAGCAAGAGAGTGAACATAAAATATATCATCCAACCCTGAACACTTTTGAGAATGGAAGGAAGTGCTATTAATAATTACACCAGAATGACAGGTGGATCCCAGACAGTTCCAGACAAACTGAGATATCTGGTCATGACACATAAAGCACGAAGAAATAATCATGAGAAATTAGTGAAGATTTTATAAATAGAAGTACATTAAATATGGAATCCTCTCGTGATACCTCAAAGGATTTTCACATTTCCGATTTAGGACAAAGGATGGTCTCTGCTTCCCGCTGCTATATGATACTTTGCACCTCCCCTGATTTGTATCATTGTTTACTAGTGTCTCTTGCATTAACTATATCTGTATTTCTCAAGCTTTGGTCTGCCAATTATCTGCATTATAGAGATGTGCATACAGCTCAGGGGCACTGTTTTAACAAGACGGTCTGTTAAAATGCAACACTGTTTGATAAAATGCAAGTTCCTGGGCCCTGAATTATATCTTAGGTTTGGGGACTGGAAATCTGCATTTTCAGTAAACTACCCAAAACAATTCATACGTACATGAAAAATTCAGACCCGCAGTGTGTGAGGATTCTTTTTGTAGCATGTAACAGAAAATTTTATGAAAACAGGTATAAGCATAAAGGGAATTTTTCAGTTCGGGGAATTAATAGAAGATAAGGGATAAATCTGCCTTCTGCATCAGTTTGATTTAGTGAAAAATTACAACATCTTTCACTCTACTTCCTAAGGTTTAGCTTGATTCTGGGGATCCCCAATAGCTTAAGATATTATAGCATCCTGGTGACCATAAAAACAAATCCTAGAAGTCTTTCTCTCACTGGCCTAAATAAAGTTAGGTGCTTAAACCTGAACCAAGCATGCTGGCCATGGGGATGACTTGTACTGATTTGGCTTAAACTGGGTTCCTATTCCTAATCAGGCAGGAAGACTGGTCTAAACCTCATGGACTGAGCGATGGGAATGAGTGGGTTCTTTAATGCAAAATTTGAGTGCTGTTACTTAAAAGAAAGAGACTGTAATTTGGACAACAAAATAACTAATATTCAACACAACTGTAACTCCAAATTACAATTTACAGCCATTCAACAAAGCTGAGAATTCTCTTCCTGGCTTGCAAAGTTAGAAAACCAAGCCAAATGAGAGCCAAATCTAGTGAGAGATTGACCTAACACTCACATTCCTAATTCTGTAGGTGTTTGATTTTAGAGATAGTCTCTGCAATGTCCAATCCCTATTTCTGCAGATTGTTAAAATTTGGGTAGGAGAGGCTGAGCAGCAGAACACAGCAACTACACAAATTAACAGTCACCAAATAGTGAATATTTTTACTCTGTTAGTGATCATTCTTTTCATTGAGAACAGAGCTAGCAGCAATTAAGTGGCATCCTGAAAAATGGCAGACAGCATACATGCATGCATGCAATATTCATTTATTTACATGCATTCATTCATCATTAATTTATTTGTTTAATCACTTAATGTCTTAGTTTGTGCTGCTATTTAAAAAAATACCATAGACTGGGTAGCTTAAACAACAGAAATTTATTCCTAACAGTTCTAGAGGCTGGGAAGTCCAAGATCAAGATGCCAATTGATTTGGTGCCTGGGATTCTTCCTGGTTTGCACTTGGCTGCCTTCTCACTGTGTCCTCACATGACAGACAGAGATCATCTCTCTAATGTTTCTTCTAAGGGACTAATCTCATTCATGAAGGCTCAACCTTCATTACATAGTTACTTACCAAAGGCCCACTTCCAAGTACCATCGCACTGGGGATTAGGGCTTCAATATATTAATTTGGGGGACAGGGAAACACACACGTTCAGTTCATAGCACTCAACAAACTTTTTGAATTCTCTCCTAATGCTAGAGACTGGGGGGATGTAGAGTAAGGGAACAGAAAGAAAAATGAAACTAGATACCCATTCAGAGGTGACTTGTCATGATGCAGACATGGATACAGAAACAACTAAACACAATATGAAGCTAAATATAAATCAGTTTGAAATAAAGATACTATTGGAATATGGTCATTCTGACTTAACAAATCAAGAAAGACAGCATAGAAGAAGAGACATTCAAAATATGCTTTGAAGGATAAGTAAGCTCCAAATAAGAGTTCTATGCAGACTTTATAATTATTAATGCCTTACAGTGCTTTATAGTTTCAATTCAAGGACTGACCAATGAAAATATTCTACTTCCATTTCTTTTCCACATGCATGTATTGAACATCTGTGATGTGCCAAGCACACAGCACTAGTTTCAGGGAGCATAAGGGATAAGCTTAATTCCTGATCATTGTTAAGACATTTAACAATGTAGAAATGTAGACAAACATGCAAACAGATAACTTGGATACATTGTAAGTGTTAGTGTGGAAGAATGCGCAGGGTCAGCATTTGGGCTCTAACTGGTCACTCAGAATTTGTCGAAATGTCTGGCCTCCTGGCCAGGACCAGAAAACAATAATAGTATCTCCAAGGTAATTGTGGACATTCAAATGAAATAATTCCCCTTCTGCAGGAGGGAGAGTGAGCAGGGAAGGGGCAGATAATTTGTCAGCGCAAGCATTGCACAGCTGGTGGTTTGCCTTAGTAAAAGTGTTGAGGCAACACACCGTTGTGGTCGAGTATCGGATTACTTCCTCTTTTGTATTTTGCAAAACATTCTACTGAGCCAGTTTCACCAGGATAAGGAGAAACACCCTTTTGTTTTCTTTCTTTTCTCTCCTATTTTTTTTTATAACTATGATGTCTTCAAGACAATAGGAGACTGTAGATTTGAAGGAAATCAATCCATTAACTTGCTTTTTGCTATTGTTTTTTAAATAACAACTTAAAATAATAAACCATATAAGATCCAGGGATCTGGAATGAAGCCAAGAATTGTATGTTAGACCTGACACATTACCAGTTTGTTTGGGGACTAAATACCTCTCTGATTTGCTCTTCCTCACATGTAAATTAAAAATTTAAACTTACTTTGCAGAGTTGTAATGAAGATTAAATTAGAAATTATGTTTTGCAAATTATAATCGATATACAATTGGCAGGTGCTTCCTAATGTTCCTTTCTCATCGTTTTCAGGGACCCATATACTAATGATTGTAATCTCTAAGAATAGTCCCAGTTTTATTATGATTCCGTGAAAACACACATTTGCTGAGGACGTGCTGTGTCAAGCCCTGTGTTTGCTGCTGGAGATTACAAAGATGAATAAGACACTATTCTTGCTGCCCAGAATGTAAGCTCTTATTAAGACTTTATTGTAAAATTTCCACTAGCTAATCAGTCCGTCTTAATGTGACTCCTCTGCACCCTCATTTCATAATCTGTCTCTCCCTATCTCTGTCTCTCTCTCTCAAAAAAAAAAAAAAAAAATGCTGCAATTGAAAATGAACCCTGAGTAAACAGTAGGGATATACCTATAGCATTTTTGAGAGACAGAATTCTAGTTGCAGGAAATATTCTATAAATTCTAAAAAGACACATTAGCAGCAAATGATCTGCCTGTCTCAGCCTCCCAAAGTGCTGGGATTACAGACATGAGCCACCGCGTCCTGCCAAACACAACATTTTTTAAAGTAAAAGGGAGGAATGTAAATATTTGTGACCAAAGGAAATTTGAGAACATCAATTATAAGAAAATCAAATCTAAAGTACTTATCATCTAAAATGAAAGTACTACAATGAATTTAATGATGTAGAAATTGTAGATTCTAAAAAGCAGGACAAAGCCTCAGAAATCTCATTGTTCTATCACTATCTGGACATGAACTATTCCAGTGTTATTACAACGGAATTGAGGTGAGTCAGTTTTAAAAAATGCAAATTTAGCCTGGTTTGCCACTTTTCTGATTTCTATGTCCTTTCTTAGTACATCACTTATAATTTAATTATTCTCATATTCTCTAAATACTCACATATATAGTCCCCATCCCTACCCCCATATTACCTGTAGGTAACATAATTCCTTAATGGCACTGTGATCTCACAATCTCATGACAACTCATACCGCCAACATAATCTTTTTCTCATAAAGCCAAATAGTTTGAAAGTTCTTCAAAGACGTGCCCATGAATTATTCACCCGACACAGGACAGATGCCTAAGCAACAGGTTGTCCAATAAGCTCAAGGTTCTAGCAGTTAAAAACAAAGAGCTGGATAGGGTGTGGTGGCTGACGCCTGTAATCCCAGCACTTTGGCAGGCCAAGGCAGGTGGATCATGAGGTCAGGAGATTGAGACTATCCTGGCCAACATGGTGTGAAATACTCTCTCTACTAAAATACAAAACATTAGCTGGGCGTGGTGGTGCACACCTGTAGTCCCAGCTACTTGGGAGGTTGAGGCAGGGGAATTGCTTGAACCCGGGAGGCAAAGGTTGCAGTGAGCTGAGGTCATGTCCATGCACTCCAACCTGGCAACAGAGCGAGACTCCCATCTAAAAAAAAAAAAGAAATAAAAAAAAGAGGTAGGTGTGTCTCAAAACAGTTATAAGCATGAATATTGACACAAGAAGCTGACTGGAATCAAATGCATGAAAAGTTGTCAATATGTTCTTAATAGAATGTACAGTCACAGAGGTAGCAGCTTGGTATCAAAGAGATTATGACAACTAAAGGTTTCAAAGTTACCTTTCCGTCTGCTAACTTCTACAAGCAGAAAGTAAGCTGAGAAAGTTGCTCAGCCCCCAAGAAAGGCATATTCTCTAATCTTCAGAGGTGGCCAAGGAGAACAATGGAAAAGGAATACTTTTACTTTCCGGAGGGTAGAAACAAGAGCCCCAATTGCCTGAGCTACTACCCCTGAGGAGCAGAATCAGAGCTGTATCAAGGAACATTCCCTACTCACAGGGTACAAGGCTTTTGTAACAACTGATCATTCCGTTTCAGAATAGCTCCATTACTGTCTTGCTAAATAGGAGAAGTTTTGATGGAAGTTATTCCATCTCTGTTCTGGTATTGAATGTTAGACATATAGGCTAAGATGTTTTAGAAGTCTTTGTATTAAGAGAAACCAAACTGATGTAGAGATTATTATGAGATTCTGGACTGGAAGTCTGTTGTCATGATTAAATAAGATTTTGGCATGTTCTCTGGAAAGATGAAGTGAAAACAGCATCTTTTTTTTTTTTTTTTTGGTGGAGGGGAGTGAGTCTCTCTGTATTGCCCAGACTAGGGTACACGATCTTGGCTTCACCACCTCCGCCTCCCTTGCTCAAATGATCCTACTGCCTCAGCCTCCTGAGTAGTTGGGACCACAGACTTAAGCCATCATACCTGGCTATTTTTTTTTTTTGTAGGGACGAGGTTTCTTCACGTTGCCCAAGCTGGTCTTGAACTCCTGAGCTTAAGTGATCCACCTACCTCGGCCTCTCAAAATGCTGGGATTATAGGCGTGAGTCACCATGCCTAGCTGAATACAGTATTTTTTTTTTTTAAAGTAAAAAGGAGGAATGTACATATTCGTGACCAACGTGGAGGGCTATAGTAAATTCTACAACAATTCCCAGTTCTTCCTTTCCACCCCATCCCCCGCCCCCCATGTGCTTCTGCTATATACATCTACCCATTGCCCTATGACTTACAGTGCTTCCCCCTGGAGGTGTGTACTTCCCTATCCTGATGGCATTGGATTTGACCATGCAATATGCTTTGACCAAGGAAATATGGGTAGAACTTTCAGGTGTCAGCTCTGAAAAGCTTTAAAAGCCATTATGTGTTTCTGACAGCTCTCCTGTTCTCTTCCCTCTGCCGCAAGAAAGGGAAGTCCCTCACAAGGGGTACTGCCTCCAGGAATGATGGCACAAGGAGCAAAGTTTCAGCCAACTTGCAGTTAACACAGGTCAAAATGTGTTAGATTCGGCAGGGCACAGTGGCTTATGTCCGTAATCCCAGCGTTTTGGGAGGCTGAGGTAGGAGGATCACCTGAGGTCAGGAGTTAGAGACCAGCCTGGCCAACAA
>NW_012101732.1:4663795-4679447 GCF_000951045.1 Mandrillus leucophaeus
AGAGCTGGGAAAACTGGAATCCACAAAGAACCATCTGGAACACGCATCTGTCTATCACCAAAAGCCATATAGGCCTTTTCCTATCTCTGAGACTCCACCCTCATTGCCGGGTATGCTCTAAACAGAAGCTGGTATTCTTTCTGTAGAGCCACACCCTCTCCTCTACCAGGACTTGTGAAATGGAAGCAACTGATCTCCAGGGACTGGAGCTTTGGGCCGAGTCCATGCATCAAGCCAGCAGGTCTGTGAAAACGTGCATGAGCTGCCGCAAAGTCTGACTTGCGGGGACCTTCCAAAAATACACACAGCTTCAGCTCCACTTTCATCTTCCAAATCTTGCACAAGTTGCTTTTAGGGCCTATCTTAACCAGGAGCATACAAAAAGGGAATTCTGGGAAATGTAGTTTCAATTAGCCAAGTTAACATATTACAAAGCCATCAAGTGGGAAAATAAAAGCTTACTGCTGTATGCCACTAAGACTTGGGGGTTGATTTTTACTATGGCATAACTGTTATGATAAGAATTGCTAGCTTCCAACTCTTTCCAGATTATTAGCCTGTCCAGGCTTTGGCCCATATATCTCTTTCTGGCCCTTCTGTGTTATGTGTGGCAGAGAACCCAGCCAGACTTAGATGATAAAAAATCTTATTCATATATTATTAAGTGCCTACTATGCTAATCATAGAAACTGTGATAGCAAACTAGAAAAGCATTCTGCTTACTCTCTGAGAACTCACAGTGTAGCAGAAGGAACCAACATGGACAGAAACTTTGCTCATCAATTGCAACTGTGATGCATCCTCTGAAAGGAATGTGCAGACAGCTATGGGATCCATAACCTAGTCTGGGAGGGTCAGAGAGGCTGTTCAAAGAAAAAGCTCTTTCAGAAAGAGATGGGAGGTGAAGAAAATAGCACATTCCAAGGGCCTGAGATGGAGCAAAGCTAGGGAAGCTGAAAGGAAGCCAGTACAGTTGAATTCTAAAAAGAAAGATGGGGCCTGTTGAGGGAACAATGAGACTGAAAAATAGTCAGGACCAGCCCCTACCAGACCTGGCAGGCCATGAAGAGGATTTAGAACTTGACAGGAGAGAGGAGCAAGGGCAGACACTGATGGTTTAATCAGGGGAGTGACATGATCAGATATTCTATTGGAAAGGTCACTCTGGAAATGGCTTGGGGAATGTGTTGGAGAGAGGCCAAGTGGCCTTGGCATGTTGGCACAGAAGTCCAGGTAACAGGTACAATACACACACACACACACACACACACACATTTCCTGGTTCATATTTTTCATTATGTAATGTACGTTATTGATAGCTATTATTATATGGCTTATGCATACTGATTTGATGTCGCTGGAGCCCCAGAGCAGATAGTGGAGATGGAGACTTAGATGGTAAGTCTAAGAGCTACATGAAGAGGAGTCACAATTTCAAGTCCGTGTTCAAAAGCTACATGGAGAGGAGTCACGATTTCTCCCAGTTTTCTGGCATGAGTGATTGGGTGGAAGATGTTGTCATCTAATAGGACACAGAGTTCCAGAGCAGGATGAGGCTTGGGTAAGAAGAGACATCATGAGTACATGAGGGATTTAAGCAAGCATGCAGGCATGTTGGTTCATTGCTTGTAGTATGTTAAAATCAAATTTGTCAAGTTCGTCAACTGATGTCAGCATTTCCTAACATGAGTTCTTTAGCATCCTGCCTGTCAAAGAGTATCTTATGGACTAACAGTTTTGACTTTACCTGGGAGCTGATATGAAACACTGTCTCCAATTCCCTTACTTCTGTAAGATCCTCTGTGATTTGTAGCACATGAAAGTTTGCAGTACACAGCTCTGAAACCCGGGTCTTGGGAGACGTGTGTTATGTGACTAAAAGATTCTCAAGGCAAATAATTTTGACAGATGGTGAGATCATGTTTCCTGTGTATAGTAGCAAGTCCGAATATCATTTAAATGGTTCTATAGTGACCTCCATTACAGAGACCTATGTTTTCTAGGACTTGTTGTACCTAAATTTACCACTAATCTTTTCCCCATCCACACGCATCACCTCCATTAATAGTGGAGGATTGAATATTCTGTGGAACATGCTTTTAGAAACACTGATTTGTAACATACAGAATAAAAGTTCTGAAGGCAAGTCTACCTCGATGTAATTAATTTATTTGTTACTTCTACAAACATTAATTGATAACCTACTATATGGGAAGCACTATTCTTGATACTTGGACTATTAAAATGAAGAAAAATGGCAATATTCTTTGCTCCTTTAAGGCTTATGTTCTGGCTGAGGAGTATGTTTCTTATTACAAGGAATGAATTGAGTGACATATTCCTTGGTAAAAAGTGCTAAGGAGAAGAATAAAGCAGGAAGAGACTAGGAGGGCAACTTAATTAGAAGCAAGGCAGTGGAGCAAAGAGCTGAGGGAGGGGAGGAAGAAAGCCCTATGACCCTTAGGGTGAGGGAACGCTAACCTCAAAGATCTTAACGTAGACCCATGTCTAGTGTTTGAGAAACAACAAGAAGATGAGTGGGCCTCAAGAGAGATGATTGAGAGGGGAGCCATAGGGTTGGAATGTAGTTCTGGGCCTTGGCAATTTTGAAAGATTTATGCAAACTCTATGAACCTCTGTCCTGCATATGGATAATAATTGCACTTATTTTCTAGGGCTGTGTGAGGTTGAAACAAGATTACATATGTACAGTGTTTAGTGCAGTGTCTGGTTTGTAAGAAATGCTGACACATGTTGGCTATGATCATTATCACTTATAGGTTAAGAATGCAAACTCAGGAGCCATCTCACCAGGGTTTGAATCCTAGCTCTACTTACTTATCACGTACTGGCTATGTGAATTTGGGCAATTCTCTAAACTCAGTTTGCTCTTCTGTAAAATGAGAATAATAATAGACCATCTCCCATGGAATTGATATAACAGTTAATGTATTGATATGTGGAAAGGCCTTAGAGCAGTGCCTGGTACATAGTAAGCACTCCTTAAAGTTAGCAATTATTATGATCATTAATAATAAGGTTCTAATATTTACCAGATCGTTGAAAAAAAAGTAGACCAAAGTCTTTCTGATGTGAACTCTTTGGAGAAATGAGTTTGTGGGCACAGGAAGAGCGGAGGGTCTCGAATAAGTCAGAAAGATTTTCCTCCCTCATCTGGAAGAGATAAGCCAAGGCTGGAAGCGGGAGGATGAGAGATAAGCAAAACAGGAAAAGGAGAAGAAGAAGAGAACTGTGATTTCCAATGAAGGGAACACCAGACAGCTGTGGAGCACAGTAGCTGTCTGGTAAATCTAGGCAGATGTGACCAGAAGTAGCCTTCAGTAAATGTGACTATATTCTACAGGAGTCACTAAAGCAGCAGAGAGTCAGCAATGACAGATGGCTCAGGAAGGGACCTGTGTTAGGACTATGCATCTGCTAGCCATTGCTGTGTAACAAATTACCTCAAAACGTGGTGGCTTGAAACACCATTTGTCACCTCCCAGTTTGTGTGGGCCACGGAGCTGGACAGGGCTAGCCTGGGTTGTCTGCTTCTGGGTCTTTCTTGGTTCCAATCAAGCATTAGATGGTGCTGCACTCAGCTCAAGGCTCACCTGGAGAAGGTTCCACTTCCAAGCTCACACACTTGGTTCTTGGCTGGATTCCTGGCTGTTGGATGGAGCATCAGACCCTTACTGGCTTTTGAGACAACTCTTGATTCCTTGCCACATGGGCTTCTCCACCATGGCATCTTGCTTCATCAAAGCAGGCAAGCCAAGAAAGTAATAGAGTCCAGCAAGACAGAAGCCTCATCATGGTAGTGGAAACCCAGCACCTTTTCCTTACTCTATTTACAAGGAGTACATCAGCAGCCTTAGTCCACACTTGAGGGATGGAGATTAGACATGAAGTTCCAGAGACAGAGAACTTTGAAATTAGATGGACCCTCCTCCTGACAACTTCTTCTGCCTAAAACATGTTCTACAGAAGATCCTGCCATGTGGCAGAACCTCGGGGAAAGGGAACCACAAGAAAGGATGAGATTAACTTTTTTGCCAACCTGACCAGCTGGTGCCTCAGAAGAGAACTTGATTTGCAGAAAACGAATAAGGAATACACCTTGCATATCTCTGCTGAGGACTCAATTATTCCTCATTTCTTTTATTTCATTGAATTCTTCAAGCTATCATGTGACATGTATATTTTTATGCTTATAATTGAGAAAACTGCAACTCAGAGGGGTAAGTCACAAATCTGAGGTCACACAGCTAAGGTGGTAGACAGGTTGAATCTCTGTCTATATGACCCCCAAACCCACACTCTTTCCACTATACAGTAGTACCTCAATGTTGCTGGAATATATATTTGAATGTACATTTCTTTTATCACTTGTAATAGTACAGACGTGTACGAACCCACAAACACCATCAAGTCTTTGAGCTCTACTATTATGTAAATGTAAAATGCCATCTATACAGTTTTTTTGTAAAGTCCAATCTTCATTAGATAAATTTACTGCCTCTATAGAAATTTTCATAAGATCAAGCTCTTGCTATTTAGTAGTATTCTGAATTTAATAGCATCAGTGCGTTATCCTCAATACATTTAAGTGATTTGGACAAAGATCACTACTCTGCACTACTTGTAACTGAATGTGGCCAGATGATGAGCAAGAAGTGAGACTGAAAGTCTTTCTCATGTTCTTGCAGCCAAAGGTGACAAGTTAGCTCAGCAAACCACCCCTCCAGTGACCAGGTTGTAACCAGCTGGCCTGTCACACGGGCTGCACATTCCCTGCTGCTGGCCCAGGAAACTCTGTGAAATCTTCACCACACTCCTCAGTGTGAATGCCACTGATGTGAGCCCAACAGGAAGTATGACCTCATTCTGCTTCTTTGTCTCTGGTTACGCAGGCTGTTTTCAAAAGAAAACAAGAGAAGTTGTAAGACTGACTGTCCCAAGAACTATACGCTCATTTATACCAGAAAACAGACAAGAGAAGAAGAGGCTGCTGAAGACAAAAACTTCTCTGCAAACACCTGTGCACGGCAATGTGTGTGGGCATCCGTGAGAAGAAGGTAGGGTGGGATTCCCTTTATTAAGAGACTTTTGCACCTGTTGACATTCAGACATTTTTTTTCAGCTGAGGAACTGCTCAGTCCTCAAATTTTCCACTGTCAACCACAGGAAGCTTCATATTTCAGTAATAATTTTGTCCTTTGTCAATTGGAAGAAGAGGCTGGGAACTCCCTTTGGAAGGAACATGTATGCACACATTTTTCAGAATAGATGTGTTGCTTTGATGGAACTGGCAGATTCTGTTTCTTGAAAAGTTTTAGATCTATAACTGAAGGGTTTTTTTTCTACTGTTGCTAATTTTCTATTGAATGTCAGTGTACTGCCTGTAGATTCCTCTAAGCACTTGTAAGATAGAGCAATAAGACCTTACTTTCTGCTGCAGGATTGACAGGCTTAAAATTAAGCTTAATACTTGGGGAACACTAAAATAAGGTAATTTGGGCTGGGCATATCCATACAATATTGATCAAAAATGAAAAGAACAAGTGACATACTAATATGTTACATTACATTGGGATTATTTGATATCCCAAACAAATGAAATTTGTAAATGTGTGCTTTGATTTAGAGATCTTCCAAGGAAGGCCAGAAAGTTCTCCTGACGTCTTTGAAGGTCTCTATAAACCAGGTTTATAGTTTCCTATAGGGTTTGTATATATTTATTGAAATAGTCAACTTGAAGGTATAGAATTAGCCTGGTTTGATTGATTGTATTACAGCTACAAAAACAATCCATTACTAGTTCTCACGTTACAAAATGTGGCCATAGGTGGTGAATCAGAAAAGAATTTAGTTCTACCTTATAAAGTGATTAGGATAGTGATACTATATACAAAGTTTCATAGTCAACAGAAGTTGGTTCTATTTCATGAACAGTAAATGATCAAAGTTTGCATAATTTGCATTCTTTGATATGTTTTTAATTTGTAATTGAGAAATTAAATTATGTCTTCGTGGGAACTGAGTTCTAAAATCTTCCCAGTGGTATGCTATCTTTAGTGCAATGTTACTTATGCTCTTTAGGAATGTCCAGGCTGATAAAAGCCATTAAAAAACACTCTCTGTGACTACCTGTCAATGGTTCAAGTTGTTGGGCAAAAGACAGACACCAATCTCCAAGCACCTTTTGAAACTTGATAATGAAGATGATTTGTGTCAGATGATTAAAATACAAGTAAGTTTGTTTTGGGGGCTAAATTACTGTTAGACCAGTCATTTTATTAACATTTCTTAATCAAATACCTCACCTTCATTATTGTCTTTGGATTACAAATCAACCTTTTTAAGTCTAGATTTTCCAAATAAAGTATGGTTCTTATTTACAGAAAAAGGTTATTGAGATGCACTGAGCGAGGCAATGGAAAATGTTCAAAGTCATAGAGGCAGACATAACTTTAGAGAAGTTGTGTCTTCAATCTGGTCTCCTACCTTCAATTCTGTATCTCTGTATTATTTCAGTAAACAAATCTGACTAGTGCAATTAGTAGATGCCATCTGTTTTGGCATAATTTTTCTATTTTTAATATATAGTCCACCTTTTTTTAACGTCTTTTGCAGAGAATCTGTGAAGTTTGAGCAAGCGGCCTTCCCAAGATGTACCGAATATCTCAACTGATGTCAACACCAGTAGCAAGTAAATGTAGAAGAACTGTGATACGCAATTATCTTTTGAACGATTAGACTCCTTTTAGCAATTTCCTTGCTTTGATTTTGCTGATACTCAGACCATTAACCATCTGTCAGTAGCTTGTGCTTCTTAAATGCCAGTGTTCACTTTGGCAATGATTTTGACTTCATTTTTTCCTTGAAAGAAATGTGGTATTTTTCCTTCTAGTAGAAAAAAAAAAAAAAAAACACCGTTTTTTTTTAGATGCCTGTGCATAAATGTGAAAGGAGATTGTTTATCAGCTACTATTAAGATGCAAAACTGTTTGTGTATAAAAAATGCTGAATGATTTTGATAGCTACTTGCAGAAAATAAGGGCGCTGTTAAAACGGTAGTGGTTTCAAATTTCTTCCTTCCTCTTGTTATTTTCTCCCAAAACCCCACTTCTAACTCTCCCTCACACACCCACAGTTTTCTCCTTACAAATCAACCAGCCCAATCTGAAAGTCTAAATTCCTTTCTTTGTCCTAGATACTAATTGTCCGTAATGGAATCAAATTTCACTAAGCTTGTCTGTTAGGACCATTGACACCATCTCTGCACACGATAAAATTCTGCTTTAGAGTTTAGAATATTAATCAACTCCAACTTTCCCCAAGTAAAGTCTGTTGCCATGCCTTTGGTTAAACTGGAATGAACGAATGGATGATGTTTCTATAATTAAGAATACTCACAGTCTTTATACATTGGAAAATTTTATATAAAACAAAACAAAACCTTATTTCTTCCCCACTAATGTCTTTTGCTCATTATTTTACAGTAGAAGTGTCTTAATATGCACTAAAGAGAGAGAGTCTACAACAATGATTGAATTCCTCAGTTTACTGAGTAGCTACAATAACCAACACATTGGGTAACTGATTTGGGTTTTCTCCCGTTCACACAAGACGTTTTTTTCCCATCCTTTCATGAGCTCAGTTTGATGCTAATGATTTATTATTGCCTTATTCTGCACTAAGGAACGTTTTTTGGTTTTTTTTGTTTTTTTTTTTTTTTTGAGACGGAGTGTCGCTCTGTCGCCCAGGCTGGAGTGCAGTGGCCGGATCTCAGCTCACTGCAAGCTCCGCCTCCCGGGTTTACGTCATTCTCCTGCCTCAGCCTCCCGAGTAGCTGGGACTACAGGCGCCTGCCAACACGCCCGGCTAATTTTTTGTGTGTTTTTGTAGAGACGGGGTTTCACCGTGTTAGCCAGAATGGTCTAGATCTCCTGATCTCGTGATCTGACCTCCTCGGCCTCCCAAAGTGCTGGGATTACAGGCGTGAGCCACTGCACCTGGAACTTCTGGAGAGTTATGTGGGAGCAGGAACAGAAGATAGAAGCCTCTAATTTATGTCTTGCTTCCAGTAGAGCCCTAGTGATAAGGGTGTCTGTACTAGTTGGAATCTTCCAGCTGAAGCTGGAACGTCAGCTATTCCCATCTTCTTACATGCCTCCACTGTTTGCAATTACACATATTGATACATGTATCAACATATGTAACTGTTGATCAGGTATGATACATTCTACTTCTCTCTCATTTGTTTACGCAGGTTCTTCCAGGTTGGAAAGAGAATATGCTGGAGAACTGTCTCCCACGTGTATTTTCCCAAGGTATGTTACGGAGCTTCTTTTAAGAAATAATAATTCTGGCCAGGCGTGCTGGCTCACACCTGTAATTCCAGCACTTTGGGAGGCCTAGGCGGAAAGATCACGAGGTCAGGAGATCGAGACCATCCTGGCTAACACAGTAAAACCCCGTCCCTACTAAAAATACAAATAAAATAAAATTAAATTAAATTAAATAAAAATCAGCACAGCATGGTGGCGGGCGCCTGTAGTCCCAGCTACTCGGAAGGCTGAGGTGGGAGAATGACGTGAACCCAGGAGACAGAGCTTGCAGTGAGCCGAGATTGTGCCACTGCACTCCAGCCTGGGCGACAGAGCAAGACTTGTCTAAAAAAAAAAAAAAAAATCATTCTTCTCTGGGCATGGTGGCTCACGCCTGTAATCCCAGTACTTTGGGAGGCCGAGGTGGGTGGATCACTTGAGGTCAGGAGTTTGAGATCAGCCTGGATAAAACATGGTGAAACCTTGTCTCCACTAAAAATACAAAAATTAGCCGGGTGTGGTGGTGGTGTGCCTGTAATCCCAGCTACTCCGGAGGCTGGGGTGGGAGAATCGCTTGAACCTGGGAGGCAGAGGTTGCAGTGAGCCAAGACTGCACCACTGCATTCCAGCCTGGGCGACAGAGCGAGACTCCATCTCAAAATAATAATAATAATTATTTGGAAATAGTCCCTTTTGATGTTTCCAAAGTTTCAGATTTCTATGTCTTACTTTGTTGTATTATTGGTTTGAAATTATTATTTTAGCTATCATCTAGTTTTGAAAGGCTATTTATTTTCAGTGCCATGTACATACTAAATGAAATCTTGCCTAATAGAATAATGAATATATATATTATAATCACATATCATATATATTAGTGTCAATATATAGGCAGTTGTGAATTGTTTCTCTGGTGAGTGGTGAAACTATTGAATACTGATGAATGATTACTTTTTCTCAAACTGATATCTTTTTAAATATGCTTTCCTATCTTGTTTTATAAAAGCAACACAATTCTATACCAATGGCCGAATTTTATGCTCTACCAAAACATGTACAGTCTACCATTTTGTTGAAGTGCTACAAGGGAGTCTTTTTTCTTTCTTTTTTCAATGACTCACTGAGTGTCTCTTATTCCTTATGCAGACATCAGCTGACGTTTCCCCTAGCATGGTGAAATGTGCCTACAGCATCAAGAGATCGTACATTCATTTTAGGACCGGCTCCTTCTTGTAAATTGTAGGCCTCCTGATGCTACCAAATGAATCAATATGAACAGAGGCACATGTGGAAAGGATCCATGGTTTAGAGTCAGATAGAATAGGGTTCATATCATAGCTCTGCCACTTACTAGCTATGTAAAATATCCAAGTAATTTGCTGCTTTTGCATTTTTTCCTGCTATATGATGAAGATAATAATGATACTTAGCTTTTAGAGGTTTGTGAAGAGTAGATAAAGGGCAAAAAGTAGGGGGCCAGGTCATGCTCAATGTTCAATAACTCACATTCATTTGAAACAGTATTTTATTACTAGACTGAGTGCATGTTTTCATTGTATATAAGCTTTTAAATGTAAAAATATCAGAAATTCAGTAGAGCATGAGGCAGATGTGTAGAAGGATGAGAGACATTTTGTAATCTATCAGTGTGTAATTGTCCAACATTTTTTAATGGTCCTAATGATACTTGTCCTTTCACCAATCAGTCTTTGTCCTATCCTAGGAGGTACGATTTAGGCTCTTCTAAGGCCTAGTCAGTAACCTCACAAGAAAAGAAAAGGCTTTGTCTTTAGGCAGTTAGGCACGTTGCTGGGCTTTGCTGTGGGAATGAAGCAAGAGTCAAGATCTAGAGATAATGTTGTTATCTGCTCTAAAGGTTTGATATTGTTCAGAAGGGTCCTTTTTTAAAACTATAATCCAAGTGTTGGAAGAGTGTCTTCATTTTGTTTACAATCAAGAGAGGATAGATAAAGGTGGGGCATTATAAAGGAAAGATGCCAGGGGATTAGGGAGGCTGCAGTTGATAACTGTCAAATGTTGAAACCTTGGAAATTGGAGTGCAGATAGAAATACAGGTCCAGAACTCTGAAACCTCCTAAGTGTCCAGCACCATATAGTTGCCCCATTAATTTTCACAGAGGCAAAAGGCTGTAGAAGAAAGAGCACTAGAGTCGGAGAAAAAAGATCTAGATTTTTAACTTGCCTCTCCCACTTGTAAGCCCTGAGTTATTGAACAATGAACTTAACCTACTGGAGCCTCCATTTTCATATTTATTAATAGGGATAACAAGAACCAAAATGTTCTGTTAAAGTGCATGTCTGGAAATAGTCCCTTTTGATGTTTCCAAAGTCTCAGATTTCTACCCATACTATTCAATATTTTTATCAATGATTTGGATTGAGAACATATAGATTCCAGGGATAACATATTTGTATGACATCATTTAATATAGTAAAAGTCTTGTGTAATATAATGAGAATCCCTCAAAATTCTTTTTTTTTTTTTTTTTTTTGAGATGGAGTCTCACTCTGTGGCCCAGGCTGGAGTGCAGTGGCCGGATCTCAGCTCACTGCAAGCTCCGCCTCCCGGGTTTACGCCATTCTCCTGCCTCAGCCTCCCGAGTAGCTGGGACTACAGGCGTCCGCCACCTCGCCCGGCTAGTTTTTTCTTGTATTTTTTAGTAGAGACTGGGTTTGACCGTGTTAGCCAGGATGGTCTCAATCTCCTGACCTCGTGATCCGCCCGTCTCGGCCTCCCAAAGTGCTGGGATTACAGGCTTGAGCCACCGCGCCCGGCCGAATCCCTCAAAATTCTAACAGCACAAAATGAATAGTCATTCAAACAGTAGGCAACATACTTAGCTTACCACCATTAGGCAATGGAAAGCATAGACATTAACAACCTCCATTAAATTATGACATTAAATATTTACAGAAATCTATGGGGTTTATTTTGGGCAATCTTTACTGCACAGATTCACATTTGTTTAAAAAAAAAAAAAAAAAATACTAAGCCTTGGAGAGAATAATTAGCAGGAGGTAGAGCCAGGATTGAAACCAAGGGTATGAACCTAGCTCTATCTGCAAAGTCTTAATTACATATTGACTTTGTAATATAAAATTGATCCAAAAGTCTAAGAGAGGAAAGGTAATTCTAAATATACAGGAAAAAGACTAGAAATTGATAGTTTATTTAGATGAGATCATGCGCGTTCAGGGTGGTATGGCCGTAGACTTGATAGTCTATTTAATAGTGTGATAATATGTTGGTAACTGGAGGAGAAAAAAAAGAGTCAAGCTGATGTGACTTAAGCTTCATTGCTAAAGACATGGATTCTATAATGAGGGAAGTGATAGTCCCTATATCTCTTGGGCAGACACACTTAAGGGACTAGGTTCTACGGTTGACATGATATTTAAGAGGAACTCTAAAAAGTGGAGAATACTCAGAGAAAAGCCATCAAACTATGATAGCTAAGGGGTCAAAACTACATCATGTCGTATAAAGATGAGTTAAATGAACTGGAGGACTTTTAATGTGGAGAAGCGAGGACCCAGGGAGGACATGGAAACTCTCTTTAAATAGCTGAACAGATCTCAGATGGAAGATAGAAGGAACGGAAAACGAAGGGAAAGAAAAGAAGGGAGGAAGTGAACACTTATTAAGCCCATACTAGGTGCTAAGCACAGACCATTTATTTTATTATGTGATTATTAAGATAACCCGATAATAAAGATTTTTTTCTTGTTTTACATATAAGGAAACAGTCTAAGAGGCTAAGTGACTGGATTAAGTTTACTCACCTAAGCAATGACAGAGTTGGAATTATGGGCTTAGAAGGGGATTGACTTCAAATCCCCTGTCTTGTCCACTATGCTACAGCCCATATTTGTTCAGTGAAGGGTTGTGGGGGTGCTTAGTAAGTGTGGGGTCCTTCTTACTGAAGGTGTGCATGCAGAGAGGGACAATGTTTGTCAGAAATACAGCAGATGGGAAATTTGGTGGGGCTGCAGACATGACCGTCACAACTCCTTCTGATTCTTAGAATCTGTGATTTTCTGGAAGCATATGGTCCCAATTTATGCAATTAAGTGGAATACATAATATGTAAAAATTATTGAAAGCATCAAGGTAAGAGCACATGAGAGCTATTGTACTATCAGTGCTGTTAATTGATTGACACAAAACCACCCCAAGAACTCAGATACATTCAGACAGTATATATTTTCATAGGTTTTACCAGATTTCCATAGCCTGTCAGGTGATTTCATTCAGTAACTGGCATTGAGTTTATTTACATACTGAACATTTTTTAGGCTCACAATATCTGCCCTCCAGTAATGTCTAAAATAATTACTGAGGCGGACATACGTACACAAAAATCACAGTGAGATTAATTGGGGTTTAGGACAAAGAAAAATAATTTTTATGGGACAAGAGAGGGGGAAAAAACTAAGCAGTTTTGAAGAAATAACACATTACATACTCTTTTATCCAATGTGGCTCTATTACTATTGTCACCAGGCTTCCACCAAACCTCACCTCAAGAAATTTTACATTTATGAAACATTTTCATAATAATTTAGTTGCCTGTCAATTATAGGGCCATGTGATTCCTTCCTTCCTTCCTTCCTTCCTTCCTTCCTTCCTTCCTTCCTTCGCTTATTTGTTTCTTCCTTTCTTGCCTTCTTTCTCTCCCTCTTTCTTTCTCTCTCTTTTCCTCCTTCCTTTAGATACAGGGTCTTTGGTATGGTGCTCAGGCTGGAGTGCAGTGGCTATTCTCAGGCATGAATAGCACACTGCAGCCTTCAAACTTCCTGGGCTAAAGGGATCCTCCTGCCTTAGCCTTCTGAGTAGCTGGGACTATAGGCACACACCACCAATCCCATCTCAACGTGATTGTTTTTTAAAACTAAGACACATATAGGTTTACTCAAGGAATTATGAGGCTTCCCTGGATACCAAATCAGGGAAGGTAACCGTGTGCCCATTTTGTGCAGCCAACCTGGAGGGAAATTTGCACAGGCCAAAAATGATCTTTTTGACTGCATGTTCACCCTGTACCTCATATGTTTCCGGTGGCTACATAGTTATAACGTCTCTATTACAGTGACAAGATTAAAGATCTGGCAACTGGAGGGCTATTCAAAATAAGGGAGTAGAGGGGATTTTGAGCTTCCGACATCCCATCCAAAAAAATATAATAGACTAACATCAAACGTAGGTTCATCGTATGGTGAGGAAAGTGATTAGCCATCATTTTCACCAAGGTTTAAAACAGAAAGAAGCACTAAAGGTTCTGTAGTTTAATGCTGTCATAGGTGAGGAGATGAAGCCCAGAAGGTTAAGAGTGACATTCCTAATGGTTGCAGAAGTAATTGACAGTCATGAATGCAAAGATGTTATTTTCCTTCACAGTGATGAGACGTGGTTAATGTGGGACTGGATGTACTGAATAGATATTTAAAGGGCTTTCCCTTTTCCTTCTTAGTTTTACCTGTGATTCCCTGAATGGTGACCATTCTTTTGAATGCAGCTCCGTAGATCCCCTGACAGGCTCCCACTATATCTGTCGCCGAAGTCCCAGACTCCTCACCAATGGCTACTATATTTGGAACGAAGACAGCTTCCTGTGCGACAAAGATGGCAACATAACTCTGAACCCATCCCAGACCAGTGTTATGTACAAAGAGAACTTAGTTAGGTAAGTAGAGCATATTACAGAAAGAAATCTGAAGTCCAATTCATCCATTAATTGTTCACTCATTCATTTATTCACCCAACTATCTTTTATAAGGAGCCCATTATTGTTCCAGACTGTGGAAATACAAAGGGTAAGAGGGAATGGGCATAGCCAACATGAAAACAAATGAGAGCGATGAAGTAATATGGGTGCCAGGATAGAAACCTGTCAGGGTGCAGTGAAGGGATAAAAGAAAGGAGATACATTTTACTTGGGGAATAGGTAAAAATAAACTCGCTAGAGGTGGTGATGACTGATTTAAGTCTTGAAAAATGTAGGATGTTAGTTAAAATAAAAATAGGAAAGAAGACTTCTGGAAAGATGGCACAGGTGTGGGGTTCTGAGAGACCCTGGTAAAACTTGGAGAATAGCAAATAGTTGGGTAGGAATAAACTTAGGGTGGGAAGGGGTGTTTTGTAAGAAGACTGAGCACAGGAGCAGGGGCTGGATGAAAGGGGTTAAATTTCAGGCTAAGGAGTTTGAACAGTACTCTGTAGATAAAGAGGGGTCATTGATAAATTATCAGATGTATTCTTAGAAAGATAATAGTGACCGCTGTGGAAAGGATGGGTGGTTGGATGTGTATGAATATGTCAGTAGAGACTGAGTACAATGGGAAAAATGAAGGCAAGGTATCCATGGATTAAAAGCAAATTGTGGTAGCAATGATGAAAGAATAAGGGTGGGGAGATAGATAAAAAGAATGGTAAAGGGGTGGAATCTTGGTCATCCAAAGATGTGGAAGGTCCAACAAAGGAAGAACACTTGCATGAATCTTAGGACTCTGGTTCTGTCAAGTAGATGTATGGTAGGACCATTTATCAAGATCAGAAAGAAAGGACGGGCATGTTTGAGGAAAGAAGAGGGATGAGTTCACTTTGGATCGGTACATTTGGATAATCACATTCATTTTCTTTTGCTTCAAAACCACCCATATGCTGACTGAATCAGTCAGCTATTGACACAATAAGGCTGTGTAACAAATAACTATCGAATCTTAATGATATAAAACAATGAGTCCACACATGTGGAAGTTAGTTGGAGTAGGTTGGTTTAGTCTGAACAAGGTTGAGGTTGGCTTCAGTTGGAATCAGTGTGCATCATATAGGTCATTCCCTTGAGACCATTTGACTACAGAAAAATGTTCTTTCCATTGTAATTACATAAATGCGAGAGGACATACCCCAACAGCAGGTACATTTCAAGCCTCTGTGTGCATCAATCTGCTACCATCTCACTGATCAATTCAATTTATATGGGCAAGTTGTAATAAGGGTCAGGGAAATACACTCTACCTTTGTTGATGAGGGAAGGAGGAATTTCCTATAGGCATCTCAAACCCAGTATGTCCACAATAGATTAGGTCACCTTTCTTTCAAAATGTTTCTCACATGATTTCTATTTCAATGAAAAGAAGCACCATTTATCCTCTGCTGTGAGTCTCTCTAGACTTGACATTTTTATTCATACATCCCTTTTAGTCAGTTGGTCAGGATAAGATGGTGTCGGTAGTAACCTATAGATCTAAATAGGTAATGTTTCAAATGAAAGCAGATTTTATTTCTTCTTCTTTTT
>NW_012101732.1:4679507-4696722 GCF_000951045.1 Mandrillus leucophaeus
GATCTCGGCTCACTGCAACCTCCGACTCCCTGGTTCAAGCAATTCTTCTGCCTCAGTCTCCCAAGTAGCTGGGATTACAGGCACCCACCACCATGCCCAGCTAATTTTTGTATTTTTGGTAGAGACAGGGTTTCACCATGTTGGCCAGGATGATCTCGATCTCCTGACCTTATGATCTGCCCGCCTCCAACTCCCAAAGTGCTGGGATTACAGGTGTAAGCCATTGCACTGGGCCCAGATTTTATTTCTTGTTCATGTAATTGTCCAGCATGAGTGTTCTAGCCTAACTGGTGAGCCACCTTGAAGCAGAGACTCGGAGACCCAGATTTCTTTCATCATATGCATCTGCTAACCATGCAAGCCTTATAGAGGCTGTGGCATGGTGGAATTGCCTGGAACCAACTGGTAAAAGTGTAGAAAGAATGTGAGTTGAAGGAACACCTGCTTTCCCCAAGACTCCAGCCCATAAATGGCACAGATCACTTCTACTCACATTCCACTGGGGAGACTTTAGACTCATGACCACACCTAATGGCAAAGGAGCAGAAAGATGTAGTTCAGTTGTGTGTCCAGGTAAGGTGTATTTGGTAAGAAGTTTATTGTTTCCACGACAAACGTGAAGACCAAATGAATCTACTTCCTAAAATTATTTTGAATTGTTCCTCTTGTCTTTGTTCCCATAGCTATTTTCTTCATTCAGGCCACCATAACCTCCTGTTTAGATTTCTGCAATGATTACCTTAGCATTCTGATGCCTCCTGCATTAGCCACCTTCCAGTACATTCTCCAGGCCAGGCTACTGCAAGGTGGTTTCCTTACATTGGTTAGGCACCCTCCTTCAGGAAAGTTTTACTCCATTTTCTTTCTTCTCATTTCACCTCACATAACTGCCGATGTTCGTTATTTAAAAAATAAAATAAATGTATTGATTGCTTTCTGTGTGCTAGGGACTATCCCAACTGGTTTGCATATATACTACCATTTGATTCCCAACTCCTGCTCTGGAATCTTATGACATAGATTTTATTACTGCCATTCCCATTTCACAAAGGTGAAACATAAGTTCAGAGAGGTTAAGTAATTTTCCCAAGCTCACAGGGCTGTTAGGTGGAAATAGGATTCCAGCTCAGATGGTCTGACTTTCAAGAATCAGTTTTGCAACATCACTTTTAACTCTAGCCCACGTTAGATAGATATTCTTGATGTTAAAGATGTTTCACCCGTACTTTTTGTTCTCAAATTTGATGAGTGCCCATCCCATAATAGGTACTCAATAAAGAGCTGTTTAGTGAATTAATGAATATAAGAATGAATGAATAAAAATTTCTAATTGCTGTTTATTCCATTTTAAATGATCTCATCATAGAACCTACAAGAATCTTTCAAATTTGGTTCATTTTCACAAGAATGTGTTCCATTGTCATGAACTCTACCATTTTTCTCAACTTGCCATTCCTGGAACCAATGACAGAGAGAGTTCAAATAAAGTAGATTTTCTCAACAGTAGCACTATTCACATTTTGCACCAGATAATTATTTGTTGTGGGCAACTGCCCTGTGCACTGTAGGATGTTTAATGACATCTCTAGCCTCTTCTCACCGTCTGCCGGGAGCACTCCTTCCCTGGTGTAACATTAACAAAATGTCTCCAAAACCTACCAGATGTTCCCTGCAGCCAAAAATCAACGTGGTGGAGAACCATCAGGATAAAGAATGCACAAGGCTTGTTGTAATTCATCCTAACCACCAAGGGAAAGCACAATTCAAAATGCATCTTCTGGTAGCAGCTGTAGCTAAAGAGCAGAATTTTGTGATGGGAAAACTGTTCCATGCCCTCCTTGCATGTGATGGGAAAGCTGTCTCACTCGACCTTGCATTACCTAGCTTTGGTTCAGGCCCTCACTATTTTTCACCAGTATAGTGAGCACCCTGTGCTCAGCACAGGGCTTGACACATCACAGGAAGATAGGCAACAGTGACTCCCCTGTGCACTTCGATCAGCCCCTCTGCCCTCAATCTTGCACCTCTGAGCCACCCTCTGTTACCGACAATTTTGGAAATGCAAACCGAATTATGTCATCACTACTGTCTTCCCTGTAGCCATGCTTTAGAGGTCTCCCTTTGTTCCAACACTAAATTCCAACTCCCTTGTATCATATGAGAAGTCCATCATTGCCTGCCTTCCTTTTACCTGTCCAGCTTCATTTCTTGGCATGACCTAATCACACCTACTGGTTCCTCGATGAACAGGTCAGATCATCTCATGCAGCTTACAACTCACTTCTCCCAGAAAAACTCCCTTGATTATCAATTAGCACTGCCACTCCTGGTGCCCTCAGAGCAGCCTCTAGGTAATCCTTTCAGAGCACGTATCTCCTATATAGCATAGCGATCAAAAGCAAAGACCATGGAGGCAGATTTTCTGGGTTTGCATCCCAACTATGTCACCCACTAGCTGCATGACCTCAACCAAGTGACTTAACCTATCTGTGCCTAAGTTTCCTGATCAGAAAAATGGGATAATAATAGTATCTGTTTCACAGAGTTGTGCTGAAGATAATGTGAGCTAATCTATGTAAAGCACTAAGAAACATGCCTGGCACAGAATAAACTATAGGAAAGCATTACCTATATGTGCATTATTTTTTTTCTTTCTCCCATAATTCATTGTGAACTTTTCACACACAAAGTTTTGTCTTTTATCTCAGTTCTCTAGACATTGAGCCAAGGACCTGGCACACAGTAGAATTTGAGAAACTTCTGTAGAATTAATGCAGTGAGCAGACTTGGGTTGTGGAAATCACAGTTTTGAACTAAAGGTAACTATTATTAATTGTTCACCATGCTTTCATTTCTCTCTAGGATATTTAGAAAGAAAAAGAGAATCCGTCATCCCTTTTCTTCTCTCTTCAACCTCAGTACCTCCAAACCTTGGCTGCATGGAAGTATCTTTTGTGACGTCGACTCTTCTCCAAGTGAGGACAACTGGTTGGAGGGGATCAAGAGGTTGGACACAGACCATTGCAATGGAAATGGTGAGTTTTGAGTCTTCTTTTCCATAATAAAAATTTTATCTCCAAGTGGGCAGTGGTAACCCTGTGGTCCTCGACCAATGTCAGTTCCAGAGATGACAGTCATTTTGATGGAGAGATGGGCCATATTTTTAAAATTCTCTCTATATTACATGTGTGATCAAAACACATATGTGACTATGTCATGCAAAATAGCCTAATGTAAATGTGTAAATTATTAAGTTGATAATGCTGGGAAAATATTTGCACATTTCCACCGTATCTTTTCTGTAAGGAATATGGGTGGAGAAAGGATACTGGAGAGTCAGATTTAGAAGACCTATATTGGAAAAAAATGTACTGGAGTCAGGGTTCAAGTCCCAGTATGAGTACACTTGGATAGTACTTAACTTTGTTGAGT
Organism: Mandrillus leucophaeus; assembly: GCF_000951045.1. Taxonomy (NCBI): domain Eukaryota; kingdom Metazoa; phylum Chordata; class Mammalia; order Primates; family Cercopithecidae; genus Mandrillus; species Mandrillus leucophaeus. The sequence goes on from NW_012101732.1 coordinate 4,682,940, forward strand.
TTAAATTTCTTCATTTTTAAAACCATATATATGGTTTATATATATATATGTGTGTGCATACATATAACTTGAAATATAATACATATTAGATATATATGCATATTGTGTAATAACAATATTCATACAAGTAAGTATGTGTATATACATGTATATAAACACAGTGATGGGAACTCAAAGCATCTATTTTAAAATTTACTTTTCTTTTTCAACTTTTATTTTAGAATCAGAAGGTACGTGTGCAGGTTTGTTACCTGGGTATATTATCTGATGCTGAGGTTTGGGTTATGAATGATCCCATCACCCAGTTACTAAGCATAGTACCCAATAGTTAGTTGTTCAACCCTTGCCCCCTTTTCTCTCTCCCCCATCTAGTAGCCCTGGTGTCTACTGTTGCCATCTTTATATTCATGAATATCCGAAGTTTAGCTCCCACTTATAGGTGAGAACATAGGGCATTTGGTTTTCTCTTCCTGTGTTAATTTGCTTAAGATAATGGCTTCTAGCTTCAGCCATGTTGCTGCAAAGGACATGATTTCATTATTTTTAATGGCTGTGTAATATTACATGGTGTATATGTACCATTTTCTTCATTCAATTCCATGTTGATGGGAACCTAGGTTGATTCTTTGTCTTTGTTATTGTGAATAGTGCTGCCATGAAAATGTGAGTGTGTGTGTCATTTTGGTATAATGATTTGTTTCCTCTTGGATATATACCAAGTAATGGGATTGCTAGTGAAATGGTGGTTCTAAAGTCTTTGAGGAATTTCCAAACTGCTTTCCACAGTGGTTGAACTAATTTACATTCCCACCAGCAGTGTGTAAACATTCCCTTTTCTCTGAAGCATCACCAACATCTGCTGTTTTCTGATTTTTAAATAATAGCCATTCTGACTGGTGTGAGATAGTGTCTCATTATGCTTTTTATTTGCATTTCTATGATGATTAGTGACGATGAACATTATTTCACATGTTTGTTGCTGCATGTATGTCTTCTTTTGAGAAGTATCTGCTCATATCTTTTGCCCATTTTAAATGGGGTTATTTGGTTTTCGCTTATTCAATTGTTTAAATTCCTAATAGGTTCTAGATATTAGACCTCTGTTAGATTCACAGTTTGTGAATATTTCTACCATTCTGTAGGTTGTCTGTTTACTCTTGTTGATAGTTTCTTTTGTTGTGCAGAAGCTCTTTAGTTTAATTAAGTTCTGTTTGTCAATTTTTGTTTTTGTTGAAATTGCTTTTGAGGACTTAGTTATAAATTATTTTCCAAGGCTGATGTCCAGAATGGTGTTGCCTAGTTTTTCTTCTAGGATTCTGCTAGTTTAAGGGAGGTCTTACATTTAAATCTTTAATCCTTCTTGAGTTTTTATATATGGAGAAAGGTAGAGGTTGTTTTATTCTTCTGCATATAGCTATCCCAGCACCATTTATTTAATAGAGAGTCCTTTCCCCATTGCTTATTTTTTGTCGACTTTGTCAAAGATTAGGTGGCTCTGTGAGTGAAGCTTTATTTCTGGGTTCTCTATTCCATTCCACTGGTTTATGTATTTGTTTTTGTATCAGTACCATGCTGTTTTGGTTACTATTGCCTTATAGTATAGTTTGAAGTTGGGTAATATGATGCCTCTGGCATTGTTCTTTTTGCTTAGAATTGCTTTGACTATTCAAACTCTTTTTTGGTACCAAGTTAAATTTAAATTGAAAAATAATATTGATAGTTTGATAGGAATAGGGATAGTTTGATAGGAGTAGTTTGAATTTGTAGATTGCTTTAGGCAATGTGGCCATTTTTGTGATATTGATTCTTCCAATCCATGAGCATGAAATATTTTTCCATTTATTTGTGTCACCTGTAATTTTTTTTTTTTTTTTTGAAACAGAGTCTCGCTCTGTCACCCAGGCTGGAGTGCAGTGGTGCAATCTCGGCTCTTTGCCTCCTGGTTTCATGCTATTCTCCTGCCTCAGCCTTCCAAGTAGCTGGGACTATAGGTGCCCGCCACCATGCCTGGCTAATTTTTCTGATTTGTAGTAGAGACAGGTTTTCACTGTGTTAGCCAGGATGGTCTCGATCTCCTGATCTCGTGATCTGCCCGCCTCGGCCTCCCAACATGCTGGGATTACAGGGGTGAGCCACCACGCCTGGCTCTGTCACTTATAATTTCTTTAAGCAGTTCTTTGTGGTTCTTCTTGTAGAGATCTTTTATGTCCTTGGTTAGAGGTATTCCCAGGTATATTATTTTTTGTGGCAATTGTAAATGAGATTGCATTCTTGATTTGACTCTCAGCTTGAACGTTGTCAGTGTACACAATGTTATTAGGATACAGAATTGACTAGTGATTTCTGTACATTGATTCTCAAAGCATATTATAAAGATGAAATGAGACAATGACTATCAGCCATAGTTCAATGTCTGGTGCTCAGTAAGTTGTAGTTATAATTATTTTTATTACTAGAATGGAAACAACAGATATTTATTGGGCACTTACCATTTTCCAGGTACTACAGTAGGTCAGGGGATACAAAGATGAAATAAACAATGTAACCCCTGTCTTCTTGGGCCTTCTGGTTTACTGGAACAGGGGCTGGGGTTCAGCTCTTTGTTAAACAATTGCAGAAACATAACATAATGATTGTGGTAGGTGCCATGAAAAAAAGTTGTATGACACAATGGGGAATTTGACTCATTTGGAAACTTAAGAAAAGTTTCCCTGTGGAACTGGCATTGGAGATGAGTGCTAGACAATGAGGGGGATTTTGCTGGGCAAAGGGGAAAGGCAAGAACATCCTGTGCTGAGGACATGAAAACGTCTGGAGTGTGAGTTGCCTAGTGAGTAGACATGCTTGGTGAGAGAATATAGCATGCATGGTTTGAAACACAATGAGTTTAAGTTTCTTTGGGACATCCAAGAGACAATATCAAGATGGTGTTGATATTTGTAATCTGGAGCTCAGAGGAGGAATCTGAGTTAAAGTTATACATCTGGAAGTCATATCAGTATAGGTAGTCATTGAGGTCTTGCAGTGGACGAGATGGATTAGGAAGAGGGTATACAGTTTTCAAAAAAGAGAGCCTAAAGTGGAATGTTGTGAACTCAAACATTGAATAAGTGAATAGGACAGGATTAACCTGCAAAAGAGATTAGGAAGGAAGCGTTCACAGAGGTGAGTGGAAAACCAAGAGAGTGCTGTGTAATGAAATTTCTAGGATAATAGTGGTATAAAAGGTGGGAGTACTTAGCAATGGCAAATCATGCTAGAAAGGTAAATAGGATGAGGACTGAGTGTTCAACAGATTCATTGGCCTGGGGGTGACTGTTAGTGGAGTGAAGATAGCAGAAGAGAACCATGAGTACAAAGAAGAGAGAGTGAGAGGTAAGGAAATAAAGGAATGGCCTTTAGAAGACCCTGATGTCTGCCGGGAAGGGAAAGGGAGAGGTGAAGGTGGACGAAGGCAAATGAGAAGATTGAGTGAGTCCCTGCTGCCTCTCCTTTCTCTTTCTCCTCCTCCTATCAACAATGGGGGAAATTTGAGCATGTGTCATGATATGGGTTGGCTGTGTCCCCACCCAAATCTCATGTTGAATTCCCATGTGTTGTGGGAGGGACCTGGTGGGAGGTAATTGAATCATGGGGGCAGGTCTTTCCCGTGCTGTTTTCGTGATAGTGAATAAGTCTCATGAGACCTGATGATTCTATAAGGGGAAGTTTCCCCGCATGAGCTCTCTCTTTCCCTGCTGCCATCCATGTAGGACGTGATTTGATCCTCCTTGCCTTCTGCCATGACTGTGAGGCTTTCCTAGTCAGGTGGAACTGTAAGTCCATTAAACCCCTTTCTTTTGTAAATTGCCCAGTCTTGGGTATGTCTTTATCACCAGCCTGAAAATGGACTAATAGATGTCACTTCATCAATAAATGGGCCTGAAATAAAAGTGAGTTTGCAGGTCCACTTTGATATATTATATACTCATTTAACAGTCATTCTTTCATTTATTCATTCACTCATCAAACTCACTGAGTATGTGCTATGTGCCAGCTATTGTACTAAACACAACACTCTTCCAAGCTAAGTAAGACATTACTTTGAGAAATTCCTGGTTTAAAACAGGTAAATAAATACATTTGCAAATAATTTGAGTATAATGCCTGAAACAGCATAAGAGATTTAAGAGTAGTATGTGGAGACAATGTCAGAGGTTTATCCAGGGGAGGCAGTGTTAGCTGTACCTAGAGGTGGCTGGGAGGGCTTGAGAGGGAGACAACATTTTAGTGGGTTTTGTTTTTTTTTTAAACATAGTCTCGCTCTGTCACCAGGCTGGAATGCAGTGGCATGATCTAGGCTCACTGCAACCTCTGACTCCCTGGTTCAAGCAATTCTTCTACCTCAGCCTCCCGTTTAGCCGGAATTATAGGCAAATGCCACCACACCCAGCTAATTTTTGTATTTTTAGTAGAGACGGGGTTTCACCATGTGGGCCAGGAAGGTCTCGATCTCCTGACCTCGTGATCCACCTGCCTCAGCCTCCCAAAGTGCTTGAATTTACAGGTGTGAGCCACTGCACCTGGCTCTGAGTGGGTCTTGAAGGAGGAGTGGGATGGCTAGGCAGAGATGAACTGGGGAGATACTCCCAGCTTCCCCATTCTTCCAAACTGCTGCAAGGCTCACCTTCCCAAGGTATTAAATGTGGCCTTGTCATTCCTTAACACAGCATACAAGGTCTTTTTGAATATTTCCTACTTCTCCAACCCAAACTGGCTGCATAATTTTCAGGCCCAGTGCAGAATAAAATACAGGGCCCCCTGTTCAAAAATGCTTAAGAATTTCAAGTGTCAACCAAGAAAAACTGTTAAACCAAGAAAAAGACCCTTGTGAGCAAGAAGCCCTGGGCAGTGGCAGTTGCCGAAGGTCCGTGTGGCTGGTCTTGTCTTCAACGCCATCGTTTTCCTTTCCCATACATGCAATTGACACAGATCACACTGATCTTTCAGTTTCCTGAATGGATCCTGCTCTTCCACACATCTGTGGCTTTTCTTATGTCACTCACTCTGCTGTAATTCATTTATGCATTCATTTGGAAGATTTTATTGAGGGCCAACGATGTGTCAGGCATTATTCTATACAATGGACATAGTGGTGAATAAAATGGGCAAAATGGCTTGCTCTTGTGGAACTTGCATTTCTGTAGGGGGAGACAGACAATAAATAAATAATGTAGCATGTTAATAATTGGTGAGTGGTATGGGAAACAAGAAAGGGGGAAGTGATGGAGATTGCAAACGCAAATAAAATGGTTAGAGAAGGCCTCATTGAGAAAGACTTGAGCATTGGCTTAAAAGCAAAAGCAAAACAGCTCTGTAGATATCTGGGGGAGGAACAATCCAGGCACGTGAAATGTTGGTGTACAGGTTCTAGTTTCGGAGCCTGCACTGGGCTGAGTGAGTGCGGGGGGATAGTAGGGAAAAGACTGAAAGGTGTGTCAGGAATGCAAGTGAGAAGGAACAAGGAGAGCTGTGGGGTCATTTCAAAGGCTTTGCTTTCATACTCTGAGTGGACAGCAAACCACTGGAGGATTCTGAGCTGAGGAATAACTTGTTTCGATTTACATGTTGAAAGGATTATTCCAGCTGCTGGATTCAGATTAGATGTCAGGTATTCGGAACAGAAGCAAGAAACCCATTAAGAAGTGATGAGAAGCAGGATTCCAGATTCATTTTACAGGTAGAGGCAACAAGATTTGCCTACGTGGCTGTGAGAGGAAAAGAGAAGTCAAGGGTGCTTACTACGTGCTGAGCACTTCACATTTTGTCTTTTAAAAATATATTAGCTTGTTTACATACATTATCTTGTTTAAATATCCCCCAAACTCATAGGAAGTAAGTCATATTATCTTATTTATTATAATTATGATAAAACTGAAGTTTAGGGTTAAAGAATTCACCCAAGTTAATTTAGCTTATAAACAGCAGAGTTGGGGTCGGGCACAGTGGCTCATGCCTGTAATCCCAGCACTTTGGGAGGCCAAGGCGGGTGGATCACGAGGTCAGAAGATCGAGACCATCCTGGCTAACACAGTGAAACCCCGTCTCTACTAAAAATACAAAAAAACAGCTGGGCGTGGTGGCGGGCACCTGTAATCCCAGCTCTTTGGGAAGCTGAGGCAGGAGAATGGTGTGAACCCCGGAGGCGGAGCTTGCAGTGAGCAGAGATCGTGCCACTGCACTCCAGGCTGGGTGACAGAGCGAGACTGTCTCAAAAAATAAATAAATAAATAAATAAATAAATAAATAAATAACCAGCAGAGTTGGAATTCAACCTAGGTCTATCTGATTTAAAAGTGCAGACTCTGCTCTGCTGCCAGGAAGGGCTTTGTTCTCCTTTTCAAGGAGAAATCCATTATGTCCCTCTAGCAGGCCCAAAGAGCAAGCTACAGGAGTCATATAATGCAATAATGTATTAATATAAATGTGTAGCAATTATATGGCTGCGATTTTTCTTAATCTGCTTCCTAGAGAGAAAACACACATAACATTTTTTAAAATTTTCAATAACTTCGATTTACAAAATGTTACAAAAAATAGTACGGAGAGGATCAGTATATACTTCATCCAGCTTTGCCCACTCATAACTACTTATACAACTATAGCACATTATCAAAACCAGGAAATGGACATTGGCACAATACCATGATGATTCTACCAAGTTTTACATATATTCCTATGTGTGTGTGTGTGTGCATGTAATACTAGATTAGTTTTAAAAATACAATAAGTGCTTGTTAAATGAAGAAACAATTCTTAATATGATCAAAGGATTACTTAAATTGAGTGATTCTAGCTTTCCACAATAGCAAGAATGTATAAACAGGACGAGGAGAGGAGAAAGAGCAGGGATGTGGGGGGTGAGGCCAGAAAGATTAACCATAGATATTTGAAGAACCTTTTGTGCCATTGAGGATTTGGGGTTTTATCTAATCAATCAAGAATATTTTTTGATGGCTCTTAAGCAGGGTGATGATGCAATCAGATTTGGAATTTTCAAGTTATCTTTGCAATAGCAGAATTGAGGATTGGATGGGAGCTCCAAGGCAATTAAAATCAACCAGTATCCTAAGGAAGTGGCAGGAAATAGGGAGGAAGGAAGAGACTTAAAGAATATTTTCCAAGGTAGAATTGACAGGTTGGTGATAGATAGAATATAGTGGTGAGAAAGTGGGGGAATCAAAGAAAACTGATGTATTTAATTTGGGAGACTGCGTCAAAAATTCTGCAAGTCACCAAGGGCTGGAAGATAGTGTGGTAGAGTCATAAGGAAAATGAGCTTTTGAACTGGATGAACCTGAATTCAAATCCTAGAACCATCTTTTCCCACCTGATTGTTCTTGGACAAGTTATTAACTAACCTCTCTGATCCTCCACTTCTTAGATATAAAATAAGAAAAATAATAGCAAATAGAATGGGGAGAATGAAATGCAATAATTCATGAAGTGTCACATCTCTAATATCGCTTATGAATACCAGGGGCTGGCATTCTGCTTAATACACATTAGCTCTAAAAAGGCAGAAAAGAACAGATGGGGATCATCAAAACAGACAATAAATTTTATTTCTTACGGGTTGAATTTGAGATACCTTATGGGAAATACATAACCAGTAGAGGTTTGGAAACGTAAGGGGATTCAGGAGTAAGGAAGGATCTAGAGACATTGATCCATAAGCCAATCTGAGAGCCAATACAGTTCTTTGGAATAAAGAGGTCTACTTATGGAAAACAAGTGAATGAGAAGAAAGGAGAGTTAAGAAAGGAATTCAGGTGGTTGAACAGAAGCCCCAGTAATAACGATCCCTAATTGTGTGAGTGCTAGAGGCGAGCACAGTTCCAACAAAGTCACATGTCATGTCATCACTTATCTGCAAAGCCTCTGAATGAGTTATTATTCTTTATCCCCATTTTCCAGGGGAAGAAGCTAAGGCAGCTCAGGTACTATGTGAGGCCATACAGGTAGGAGGTTGCATAGCCAGGATTTGAAGAGAAAAGTCTGAGCGTGCGCTCTTAATCACTGGACTATACTGGGAAAAAGCTCATTGGGGAAAGTTTCTCAGGCAAGGAAGCAGAAGAGTGTGGTGTTATGAAAGAAAAGAATATGAAGAACTGGCTAATGATGCACAGCTTGATAAGGAGGCCAACTCAAGAATTCTGTAGTCCCGGGTAGATGTGTTATGTCTGGAATCTTCACTCAGAAGGCAAAGGAGAAGTCATCACTCTGACTCTTTCTGACAGGGTAGCACAAATATCTTAGTAGAGAGCTCTCGTTACTTTTTAATTGAGATATAATCCACATTCCTTAAAACCTACCAATTTAATGTATACAATTCAGTGATTTTTTTAGTATAGTCACAGGGAGGTCATGCAATCACGACTGCTTTCCTGTTCCAGAACATTCCATCAGCCCCAAGGAGAAACCTTATACTCAATAGCAGTCACTCCTCCTTCCCCACCAGCCCCTGACAACCAGTATTCATCTACTTTCAGCATCCTTGGATTTGCCTATTTTGGACTCTCATTATTTTGTTTCATTGTGATAAAATGTTTAATTAAGATGGTATTGATGAAGTGGGCAATGTGATGTTTCAATATAGTTATACATTGTGAAATGGCAAAATCAAGTTAATTAACATATCCATCACCTCGTATACTTACCATTTGTTATTGTTGTTGTTGTGAGAACATTTAAGAGCTGCTCTCTTAGAAATTTTTTTGTTTTTGAGACCTAGTCTCACTCTGTTGCCCAGGCTGGAGTGCAGTGGTCTGGCCTTGGCTTGCTGCAACCTCCACCTCCCGGGTTCAAGCAATTCTCCTGCCTCAGCCTCCCGAGTAGCTGGAACTACAGGCATGAGCCACCACACCTGGCTAATTTTTTGTATTTTTAGATGAGATGAGGTTTCACCATGTTGGCCAGGCTGGTCTCAAACTCCTGAGCTCAAGTAATCTGCCCACCTCAGCTTCCCAAGGTACTGGGATTACAGGCGTGAGCCACCATGCCTGGCCCTTTCCTGGCAATTTTCAAGAACACAATACATTATTATTAACTCTAGTCACCATGCTATAGGATAGATTTCCAGAACATTTTTCATCCTGTGCGACTGGAACTTTGTACCCTTTGACCAACATCTCCCCATCCGCTACCCCACCTGCTCATGACTTTCTGAGGCTGCCTCTTCCTCTCAGTGGTTACTGCTGCTCCAGGAATGGCTTACTCAGGCTCACCTCTAGTGTGCCTTTTCGAGTATCCATCCATTGGTTCTCCCCTGTTTTTTTCTGGAGCAACAAGGCAAGTGTCTTCTCAGTTCTAAAGCAATGTTTTCTAAAGTGTAGGGTAGAGTAGGAAATGCTGCTAGCCCATAGCAACAGTGAATGTTGAATCAGACAGTAAGAGAGAAGCTGTGGCTCCTTTTCCAATTCCCATACAATCCTTCTGATGAAACCAAGAAGACCAAGGCTCCGTTTAGAACGTTGGTAGCTGTCAGATTCTCTAACGTTTGCTACACTGTCTTTGGTTTTAACAAAGTTCTTCTTAACCAAGAACAGGCTCAGAGCTTTCTGCTACACCAATATTTCACACACTTTAAATAAGGTTACATTTTCCATTGTACTTATTTTTACCTTTACTTTCTGTTTAGGGCATTTATGTGACTGATATAAAGTTTGCATTAAAGTAAAAATGTAAAATGAGACAATTTTAAGAAAATATTAAATGGCTAAGAGCAAGCAGGTTCTGGGATTTGGCAAAAATCAGGAAAATGATGCCTGGATGACTAAAGTCTGAGAATCACTGTTCTAAAGACAGTATTTCACATATTTAGAAATTAACATCTAGTTTTTCCTTCCTTGTCTCTTCGAAATATGTCCAAACAATTTCAAAGTGATTGGACCACAGCAATGCTGCACGTGTGTGAGGTATCTTATTAAAATTCTCATGGTTTCCAAATATCCTCTAAATATAACAAATCAAACTACCTCCATCCAAAATCAGTAATTAGTCAACCTGGATGCACACAGGACTTTGAAATCTCTCATCTCTGCTGTCAAAGTAATCACATCTTCCCCAGACTTCTTGCTTTCCGGATTTACCCAAGGCCCCGTGACTTTTATCAGCAATTTATTTTTCTCTGGAAATGCCTAGTTAGAAGACTCCACAAGAAATCAAAATTAAATTGTTTTGCTGTTTTCTCTCTGAGCAATGGATGCAATCAAACATTACTTCCCCTGATTTTCTTGTGCTTCATTTTTCAGGCAAGAGGATGTTTTTGCCTGTTTTGTTTGTCCTCAGTTCACCCCTTTCCCAGCTGTGTTGACACCTTTCCTCATTAGTTGCAATTCATTCTTGAGCCACGGAATTTTGCAGCTTCCCAGGCCCCAACACTGCAATTCGGGATGTGTTCCCAGAGCCTGTGAGTCATACTGAAGGAGAGTAGAGGATTCACGCAGGGAGGACTGAACAAGATGGGCTGTATTTCTGCCAGTCCTAGAAAAGGCAGGATGACTCCAGGCAAGTCACCTGAGCTTGAGGTGTGTGCCTTTCTCTAGAACTCATGCCTGTCACATAAATATCTTCGGGGTGGCAACATCTGCATGTGGCTTTGGGCTTCTCTTTATAGCAAATCATGTCCATTTTTATATAAAAGGCTATGGAAGATGTGCTTAGAAGATACAGAATCTTCCCGACAGAAGTAAACTACATCAAATTTAGAAATCAAGTTAAACAGAATGAAATAGATATCTTCAACAATAATACAATTAGAGCTATTTGGTAAAATATTTTTTGCATTATAATCCTTTTATTTGTTATTAAGTTTGGAGAAGAAAGTTCACTGTCAATTAGGGAAAGTTAAAGCATGTCTTTTCAGAGATGAAAAATCTCCTTGATCACTTTTGACTGTTAAGACATTTTGTGGTTTCTCTGTCGAATGCCATCTTTTCTTTTAGAAAATTTTGTGTACAATTTCCAGTATTCTACATAGAATACATTTTCTATTTCATCCAACTGTCAGCAGCAAAGCTTTACGATCAACTGGGCAGCCCTGGGAAACAGCACATCTTTTTACTGTTGTTACAGTCTCGTCCACATCTACCCAGATTGTAGTTAAGGGGCACTCATGAATATGCAATTAGCCGTGGAAGTTCCCATGTCTTTCTCACTTCCACATTGATTTGATCAGCTAGCCTCCTTTTTTTTTTTTAACAGCTTTATTGAGGTGTAATTGCTATACAGAGAACTGCACATATTTCATGCGTACAATTTTATGACTTTAGATATATGCAGACACCCGAGATTCCATCACCACACTCAAGGTAATAGACATATCCAACATGTCCCAAAGGTTCCTGTGTCTCCGTGTGTGTGTGTGTGTGTGTGTGTGTTAAGAACATAACATGAGAGCTACCTTATTAATAAATACCATATTGTTAACTATAGGTACTATGTTGTAGAGCAGATCTCTATAACTCATCCTTTCAGCATAACCGAGACTATATTCACATTGAACAATGGCTCCCAATTTCCCCCACCCCAACCCCTAACCCCTGGCAGCCACTATTGTACTCTCTGCTCCTATGCGTTTGACTGTTTTGGCTATCTCACTGAAGGAGAATTATGCAATATTTGTCCTTCTGTGACTGGCTTATTTCACTTGGCATACTGTGCTCCAGGTTTATCCATGTTGTTGCAAATGGCAAGTTTTCCTTATTTTTTTTAAGATTGAATAATATTCTATTGCATACATATACCACATTTTCATCATCCATTCATCTATGGATAGACACTTGGGCTGCTTCCACCTCTTGGCTACCGTGCATGGTGCTGGGATGATCATGGTCCAGGGCCCCCTCAGGAGCCTGGTCATTATTGGATGATCTGCATGTTTCATTTTCTGCCACTCCTTTCTCTATGGCAACCAGCAGGGATGCATCCACAGACTGCTTTGTCAAGCTGCCAAAGGCTATGTATAAGGTGGTGCAAGGCAGCCTGCAGGGTTACTAGTAATTCCCCAGTCCAAAACCCCAGCTGAGTATCCAGTCCGAGTGGGACCACAGGTGGAGCCAGCCCACCAGCTATTCTCCTCTCTTGAAGTCACAGTCTTAGCTCAGCCTTAGCCTCCGTGGTGGCGAATACCGACCCACTTTCTCCATAGTTACTGCACCCTGTCATAGCAGGCCTACATTAGATTTTGCAAATAACAACACTGCACATCTTAACCTCCCACCCCTTACTGAATTCTCCGTAAAACTTACTGAATGCTAACTATGAGCTGGGTACTAATTGCTGGTGTCTGGGTCAGATGAAGTGACCTTTTTCTCATGGAGCCTTTTATCTAGTGAGGGAGGCAGACACTACACAACAACAACAACAAAAAAACCACACAAATTATGTATTCTATTGTCTGTATTTCTGTAACAATTATAAAATCATAAATTATGATCTGTCCTCTGAAGGCAGAGAACACAGTGTTTTGACTAGAGTAAGCACAACCAGGAAAATACAGACACGTGATCACCACTCGAAGCACCTACCAGAGTTGTCGAAAGGACTCTAATGATCCAGTTGCCTTAGATGGTTAGGTCCGCTCTCTCAATGACAGGGTTGCTCAGCCTCAGCATCATAGTATTGTGGGCAGGTAAGGCCTTGTTGTGGCACCTGTCCTGTGCGTTGTTGGGGGTTTAATAGCATCCCTGGCCTCTGTTCAGCAGATGCCCGTAACACTCCTCACCTCACCCCAAGTTGTGACAACATAAACTGTCTCGAGATACTGCACCATGTCCCCAGGGAGGAGAAATCACCCCCTATTAAGAACTACCATTGTATGAGGACCCCAATGTCTTCTGGAGCCCCATAGTCACTCAGCTCCTAGACTGGGAATCTTGCAAATCTCTCACTGCTGAGTGAGCATTTTAACACACAAAGCAACTCATGTTACACTCATGCTCAAATTTTTAATGACTCTAAATCACCCACAGAATCAATATTAGCTTGGAGTGTGATATGAGACCCCACACAATGTGACCTCTGCTTAGCAGCCCAGACAGAATCCTCTCCTGGGACTGGCGTCACTCACATGCTCTTGTCTAGTGACACAGAAGGACTCACTCTTCTGGGAACCCACCGTGGTCTCTCCTAGATTGATGTACTGTAATTTCTCCCCATCCCCACTTACTTTCTTCCTCTCTGCCTGGCCAGTCCTCTTCCTGCTCTCTCTCTGGAAGAACTCCTACTCCTCCTTCCAGTTTCCACTGAAGCACTGCCTCCTCTGGGAAGCCTCCCTGGATTTCCCTCAGACAGACTCTCAGACACCCTTTCCTAGACTCCCACTGGACAACTTGTTCCAGCCTTTGTTGTAGCAATTACCTCATTGCATCCTAATTGTTCATTTGCATATATGTCCCTCTCCCGATCATGAGTAGGGCAGAGCAGTATCTAATTTGACTTCCTTTTTCCAGAGCAGCATTGGCAGTATATACAATAACTGCATTGAATGAATAAATAGATCTGCCTGGCCCGTATCCACGCAGCTTTTTCCTCCCCACTTCTTTTTGCTCCACCTCCCAAATCCTCTGGCTTGGGGGTCTTCTCTGGGGATGTCACCTGGGGGCTGCCTCAGTCTTTCTTCCCAGCTGGTTGGTCTCTTTCCTTAGTCATTTTATGTTCCAGACATTCCATGACAGCAATCAAGGCAGAGAAAGTCTCTATTTATTAACTGCAGCTGTTCAGATTACCCTGCTTGTTCCCC
>NW_012101732.1:4698672-4701354 GCF_000951045.1 Mandrillus leucophaeus
TTAGATTTTGCAAATAACAACACTGCACATCTTAACCTCCCACCCCTTACTGAATTCTCCGTAAAACTTACTGAATGCTAACTATGAGCTGGGTACTAATTGCTGGTGTCTGGGTCAGATGAAGTGACCTTTTTCTCATGGAGCCTTTTATCTAGTGAGGGAGGCAGACACTACACAACAACAACAACAAAAAAACCACACAAATTATGTATTCTATTGTCTGTATTTCCGTAACAATTATAAAATCATAAATTATGATCTGTCCTCTGAAGGCAGAGAACACAGTGTTTTGACTAGAGTAAGCACAACCAGGAAAATACAGACACGTGATCACCACTCGAAGCACCTACCAGAGTTGTCAAAAGGACTCTAATGATCCAGTTGCCTTAGATGGTTAGGTCCGCTCTCTCAATGACAGGGTTGCTCAGCCTCAGCATCATAGTATTGTGGGCAGGTAAGGCCTTGTTGTGGCACCTGTCCTGTGCGTTGTTGGGGGTTTAATAGCATCCCTGGCCTCTGTTCAGCAGATGCCCGTAACACTCCTCACCTCACCCCAAGTTGTGACAACATAAACTGTCTCGAGATACTGCACCATGTCCCCAGGGAGGAGAAATCACCCCCTATTAAGAACTACCATTGTATGAGGACCCCAATGTCTTCTGGAGCCCCATAGTCACTCAGCTCCTAGACTGGGAATCTTGCAAATCTCTCACTGCTGAGTGAGCATTTTAACACACAAAGCAACTCATGTTACACTCATGCTCAAATTTTTAATGACTCTAAATCACCCACAGAATCAATATTAGCTTGGAGTGTGATATGAGACCCCACACAATGTGACCTCTGCTTAGCAGCCCAGACAGAATCCTCTCCTGGGACTGGCGTCACTCACATGCTCTTGTCTAGTGACACAGAAGGACTCACTCTTCTGGGAACCCACCGTGGTCTCTCCTAGATTGATGTACTGTAATTTCTCCCCATCCCCACTTACTTTCTTCCTCTCTGCCTGGCCAGTCCTCTTCCTGCTCTCTCTCTGGAAGAACTCCTACTCCTCCTTCCAGTTTCCACTGAAGCACTGCCTCCTCTGGGAAGCCTCCCTGGATTTCCCTCAGACAGACTCTCAGACACCCTTTCCTAGACTCCCACTGGACAACTTGTTCCAGCCTTTGTTGTAGCAATTACCTCATTGCATCCTAATTGTTCATTTGCATATATGTCCCTCTCCCGATCATGAGTAGGGCAGAGCAGTATCTAATTTGACTTCCTTTTTCCAGAGCAGCATTGGCAGTATATACAATAACTGCATTGAATGAATAAATAGATCTGCCTGGCCCGTATCCACGCAGCTTTTTCCTCCCCACTTCTTTTTGCTCCACCTCCCAAATCCTCTGGCTTGGGGGTCTTCTCTGGGGATGTCACCTGGGGGCTGCCTCAGTCTTTCTTCCCAGCTGGTTGGTCTCTTTCCTTAGTCATTTTATGTTCCAGACATTCCATGACAGCAATCAAGGCAGAGAAAGTCTCTATTTATTAACTGCAGCTGTTCAGATTACCCTGCTTGTTCCCCCTGAAGTTCCTACTACAAGGTAAAAATCATCTCCTTGATTCTTTCCTTTCTTCCTCCCTGTTCTTTTGTCCCTGCCTCCTTCTCAGGAGCTGTGACTATTCCCCACCAGGTCAAGTTGGTCTTTCCCAGAGGCCCTCTTGCTATGCCTGTTCAGCTCTGTGATGGGGCAGGGGGCAGATCTCTTCCCTCTTCTGGGGCAGTTTCCTCTAGAGAGGACTGTGTCCTATGGTAAAGTCAGGGCAATCAAGCAGCCATATGGGATAAACCCTGTGCCTAGAAATGTCTGGAGCAGGTTTAGGAATCCCTTCATGGTATAGCAAATTCCTGTATATATAATTCAAGGTAAAATTACCTTACCCAAGGTCAAGTAATAAGCTTCTTTTATTATTGAATGATAAATTCTTAAAAATCACTTCTACCTTGAAACATCCTTTGCTGACTCATCAGTACCCTTCTACCACCCCCCAACTCCCCATGAAGTTGATTATCACATTTGGTCATGTAACTAGGGACGATATCTACTACAATGTCTATTAGTGATAGAAGTTTCGATTCTCTCCATCTATACCATATGTTGGGATGTTTACATTTTTGTCTTTTCTCCTTCACTTATCACAGCTGTAAAAAAGTAGACATTACTGTCCTATTTTACATGAAGAAACTCAGGGTCAGAAAAATTAAGCAAATTGCCCTGTTACTAGTCTTAGAATGTTTGTTCCAGTCTTTCTGATGCCAAAGTCCTTGAAATTTCCACAAAACCACATTTCATCTCTTTTTAGCAAATGACAGTCTGTTTCCCCTGTCCATAAGTGATGCCTTCTTTATTGCCTCCCACTGTTGACTCGTGTGTACATGCACACACACAAACACACACACACGTGCACACATGCACACCCCCCCACCCCCAGATTTCAACTTCTTTTGGGACAGTGTCTTATTCTCCCTTGTTTCCCTCCCATCTAAGTGTCCTACAATTTATAAGTTTACCAAATATTTGCCCAGTAGATATGCATATTTCCCTTAGTCGTGAAATCAAAATTTAGATGGACCATAGAAATAATTGTCCTGTTTAGACAAGAAGCAAAAATAAGGACATACTATGGGTATTTAAAAAAAAA
>NW_012101732.1:4706057-4707853 GCF_000951045.1 Mandrillus leucophaeus
AAAACAAAACAAAACAAAAAAGACCCTCTGTCCATGGTGGATCCTGGTGGCTCTGTGCCTATACCTTTCTAGTTTCCAGTTCAGCAGAAAGAGATTACATCTGTCTAGACTAATGACAAGAGGCCAGTAATTGAATTTCATTGGTTCTGGAAGGGCCTGTTTCACATGAACAAAGCTTTGTTGATAAGTATGTGAAACTCCAAAAAGCTTGAAAAGAATCAAATGCTAGGAGGAAAGAGAAAAAACCAGTCACTTCACTAAATCGTGTACCAACAGAGGGGGAAAGGTGATTCCTCAAGGAAAATATGGGCACTGTCCCCAGGGAACAGGAAATCGATGCTGACTGTTGTCTCAGTGAGCTTGCAGTCTAGTGGGGGAATATTGAGAAATATTACAGAATTTTTAATTCAATGCGAAAGAGAGTTAGCGAAGATATGAACAAGGTATAATGGGAGCACAGAGAGGGAGCAGCTAAGGGCTAAGGAAGAACTAGTAGAATCAAGGTAGGCTTCCTGAAGGAGGTTACACCTGAGCTGAGCTGAAAAAGGTATTCAGTAAATGTCCACTTAAGGAAGGAATTCATGAATAATTCCTCCCAAATCACACAACTCATATCTTTGTAGATCTCAAATTTAAACCCATTCATCCTTCAGTATCCAAGTCTGGTGAACTTTGCAGTTTTTCAAGCTGGATTTGTTTCTGAGGAAATGTTTTCCAAATTCCACATGAAATCAGGGTAGGCTAAGAATAGAAACACACTTTAGAAGGATGGTTGAGTATTCAATTGAACCCACAATAACTGAATTCACAATATACATGAACGACTGTACATTTGCAGTGACATAATTTACTACTGTGATATTTTGAATTGCCAATCTTCAGCATTCCACCCGCATTATGGGCTAAGTAGGTTTTGTTAGCTGACTCAGTCCTCATTCATGGCATAAATAGCAAAAATAAATGCATTCATAACATAAAGTCATTCCAAGTTTTAAACAACTGTTGCAAAATCGAGCTTTTGAAGCATTTGGCAAAAATTAAGTTGAGGTCTGTTTATATTCTCCTTTAGGTCTTTTATGTGGTAATCCTTAAACCAGCTTTAATTTCTTTAAGGTGATTACAATAATACTGAGGTTCACTCTTATTCTTATAATTGCTGGATGACTTGTAGTTTCTACTGTGGCTTGGCAGTACTGAAATATTGTACTGATTGCAAAGAGTTTTGCAAAGACAAATATTTCATAATATATGTTCTCATTTTTGGTCTTTAGAGACTTCCGGTATGTGAAGTCGCAATTGTCTTTCCCTGCCGGCTTCAGACAAAATGTTATGCTCTGTCTAGATGTGGTTTTTAAATCTTGGCTGTGACACCTCATAGCTGTGTGACCTTGGACGAGTTCATCATTTCTCTTAGTCTTATTCTTCTCTTTGCAGAACTAAGATAATGGCATGCACCTCACAGTGTTGTTGTGCTGTTTAAGTGAACTAACGTATAAAAGCTCTTTGTGGATTATAAGACATTTTACAGATTTTAGACATTATTATTATCACAGTCACAGAGTTAGATTTCTTACATTATCGTAAACTCTACAAAGCCTTTCCCCAACGTTAGATCAAAAGGCAGCCCTAAACTGTGTAAATAGCATAGTCTTTTATTTTATAGTGATTGAAGAAAGTAATTAGTTGCAGAAATTTTCTAATGACAGCCCTGTATAACAGTAGGTAATTTTATCTTGTTATTTATGACGCATTGCTTGAACTGACATACGTTCCAAAACTTTTTTTTTTTTTTTTTT
>NW_012101732.1:4708158-4713341 GCF_000951045.1 Mandrillus leucophaeus
CTGAGGTGGGTGGATCACCTGAGGTCGGGAGTTCGAGACCACCCTGACCAACATGGAGAAACCCCATCTCTACTAAAAATACAAAATTAGTTGGGTGTGGTGGCACATGACCGTAATCCCAGCTACTGGGGAGGCTGAGGCAGGAGAATCGCCTGAACCCGGGAGGCGGAGGTTGCCGTGAGCTGAGATCGTGTCATTGTACTCCAGCCTGGGCAACAAGAGCAAAACTCTGTCTCAAAAAAAAAAAAATTAACTAAAAACCCACTTATAAAGTGTTCAGCGAGACATTTTCCTCCCACCCACTACGTAGGCCAAAAGAGATAAGCTTTCATGCCTTCTCCTAGAACCAGTGGGCAGATTTTTTTTTCCTAGCCATCCTTTCATTGAGGAAATAGCATTTTGAGTCCCTACAGAAACTTGGTTTTAATTTTCTGCCTCTCTTGAGACCAAGGCCTTTTTTTCTGTTCCTAGTGTCAGTTAATCGATAGACCTTTGACTACTATGACTTCTAGGGCCCTCTCCCCCACCCCTTTTGGAAGCTTTGTTCACAGCATATGCTTAGAGTTATAGGTTTCCCTAGCTTGGCTTTGGGAATATTTCCTTCTTTTGAGCTCAGCTATAGAATTAAAGAAAAATAACATGTGTTGGGCATGTGCAGTCCCTTTCAGATGTCAGCTTAGAAAACACCTACATCCCAAAGCAGGACTCTGGCTACTCTTTCTGAGTGGCTTTGCTTCCAAATCAATGAGTTCTAAGCTGGCTCGAATTCTTACCCAAGATCATAAGAGTAAAGTTAAACCCTGAAATATGACACGGACCACTCAAGACAGAACCAAGAGAATTCCTAGGTACATTTATGCCAGGTGAACCAAATGGGAGACGTCCAGTGGTTGAATCAGAGGTGTGGTGCTTAACTTTCCCTGTGGTTGAAAGGCATTCTTAATACATTCATCCTTTCCAAGGAAGCTTTGGCTTAGAGCATTTTGGATCCCTTAATCTCTGACTCAAACTAAGAATCAAGGATTAAAATTCATTCCTTGGTGACCTCACAGTGAAGACACCAAGTGTTATGAGGAGTCATCTTAGCATGTTTGAAACTTAATGTTGCATGCATGCTTTTGCAATAAACTTGACTTTTTTGTGAGAATGTCAAGCTAAGTTTAGGGCCAGTAAAATATATTTATGTATGAATCATCATAGAAGAAAATGGGTGCATGTTCTTGAAGCTATGTATGTATGAAATAGCCTCTTTGAATAAAAAAGTTTAAACAGATGGTTGCTATATTTTATCTAGGCATTTCAATGTATTTTATAGAGACAGAATTTCCTTCATGGCACTTGTCACAAGATATTTTCTCCCCTGCCCCTCAGCAATATGTAAGGACAGAGATGTTGTTCTAATTCACCACTATATCCCAGGAGCTAGGTCAATTTCTAATATATAGTCACATTCAATAAATGTTGAATGAATAAATGAATCAGAAGTAGAAGGAGTTGACTGCTGCAAAGTTTGGTCCTATAAAGATATGAGGTTTATATACTGACTACACTTCCTTTAAATCCATCTATACAAGCCTCAGTATCACTGAAGATGCCTCTGGCCTTTGTTTATCTCTGCACCGAAGATATTTCTCTTCAACCTTCAAGTATGAAGACAAATTGAAATGCCATTTGATATGGTTTGCCTGTGTCCTCACCCAAATCTCATATTGAATTGTAGCTCCTACAATTCCCACATATTGTGAGAGGGATGTGGTGGGAGGGAATTGAATCATGGTGATGGGTCTTTCTCATGCTGTTCTCCTGATAGTGAATAAGTCTCATGAGATCTGACAGTTTTATAAGGGGTTTCCCTTTCACTTGGCTCTTATTCTCTCTTTGCCTGCCACCATCCATGTAAGATGTGACTTTGCTCCTCCTTGCCTTCCACCATGATTGTGAGGCCTCCCCAGCCATGTGGAACTGTGAGTCCATTAAATCTCTTTTTCTTTGTAAATTACCCAGTCTCAGGAAAGTCTTTATCAGCAGCATGAAAACAGACGAATACACTATCTTATCCAAAAATCCTTCTCCCATCCCACTATGGTAGTGCAATAGTGTATCAATGTTACTATTTTTGTGATTATTAGGAACTAACTGTGCATTGAGCAGTCACCGAACACACACACATACACTTACACTGAACCCCTCTGCTTTTTCAGCAGATGATTTACACTGTTCTCCGATTGATGACTGGGAGTCGGGGAAGATGAATGCAGAATCTGTAATCACCTCCTCTTCCAGCCACATCGTATCTCAGCCTCCTGGAGGAAACACCCACAGTTTGTCTCCTCAGTCCCAGCTGACAGCTTCTGAACGTTTCCAGGAGAATAGTTCGGATCATTCAGGTGAGTTCAGGTGTTTTAAATCCACACCCAAAGAATTCTTTCTTTCAGAGCCTGAGAATGACTTGGAGATGACTAATGTGCACTTAGGAGCTGGTACCAACCTGTGTGAGGAAAGGAGGACATAGGGCCTCTGCCAGAGCCCAGGTTACCCTTTTCAGAGGCAATGACTGCCTTTGGGTGTCATGTTAGAGGCACCAAAAGCACTGGATCTGCAGTGCTTTATTAAAAAAAAAATTCCAAGAATATTTTGTAAAATGTTAGGCCTCAGTAAAGCAAAGTGGAAGATTCACAGATGTTTGCTATTTTAATTCTTAGCTGTGTATTGGACATACTACATAAGAAGAAAAAAGAGGCTGGGCCCGGTGACTCACACCTGTAATCTCAGTATTTTGGGAGGCCGAGGCAGGTGGATCACCTGAGATCAGGAGTTCGAGACCAGCCTGGCCAACATGGTGAAATCTCATCTCTATTAAAATACAAAAATTACCTGGGTGTGGTGGTGTATGCCTGTAATCCCAGCTACTCTGGAGGCTGAGACAGGGAGAGTCACTTGAACCTGGAAGGTGGAGGTTGCAGTGAGTCAAGATCACCTGAGATCACACCACTGCATTCCAGCCTGGGTGACGGAGTGAGACTCCATCAAAAAAAAAAAAAAGAAGAAGAGGAAGAGGAAGAGGAGGAGGAGGAAGAGGAAGAAGAGGAGGAAGAGGAAGAAAGAACAAAAAGAACATCCCTTAGTATTTTCTTGCGGGAGTAAAGCTGTAATAAATTCAACAAGCATGCCCTTTAATTTCTGATTGGTTAATGTCAGATTAAGCATGTTTGGACATAGTGCTGCACCAAGGTGAGAGAGCTCACTCTGTCATTGGCTTGCTGAGATTAAAAGCCCAGCTCCCTACTCGTTAGCTATAACTCAGAAGAAGTTTACCAAACCCTCTCAAACTTAACATTTTTTTTTTTTTTTTTTGAGACAAGTCTCACTCTGTTGCCCAGGCTGGAGTGCAGTGGTGCGATCTCCGCTCACTGCAAGCTCCGCCTCCCAGGTTCACACCATTCTCCTGCCTCCCAAGTAGCTGGAAATACAGGTGCCCACCACCACACCTGGCTAGTTTATTGTATTTTTAGTAGAGACGGGGTTTCACTGTGTTAGCCAGAATGGTCTCGATTTCCTGACCTCGTGATCTGCCCACCTCTGCCTCCCAAAGTGCTGGGATTACAGGCATGAGCCACAAACTTAACATTTTTATATCTACATGGAGATGATCATAATTCATACCTTCTTGTGACTAAAATAACTCTTGTAAAGTACTTAGCATACTGTGTCATGTCTACTGAATACTCAGTAAATGTGAAGTTATTGTTACATAAAATTGATGTTAAATCAGAAAAATATTTTCTCTTTATTTGCTTCCACAAAATCATAAATATTCACTTCACTGGCCATCACTCTTCTGGTTCTGAAGATCAGTATGGTTTGTACATTTTGTTCCCAGTGCAGCTACTAGATAAATGTTCAAGGGTTTTTTGGTTTTGTTTTTTGTTTTTTTTTCCTAGTTCCCTTTCCGGGTGTTGGAATGACAGGTTATCAACACCTAAGAAGGCTCAATAGCCACCTCCAGGGAGCTCACCCTGCTTGGTGCTCCCCTAGCTCCCAGGACTTCTCTTTCTCATGCCCATTATTTGCACTGTTACTGCATGTTTGCCTCTGTGAGATCCTTAAAGATGAGCACTAGGTCATGGTCATCTGTGAATTCCAAAATGCCCACATAGGCATGGAGTCTCACTCTGTCACCCAGGCTGGAATGCAGTGGTGTGACCTCGACTCATAATGCTTCTTTACTGGTGGACCAAGTAATAAGTGTGCTACCTCCATTTTACATATAAGAATATTCAGGTTCAGACAGATAAAGTTAACCTTTGTACCCTTTGCCAAGAGTTTTGTAAGAACAAATATAAGCTCTTTGCTGTGTCTGGAATGTCTCTCCCACCTGCTATACCTGGGTGGCCCTCTATTCTTCCTCAAGTCTCCAATTAAATGAGACCACCTCTATGTACCTTCTCTGCCTGCTTCTGCCTGGTGGAGGTAGCACTTTACTTCCCCTTGATTCCCTAGCACTCTATATATCTCTATAGAAACTGTTTATTTTCCTCTTTCTCACTAGGCTATGAAGTCCTGGGTGGACAAGCTCTCTATCTTCCATTAAGCCCTTCACATGTAGGTTTTGCATATATGTTCCCTTTCAGGTGCTAAAGATATAGGCAGGTACATCATCTGTATCAGTCTAAGATTTTTGAGTTCCAGTGGATGGAAACCCAACTCAAAGTAGATCACTCAATAGAATTTATTGGCTCATCTTAATGAAAATCCCAGGCTTACAGTGCAGGATCCTGTCATTCTCTGTTTTTTGTTTTCTCTTCTCTTCTATGTCTGTGTTACTCTTTGAAAGGTTGTACCAGGCTAGCCTGGGTGACATAGTGAGACTTCGTCTCTCCAAAAAATACAGAAATTAGCCAGTCATGGTGGCTCATGCCTGTAGTCCCAGCTACTCAGGAGGCTGAGGTGATAGGATCGTATAAGCCCAGGAGTTGGAGACCAGCCTGGGCAACATGGTGAGACCCCATTTCTACAAAAAATTATCTGGGCATAGGGGTGCATGCCTGAAGTCCCAGCTACCTGGGAGGCTGAGGTGGGAGAAACACCTGAGCCTAAGAGGTCAAGGCTGCAGTGAGCCAAGATCATGCACTGTACTGCAGCCTGGGCAATAGAGTGAGACCCTGTCAAAAAAAAAAAAAAAA
>NW_012101732.1:4715226-4738005 GCF_000951045.1 Mandrillus leucophaeus
GAAGGGAAGTTTGAGATGATTTTTTGTTCCAAGATGATTGAATCAGCAATGATTTCTAATTTATTTATTTTTTTCTTCCTATTAGAAACCAGTTTGTTGCAAGAGGTCTTCTTTCAGACCATCCTGCTTGCTGTGTGCTTAATCATTTCTGCATGTGCAAGGTAATTCGGATTTTATTTTCATGCAGTGGTATTTCATAATTAGTGAAGGCATAACTGATTGATGATTTCCTTGCCCTATTCCACAAAACATTTTAGGTAGCTTTGTTGTTAAGATTTGTTCATTTGTCTGTCCATGATAAGTTTCCCTTTATCTCTCATTGCCCACCTCCATCCTCTCACAAAGCATGCAAAACCTAGAAAGTAGGCAAGGCACAGTGGCTCATGTCTGTAATCCCAGGACTTTGGGAGGCCAAGGTGGGAGGATCACCTGAGGTCAGCAGTTCGAGACCAGCCTGACTAACATGGTGCAAATTAAAAATATGAAACTAACTGGGCCTGGTGGGGGGGGCACCTGTAATCCCAGCTACTCGGGAGGCTGAGGCAGGAGACTTGGTTGAACCCGGGAGGCGGAGGTTGCGGTGAGCCGAGATCCCGCCATTGCACTCTGGCCTTGGCAACAAGAGCAAAACTCTGCCTAAATAAATAAATGAATAAATAAAAACCTAGAAAGCATACAAAACCTAGTGTACCTTGCTTAAAATTGTATTTTACCATGTATTGCTTTTTGTTCAAAAAAAAAGTGGCTCCTGTTACAGGTATACTCTAAGTATACCTGGAGTTCAAAGGCACTTGAAGTTCCCGCCATGGGACTTAGGGTCCCTGCAGAGACTCCACCCTTCCCATTGTATTTGCATATCCCCACATAAATTGTCTCTTTATGTCTTCTTAAGGTATGTTTGTTCTGTATGTTTGTTCTCTACTCTCTGGCCTGTACGTTCTTCCTCTGCCTTCTTTTTCTTTCCCCATCCAAGTCTCCAGGGTAGTGATCGAGTTCCTTGGCCCACTCCTGTCTCAGGGCCTTTGTACTTGCTGTTCACTCTGCCTCTTACAACCCTCCAGATAGCCTCATTACATGTGAACTTACTTCTTTACAAAATCTGTTCAAATGTCACATCATCAGAGAGATCTTCCCTGAAAATCCTGTATAAATAGCATGCCACTCTTTGTCACATGCACCTTGCTTTACTTTTCTTTCAAGCACTTATTACCCCCTGACTGTGACATGATTATCTGTTGAAGTTTCAATGGGATCTGCCTCTCCCTAGAAGAATATGAGCTGCCTGAGAGCAGACACATTGTGTGTCTCCCTCATTTCAGCATCCTCAGTGCCAGGGGTTCTTCAATATTTGTTGAATCAATGAAACAAAGGTGAATACAACAGTCCAGGGGTCTTTATGGTTCTTGAACTCTGGCCAGCAAGAGCTGCCTGCTCTCGAGTCCCACATTTTGAGGGTCAAATACAGCAGCATCACTTGGAGGAGCTGCTTTTCAAAATACAAAGTCCTGGATCCCATCCCTTGAGATTCTAATTTAGATTTACTGAGAATTGGTATTTTAAAATAAGCTTCCCAGATAATTATGAGGTTTGCAAAATATTTTTAGATCACAATGGGACCAAAAGAACAAAAGTGGAGTGTGGGGGGTGCTCCTGTGGTTAAAAATAAATTTGCAAAATTCTGCGTTCTGTATCCCAAGTTGGAGAACCATGATGTGCATTAGTATAATAATCAGTGAAATAATGTGGTGAGGGAACACGTCTGGCTTTATTTCACTTAGTGTTTTCCAAACCTCCAAGTTGATCTCAGAGCCCTTTCTTTCCTTTCACAGGACTGTGAATTAAATGTTCGTTAGGTTAATGTTTGTGGATACTCCTGCCTTAAGAGGTGGAGCTTAACTCTTAATCTTTTGAGGGAGGGCTGCATTTAGACACGTCTTCCGGGAAGTAGAGTAAGGAAGTGGGTAAGAAAGGTAACTCTTCAGTGGAGAAACTGGACAAACACTGCTGCAAGTGAACAAGTCAGCATCAACAGGGATAAGTTACATTGATTGCATGTCCCCTTGATAGATGTGGTGAGAATGGCGCTTTACCTCTGTGGTCTTCCAAATCCCAGTCTACCAAAAGAAAAATAGCAGAATAAATAAATAAATTAATTAATTAAAATAAAAAATATTAAGGGACATTCAACACATTATCTGAGCAGGACTTTCCAAAACTCTTGTTGTACTAATGTACCAGTGTTGGTACATTACCATGTTCCTTCATTGTGACAAACATACCACAGTAATAATAATAGAGAAAGCTGACTGGGGACCACATGAGAACCCTCTGTCCTAATTTTCTGCTTTCTCTGCATATCTAAAATTATTCTAATAATGTTTATTTGAATTAAAAATTGACTAAAAATGTATAGATGTAGGCAAGAGCATGGATGTTTCTCTCTTTTTTTTTTTTGAGTCGGAGTCTCAATCTGTCACCCAAGCTGCAGTGCAGTGGCACGATCTCAACTCACTGCAAGCTCCACTTCCCGGGTTCATGCCATTCTCCTGCCTCAGCCTCCCGAGTAACTGGGACTACAGGCACCCGCCACCATGCCCGGCTAACTTTTTGTATTTTTAGTAGAGACGGGGTTTCACTGTGTTAGCCAGGATGGTCTTGATCTCCTGACCTTGTGATCTGCCCGCCTCGGCCTCCCAAAGTGCTGGGATTATAGGCGTGAGCCACCGCGCCTGGCCGGATATTTCTCATAGATATGTAAGTGACACATGACAGACAGGAAAGTCAACATGTTTGCACATACAGGTTGAGTATGCCTCATACAAAATGCTTGGGACCAGAAGAGTTTTGGATTTTGGACTTTTTTTTTTTTACATTTGGGAATATTTGCATATACTTGATGAGACAGCTTGAGGATGAGACTCAAATCTAAACAAAATTCACTTATGTTTCATATACACACAGCCTAAAGGTAACTTTACACAATATTTTAAGTAATTTTGTGCACCTGTGGCATGAAGTCAGGTGTGGAAGTTTCCACTTGTGGCATCATGTAGGCACTCAAAAAGTTTCAAACTTGGGGCATTTCAGATTTTGAATTTTTTAATTAGAGATGCTCAACCTGTGTATATAAAATTCAAGAAAAGGCAAGACAAATCAATTATTATAGATGTAAGAATAGTGATTAATTCCAAGGGTATATACTGAAAGGGACAACCAAGGAACCTTATAGGGTGCAGGAAATATTCTGTATCTTGATCTGTGTAACAATTACAGGTGTTTATATTAAAAAATCAAAATCAAGTTGTATACTTTATAGGCTTTGCTGTATGTATGTTAGAGCTCATTTTAGAATAACGGTTTTAAAATGCATATAAAGGGATTTCCAAAAGGATATTCACCAGATTTTATTAATAACTTTTCCTGTATGGTGGGATTTTTCCGATGATATTTTCTTTTCTTTTTTGTATTTATTTGTAATCTCTTTCAAATGATTCACATTTTGAAAATAAAAACCACAAAAATATTATTCTTTTTTAAAATAAATCTACCCAGTGACATCATCACCCATCCTATTGGCAAAAATTCAAATGCTTGGTCACATATTTTGGCAAAGTTGTGAAGTAGCAGACGTGCTCCATCATTGCTGTGAATTTTTTAACAATTTATTCTTAAAATCCCCAGGTAGGGGGGCTGGGTGCCGTGGCTCACACCTGTAATCCCAGCACTTTGGGAGACTGACGCGAGTGGATCACAAGGTCAGGAGATCGAGACCATCCTGGCCAATACGGTGAAACTCCGTCTCTACTAAAAATACAAAATATTAGCCGGGCGTGGTGGCGGGCGCCTGTAATCCCAGCTACTCTGGAGGCTGAGGCAGGAGAATGGTGTGAACCCAGCAGGTGGAGCTTGCAGTGAGCCAAGATCACGCCACTGCACTCCAGCCTGAGAGACAGAGCAAGACTCCATCTTGAAAAAAAAAAAAAAAAATCCCTAATCCCCAGGTAGGGAGATTCAATAATGTCGACCAAGTTTAAAGTTACATGTCTCCTTTGACCTGGTCATACCTTTTCAAATAATTTATTGTGTGAAATGACATATGTAAAATACTATTCATTGTATTTTTAAGCAGTTTTTAAAAATTATTTTTAAGTGCACTTTCAGTGGTTTTAGTATATTTACAAAATTGTAACACCATCACCACTATAATTCTATAACAATTTCATCACTGAAGAAAGAAACCCTGTACCCATTAGCAGTTACTCTCCATTCCTTCCTCTCCCACTTCCTGGAAACCACTAAAGTACTTTCTGTCTCTATGAATTTGTCTATTCTGGACATTTCCTATAGAGTTATACAATATGTGGACTTCTGTGTCTGGTTTGACTCACTTAGCGTAATGTTTTCAGAGTTCATCCCTGTCATAGCATGTATCATACTTCATTCTTTTTTATGGAAGAATAACATTCCATTGCATAGATACACCACAGTTTGTTTATCCATTCCATCAGTTGATGGGCATTTGAGTTTTCCCACTGTTTGGCCATTATGAATAATCTTGCTATGAACACTGGTGTACAAGTTTTGTATGGACATACATTTTCATTTTTCTTGGTTAAATACCTGGTTAAATTGAGTTTCTGGGCATATAGTAACTCTATGTTTAGTATTTTTAGAAACTGCTGAAACGTTTTCCAATAGGACTTCACCATCTTGCACTCCCACCCCCACCATCAGTGTATGAGGAATCCAAATTTTCCTCATCCTGAACGGTTGCTATTGTCTGTCTTTCTGACTAGAGCCATCCTGGTGGATGTGGTGTGATACCTCACTGTGGTTTTGATTTGCATTTGCCTGATGGATAATGATGTTGACCATCTTTCCATGCACTTATTTGATGTTTGTTTGTGTATCTGTTATACAGAAATGTCTGTTCAAGTACTCTGACACTTTTTAAACCAGGCTGTTTGCTATTTATTGTTAAGTTAAAATAATTCTTTATATTTTCTGCATATTAACCCCTTCTCAGATATGTGATTTGCAAATATTTTTACTGTTCTGTGGATTGCCTTTTCACTCTATCGAATGTATTCTTTGATGTGCAGAAGTTTTAAATTTTGATGTAGCCCAATTTCTCAATTTTTTTTTTCTTTTTTGTGGCCTCCACTTTTGGTGTCACAGTCAATAAATCATTGCCAGATCCACTGTCATGAAGTTTCCCACATATCTTTTGTTGTGTTTGATAGTTTTAGCTCTTACATTTAGGTTTTTAATTCATTTTGAGTTAATCTTTGTATATGGCATAAAGTAACGCTTCAACTTCATTCTTTTGCATGCAGTGTAGTAAGTTTTGAAGTGGAAAAGCATGAGTCTTCCAACTTTGTTTTCCTTCCTCAAGATTGTTTTAGCTATTTTGGGTCCCTTGCACATCATTTTGGTAATAGCAGAAAATAGAAACAACCCAAATGTCCATAAATAGAGGACTGAATAAATAAATTAAATTTGTCGACACCACAGAACAATGTGCAGTTGTGAAGTGCAATAGAGATAGATGTAGTAATAAAGTTAGAGAATGGGGTGGGAAAGACAGAGAGACAGAGAGAGACAGGATAATTCGTATCTTTCAAGATATAAATTATTCATAACTGGAAAGTACAAGCATTGAATACAGTTGTCCCTTAATACATAAGAGGGTTTGATTCTAGAGCTTCCCTCAGATACCAAAATCCTTGAATACTGAAGCCCCTTATATAAGATGATGTAGTATTTGCAAATACCCTATGTATATCCTCCCATATAATTTAAATCATCTCTAGATTACTTATGTAGATGGGTTATATTACTTATGAACTTTATTTCAGGATAAGAAGAGGCATTACTGTTATTAAATGAAATGTTTGTTTTTAAAAGGGACTGTTAGGTCTGACTGGTCTGAATACCTTTTTTACAGACAAAATATGCTATGGAATATACAGGTGTGGGTGATCTAGATCTCCATCTCTTCACTGCCATGACTCTTTTTCAGATATATATTGAGCCTTTGCAAGCAAGGTGTGAAGTGGTGAGGGCTGTGTGAGCAAACAAGTGTGGGGTCTGGTCACTGCTAGGCTGTAATAGCATCCGGGCCTAGCTACAACTTTGCTCTGAAGTCAGAGCACGCAACGCGAGCAGGGAGAGGCCAGGGGCAGAAGCAGGTACTTCCAAGCCTGCAGGGGCAGGGGGGCTTCCAAAACCCCCAAGAGTGCAGGGATACCTGGGTTCAGAGCAGTGACTGGGTGGCTGCAGCTGCAGCTGCAGCTACACCTAGGAGGACGGGGCTCCCTCCTGTTCTGGGCTCCCTCCTGTTCTGGGCTCCCTCCTGTTCTGGGCTCCCTCCTGTCCCAGGCTCCCTCAGGCTCTGTGAAGCACACAACCCTGGCCACGCCTCCCCTAATGCAGCTGGCATCTTTGCAGCAGCCACAGATAGGCTGCTGCTGCTGCCATCACTTATGGGACTTCAGTTTTTCCCACCATTTCTGTCTTCCCTTAATTTCTTATTTTTTCAGAACAAATTATTTCTGCCATGGAATATTTTGCTTGTATATGATTAATATAGAAAACTGTTCACCTCCTCTAAGAAAATATACTAACCCACAGCAATAACAAATATGCTAATCTATAATTAGCTCATTCCTTTTTGTTGCTGAATCATATTCCGTTGTATGGATGTATAAAGTTTGTTTATACATTCGCCTATTGAAAGGTGTCTTGGTTGCTTCTGGTTTTTGACAATTTTGAATAAAGCTTCTACAAAGAATCACATGCTGATTTGTATATAGACACAGAGTTCAACTCAGTTGAATTAATACCAAGTGCAGCTGTTGGGTTTTATGGTAAGTCTACGTTTAACTTTGTAAGCAAGGGCCAAACCATCTTCCAAGTGTTTGCACCCTTTTCATTCTTAACGGCAATGAAGGAGAGTTTCTGTTGCTCTGCATCCTCCCTAGCATTTTGTGTTGCCAGTTTGGGTTTTAGCCATTCTACTAGGCATGCAGTGGTATCTTACCATTTTAATTTGCATTACTCTAATGATGAACGATGTTGAACATCTGTTTTATAGTTATTTACCATTTGTATATATTCTTTGATGAAGTGTCTGGTCAGATATTTTGCTCATTTTTTCAAGTGGGTTGCTTATTTTCTTATTTAACTTTAAGAGTTCTTTATATATTATGGATAGAAGTCCTTGGTCAGATACATAATTTGCAAATATTTTCTCACAGACTATACCCTGTCTTTTCATTCTCTTAGCAATGTCTTTCACAGTGCAAAAGTTTTACATTTTGATAAAGCCCAGTTATTCATTTTTCTTTCATGGATTGTGCATTTGGTATTGTATTTTAAAACTCGTTGCCAAATACAAGGTCATATTGATTTTCCCCTATGTTTTCTTCTAGAAGTTTTACACTTTTACAGTCTACATTTTTGGTCGATGACTGATTTCGAGTTAAATTTTGTGTACAGTGTGTTATATATGTGTAGATTCATTTTTTGCGTGTAAATATCCAATTGTTTCAACACCATTGGTTGAAAAGATGGTATGTTCCCTTTGAATTGCTTCTGCATCTCAATTAAAATTAGTTTACTCTAACTGCATGAGTCTACTTCTGGGCTGTCTACTCTCTTTCATTGATCTGTATGTCTGTCCATTTTCCAATACCACTATCTTTATTACTGTAGTTTTTGTAGTAAACCTTGAAATCCTAAGCCTATAGTAAGTCTAGGAAAATCACATAGTTTGGAAATGCACAATTAGTATGCTAAATCAGAGCAATCTTGTTGTTTCAGATGGTTTATGGGAGAAATATTAGCCAGTGTCTTCACATGTTCATTGATGATAACTATAGCTTGTAAGTAACTGTTTCCCAGATTACTGCGATGATGCCTGTATTTCATTCCAATTTTGGTCACTTTAAAATGATTTTAAAATATTTTCTCTTTTTCGCTCAAGATGTGAAATCATTGTTTCTCAGCCTTGCCAGCTATTTCAAAACCACTGCCTGTGCTCGGTAAGTGTTGCCTGTGTTATCATTATTGTCTGGACAAAGGTGACCATAATTTGATATCCGAGAATGGTTTCTGCTGCATAGTAGATGGCAGTGACTATGTATAGAAAACATTGTGATCATTTGTCCTGAAGACTACTTTCTGTTACTGCTAAAATTTAATAGTATTATCATCCTGCCTCCTAAATTTTTACATCAAAATAATTTTTAGAAAAAAATTATTTCTTAGGACTTAGAAAATAATTTGAAGGAGAATGTCCTTTAAAATAATTTTTAAAGTGATTTTGTAGATTCATAGCACTACACTTTATAAATACCTCATATTAAGAAACCTTTGTGTTAGACTTTCCCAAATAGCTGGCAAACTGCCCATGAAATGATCTCAGTTACAAACTGTGATTTCTGTGCCTTCTCTTATTCATTTAATGATCCCCTTGTGTGTTAACTGCCATGGTTCAGCATATTTCAAAGGGTTACTGGGGTCTGGGTGGGATGCCCATAGAATTTCAAACAGTCTGGAAAGCACCATTCTATTGCAAGATGAACTGTGTTAATTGCCTTCACTTCAATATGGCTGCCAGAGGCAAACTCACAGGGCTTGGAGACTGAGGTCTGTAATTCACCATGGCACTCTTACAAAATCTGCGTTAATTCTGAAATCACAATGGGGTTTAGTGAAAATTTATTTTGGTTAGGATTCTAGGCAATATTGATTTACTGAGATTTTGAGTGATGCTTCCCACAATTTCTAGATATTTCAGGTTTCTGGGGGTGCACATATAGCTAAGTTTTATTCAACCTGATATTTAGAAAATTTAATCTTTGGGTAACTCAAGAAATCCTTGTAATTTAGCCCTTGAAATTAATGACAGGCTGGGTGTGGTGGCTCACACCTATAATCTCAACACTTTGGGAAGCTGAGGCAGGAGACTTCCTTGAGTCCGGGAGTAGGCCAGCTTGAGCAACATAGTGAGACCTACAAAAAATAAACAAAATTAACTGGGTGTAGTGATGTGCACCTGTAATCCCAGCTACTGGGAAGACTAAGGTGGAGGGATTGCTTGAGCCTAGGAGGTTGAGGCTGCAGTGAGCCGTGATTGTGCCCATGCCACTGCACTTCAGCTTGGGCTACAGAGAGAGAATTTGTCTCAAAAAGAAAAAGAAAAAGAAGAAAGAAAAAGGAATTAATGACTTCTGTTTAAAACAATTATTGATTTCTAAAGTGGCACCACCTAAGTTACCAAACCTTTATTGAGAATTTATGATATGTTCTATATGGTATGGGGTACCCAGTTCAGCTCAACTGCTGTTAATGAAGTGTCTACTATGGGTTAGACACAGTCACTAGGTGCCAGTGTGTCAATGCCCCAGCATGTGGCTGGCCTTGAGATTTCATCATCTCATTAGAGTAAAGGACATGTAAGGGGCAAGGTGAAGTTGCTTTTTAATATGGCTAAGTGCAAATATCAGGTTAGTACAGGAGCCAGGGGGAGCACAGGAGGTCGGTTTACCAGACTCAGAGGAGTGGGGAGTATGTTCAGGGAGGGCCTCCTGGAAGAGCCAACATCCATCCTGCAGGGGTTATATCACCTGCTGTTTTCTCAGAACTTCCCATTGTTCTGGGCTCATTGTTTGTTTTCTCCTAAAAGAAATTACATTAGGACAATATTTCTATCCTGAACAAATGCTCTTATCTTCTGACTCATTCGAAGAAGGAATGAGATTCCTTCTTTGATTACTTATGTACATACTTTGACTTGTTCTTCTCTTGTTCCCAACTCCATTTCTCCTGTTTCCTGTCCACCAGTCTCATATACACACACATTTGCATTTAAGACCTGTGAAAACAAGGACTATTGACTTCATTTTTGTATCTACCACCAAAGCCTTGAAAATAGTACGTACTCCATACATATTCATTAACTATGTTTTACTGCATCATTTCTTGAAGTACTTCCTTAAAAGCCCGAGTTCTGTGTGTATATTAAAGACTTTGCAACCCTCTCCTTCTTATGTAAACATACTGAGAAACTAATAAACCAAAGACATGGTTATTAATATCGAGAGTCAAGAATGACTCATAGGCTTCCTCTAACAATCAATGATGAGAATCTAAGGAAGTGGAAGGCAAGCACTGAATTCAGTTCAGCAAATATTAATGCAGCACCCTCCCCCCAACACACACGCCGATCTTGCACTGTGCAAGTTAGATTAGATTAGGTGTCTGTTTAGCACCTCACACTTCTCAGATCATATCCCTTTTCATAACATAATGAAATTCTTAGGCAACTGTTTTCCTCATTAAATTTAAAGTCTGTGAGGATAGGGACTGTCTATCTTGTCCACCATTGGCCTGAGTGTCCCTTGCAAATGAAGGTCAGCACGGGTATCTCGTGTTAGTAATGATGTGTTAGCATCAGCGGTACACGTTTTGCACACTTATGATTTCATAGTAACAAAATGGGCAACGTCTGTTCTCTCTTAGATGAAGGAATGTATGTTTGTATATGTAATGAATGAATGAATAAACTTTAAGGAATAAAAATATGGGGAAAATCCACCTGTTACCCTACAGACTGTTCTACTGGGCAGGAGAGAGCCTTTTTCTGGAAGTTGTATTCTTTTGAGCCATTTTCTTTACTAAGTTTTTAATCTTCTTGAGGCTCATGATTGCCTTTCACTTAAAGTGCGTTTAATCCAGAAAAATGCCATTAGGGCAGGTGGGAAGAGGAAACCTTAGGAAATGTTAGTTAGCTAAGTACCATGCTGGGCTGAGGGGTCGAAACCTCTATAGCCTTTCAGACAAAAAGGAGAGCACTAAGACCTACTGGGATAAAAGCAAAAACAAAAAGTACCCTTAGTTGAGGCTGCACTCTTCCTAGTTGTGATTACTTAGGCCAGTTGTGGGTATGGGT
This sequence comes from Mandrillus leucophaeus, assembly GCF_000951045.1. Lineage (NCBI taxonomy): Eukaryota > Metazoa > Chordata > Mammalia > Primates > Cercopithecidae > Mandrillus > Mandrillus leucophaeus. Next base: position 4,726,184 of record NW_012101732.1, read on the forward strand.
GTGGTTGTGCGCATATATATGCACACAGGGGTATGCAGTGATTACATACTGCATTTCCTGGGCATAGGGATGAATTATGCATTTCTTTTCTTCTTTCTCCAATCTAGGTTTGTCAAAATTTGACAACCATTTACGAATGCCTTCAATGAATGTACTCCATCTGAGTATCCGGAAATTGTCCAACTTGCAGTCTACTTGGAATCAAGTGTTTTATTGAAAGGGAGTAAGCAAGTAATTAAGAAAAATCCATTTTAGTTGGACTATGTGATTTTAAAATGATCTCAGTTTTTCCATCAAAATTATAATATGCTCATGAAAATACTATTAATTTGCCTTCCCTTTGCAAACACCAGCAGTTGAAAGGGAAAGGACAGGGAATGTGATGGAAAAGAGACCGCCTGGAATAAATGTTCCCCTATGATTCTCTAAGGCAGTGGTTCTCGAGCTTGAATTTTCATTAGGAAATTCTGTGAGGCGCTTGTAACCAGATTCATGTATCTGCCACATGCACCTATCTCTTGCTGAATTGCTTTAATAGAACAATGAGAGCAAGTTTGTCTAATTAATACCAACCTGGCAACTTGAATAACAATAAATACAATTTGTACATAAAATATAATGCTGCAAAAGTTTGTCATTCACCTCAATGGAGTGACTTGATATTAGATGGTAACAGTAGGTGATGGTTGATATGAAAATGGATAGGAAAGAAGCGTTTTCTGAAAGTTATATTCTTTTGAACCACTTTCTAAACCAAGTTTTTAATCTTGGGGCTCATAATTACCTTTCACTTAAATTGCACTTAAAGATATAACACAGAAAAACGCCTTAAGGACAAAATAAAGGCAAAACACCAGAGCGCTTTGAAATGCATGAAAATGGTGCAGCTGTACCCTGGAGCCTTGACTCAAGGGCTCTAGAAAATGTTCCCTTTGTACCCCTCACACTTGGTGCATGTTCACAAAGCAAATATGGCCTGCCATTCAAATTTGTTCTATGTGATATTCTCTGAGTAAAAACTCTTATGTGCAGAAAATTGTCTTTGCTCAAAATGGTAATGCCAAAATGTAACTTTATATATAATTTGCATTTAGTGCATTTTTTGCTTAAAAAATAAACTAATAAATAAGTGGAGTCACCAGCAAATTTATATGTGTGTGTGTGTGTGTGTGTGTGTGTGCGTGTGTGTGTGTGTGTGTATATATGTATTTTTTTTTTTTTGAGAAATCCTGGAGGAACATCATTAATGGAAGACTGTATTATTTCCCTATTTCTGCCTTAACAAATTACCACAAACCAAGTGGCTTACAGCAACATAAAGTTACTGTTTTACAGTTCTGGAGCTCAGAAGTCTAAAATAAAGGGCAGCAGAGTTGTTTTCCCTCTGGAGGCTTTAGGGAAAGATCTATTTCCTCACCTTTTTTAGCTTCCAGTGGCTGTCTGTATTCCTTCGCTTGTGGCCCCCTCCTCCACCTCCAAAGCACACAACTCTGATTTTTTACTTCCATCATTACATCACCTTCTCCTCTTCTGCAGTAAAATCTCCCTCCACCCCCCACCCCTTTAAAGGACACTTGAGACTACATTTAGGATCCACTCTGATAATCCAAGAAAAAATCCTTAACGACATCTGCAAGGCCCCTTTTGTCATATAAGGTAACATTCTTGGGTTCCTATGATTAGAACTTGGCTATTTTGGGGGACCATTAGTCAGCTGACCACAGTTGTACTTGAAATAGCTTTGTGTAATAATTTAGTACATCTGGGATGTGTCCCATGCATTTGCCATTTTTACAAGTAGGTTAAGTGATCACAAAGTGATCCACAATCCACGTGTATGGAATGCTTTGAAGTGGGATTTAAAATGAATTTAATGGAGAACTAAATGCATATAGAGCCTTTCATTTAATACTCTATTAGGAGAGTTTCCATTGAGAATTTCTGTGTTTCCTTTGTCTGTGTGTAACACACATTTTTCTACAGGGTCATTTGATTTAAATGATAATATTTTTCAAAGTAAGATACTGAAATAGTACTAATTGTTTACATGCATATAATGCTTCGTTGTTGACAAGGACCTTTTCTCCCAGGCTGTATGAGCTTACTATGGCTACTGTAACAAGTTACCACAGATTTGGTGGCTTAAAACAATGCAAATGTATTATCTTACAGTTTCGGAGGTCAGTCCAAAATGAACCTTACAAAGCTAAAACCTAGAGACTGCTTGCATTCCCTGGCCCCTGGCCCCCTCCTCCATCTTCAAACCACTTCACTCTAACCTCTGCTTCTGTGGTCACATCTCCTTTTCTGACTTTAGACATCTTGCCTCCCTCTTAAAAGAATTTTTGTAATTACATGGGGCCCACCCAGATAATCCAGAATAATCTCTCCATTTTAAAATCCTTTACTTCATCCTATTTACAAAGTCCCTTTGCCACATAAGGTAATCTAGTCATAGGTTCCAGAGTTCTGGAAGGCAGACATCTTCCAGGACCCAATGGCTAAGGCCTTCCCCAGTGAAAGCTTCAGATGAGAAGCCAGTGCAGGACAACACCTTCTTTGCAACCTTGCAGGGGACATAGTTAAAGTTGTGGTTCTGACCTACAGAAACTGTGAGGTAATAAGTGTGTGTTTTAAGCTGCTAAACTTGTGCTAATGTCATTACATGGTGATAGACAATGAACACAACATCCACAGATTCTCCCCCAAGTTTATGAAGCGTGTTGCTGTGCAAAATGACTTTAGGACATGTCCCCTAGCAGTGGGCTCTAGCTAGATAGTTGCTCTTGAGCCCCACAACTTGGAATGGCGAGTATAACCTTAATCCCCTGCAGATCCATCTGTGACAGAGGTGCACAGGATCTGACGAGTGATGTGTGTGTCGCCGGGAAGACTTGTACATCACTGGATGTCAGCTTTCTGCCAATGACCAGCCTCAATCCTCTTAAGGTCCTATTTGTTACTGTAGTCTAGCAGTGGGCAACATCGTTATAAAGAACCTTGTCTGCTGTACACAACAAATTCTCGGTGATCTGGAATCCACTCCTTGGGAATTTGTAACTTCGCTGAAGTTAATAGTCATCATCAGAATATGATTTTATGTATATATTTGATTTTACAGTTTCATTTATTAATTCATTCAGTAAATATATATTTAGTCCAAGCATGTGCCAAGAGCCAGTCTGGTCCCTGGGAATATGGCGATGAAGAATACAGATGAGGTTCCTGTACTTATTAAATGTCATGTTTATGTAGACACCATTCATTCTGTGAAATAGGCAGAACAGCTGTTTTTAAAAACTTGTTCAAATACCAGCAAAACAGAAAATGGTGTAAAAATTATTATAAGGCAAATGCCGTGTTTTAGTCTGTTTTGTGTTGCTATAACAGAATATCACAGACTCTTGTAATTTATTTTTTAAAACAAACATATTTCTCACAATTCTGGCAGCTGTGAAACCCAGTATCAAGGTGCTGGCATCTGGCAAGAGCCTTCTTGCTGCGTCATCTCATGGCGGAAAGTGAGAAGGTGAGAGAAGGCCAAAGGGAGGAAAGGGGCCAAACCCATCTATCTATCAGGAACCTACTCTCAAGATAACTAATCCATTCTCACAATAATAACATTAATTCATTCATGAGGGCTGAGCCCTCATGACCTAATCTCCTCTTAAAGGTCCCACGTCTCAACACTGTTGCGTTGGGGATTAAGTTTCCAACATATGAAATTTTCAGGTCACATTCAAACCATAGCATGCCCTTTTAAGAATCAAACATAAAAAGAGACAAAATCTTGCTGGCTATACCAGGAGCCCTCTGGCTACTCCTTCCAACATCCTCACCTTCAGAATAACCACTATGCTGAGTTTATGAAAATCACCTCTGTATCTTGCTTTATAGTTTTTATTACCAATGTACATTTCTAAATACTATAGAATAGCTCTGCCTGTTTTTGTTTGTTTGTTTAATGCCTTTTGGGTCTCTTTTAATGCACAGATTCTTCCCCCCTGACCTTTGAAGTTTGTTTCTTTGAAAACTACATCATTTGTCTTATAGACTTTACTCCATTGGAATTTTGCTGATCTCATGTCTGTAGTAAAGTTTAATGTTTTCCTTAGTCTTCTGTATTTCTTGCCAACTGAAAGTTGATTATAGAGGCTAAATCGTTTTTTGTTTTGAATTTTCTGGGGAAAGATTACTTTCTAGGTGGTGTCATATTCTTTGTCAAGAGGGGCATTATGTCATTTTTGTGTTGTCAACAACCATTTCTGATCAGTGGTCAGATATATAATTAATTACAGATGGAAAATGATGATATTCCAGTTTGATCACATCTTCTTTATTTACTTGTTGGGAGTATGTCTGTGCAAGGAAATATCTGCCATCTGATTGCCCAGTGGTTCAGATTTTATAGGAAAGGAGAGATGAATGCTTGAGTCTTTTCCTTTATTTGCTAATTTTCAAAACAAAAAGTGTATTTCTTAGTATCTTTTAAAGGTGGCCAGGATGCTATGTATAATCAACACTTATATATATAAAGGAACTATGTTTAATACATAAAATTTCCTGGAAGGCATACCTTCCAACTTCCAAACTCTATGTACCTTGTACCTCATCAAGATGCTAAAAAGATTGAGAAAGTAAATTAAAGTGTGAGAGATATATAGACAATAACTCAACTTTAAAAATTCAACCACCATTTATTTTTTGAGAGCCTACTACCTGCAAGAACTGAGTCAGGTACAGATGTTTTAAAATATGGTTCCTGCCCTCAAAATCGTGAGGTGAAACAAGGCATTGCATGAAACAAGAAGGATAAGACCACAGGGCCAATACTGACGGAAGTCCTTTAGCAAAAGGACTATAGAAGATTTCTACTCACCCACTGTCATATCTCAGACTGCTATAACAAAATACTACAGACTCAGAATCTTATACAACAAACACACACACACACACACACACACACACACACATATATATATATTTTCCCCAGAATTCTAGAGGCTGCAAAGCTCAAGATCGAGGTGCCAGCTGATTCTGTGTCTGGTGAGGGCTAACTTCCTGGTTTGCACATGGCAGTCTTGTTGTTTCAGCTTCACATGTTGGAAAGAAAGATCCAGGGTCTCCTCTTCTTTTTATAAGGGAGCAAACCCCATTCATAGAGGACACATTATCATGACCAGATCATTTTCCAAAGTCCCCACCTCCAAATACCATAACATTGGGGATTAGAGCTTCAGCATATGAATCTTATGGGGACAAAAACATTTGGTACATAATACCCAGTTACCAAAAATGTATGCCTAATAAATTTTAGAGATTCAGTCCTTCTGAATTGAACATCATTGTTTTGACTTATGCGTCTTTTAATGCCTTTTACTAGAGATATTACTTTGCTGCTCTAGAAAGTATAAATGATTTATAGTTGTTCTAGCTCATTCATCCATGAGTTCAATCAATCCAATCAATCATTATTATAATTGATCACCTGATAATTACCTGGCACTTGCTAGGAACCAAGGATTTTTTAAGTGAAGGAAATACAATTCTACTCTCAAGGAGCAGATGTCATAGCAGACTGAGAACCAGCTAAGCATGTAATTACAAGTGTCAAATATACTCTAGAGCCAAAAAATGCATTTCTTTGAAAACATTTACAAGGTCAGATTCTCTGGTAATTTAGATGAATTCTTCCTTTGGGTTAATGGGAATAATGGTATTGTCTTCTCTTTTTGAGAGCAGAGAGAGATGAGACGTGAAAGGAGAGACAAAGTATCAGAAACAGGTAGTGAGGAGAAGAAAATAAATGATCACAGTGGCAATAAGTTAACAGTAATAGAAAATATGATCACTGGGGAACTTTTGTTCTGTGCCTGATCCTGCCCCTGGCAAGTTCACATTGCATGTTCTGTTAAATCTCATAACAACCACTTTAGCTAGGCAGGTGTGATGGTTAATTTTATGTGTCAACTTGGATATATCATGATGAACAGTCGTTTGGTCAAAAACTAGTCTAGATGTTCCTGTGAAGGTATTTTGTGGATGTGATTAATGTTTGTAATCAGTTGACATTAAATAAAGCAGATTATCCTCCATAATGTGGGTGGGCCTCATTCAACACATTGAAAGCCTTAAGAGCAAAGACGGATGTTGACCAAAGAAGAAGGAGGTCTGCCTCCAAATTGCAATATAAACATTCTGCCTGAGTTTCCAGCCCATAGAGTCAAGAGAGTAACACCATCTCTCACCTGAATTTCCAGACTGCCATCTTGCCCTATGAATTCTGGACTTGTCAGCTCATTACAATTGTGTAAGCCAATTCCTTAAAATTTCTGTCTCTTTCCATATGTATAGTGTATGTATACTGTATCAGTTAAGGTTTTCCAGAGAAACAGACCCAATAGGATGTGTAATATAGATATACATGTATTACATATAATATACAAAATGTGTATTTCTAATTCATCACATATAACAAATAGGACATATAATATATGTGATTATGTATAATATATGTGACATATATAATATATATGTTTATAATATATCATATATCCTATTGTTTCTGTATCTCTGGACAACCCTGTCTAATACAGCAGATAGGATAATTGCCATGTTATACATTTAATAACCTTAGACAGGTTGAATAACTTTCCCAAGGGTTTCCCAAGAGGGTAAGTAAGTGGGAGATCTAGATTTTGAAGCCAAGCCTGTCTGACCCACAGCCCTTACTTTCCCTACTACTGATTGCTGCTGAGAAGGTTACATGAGAGGGGCCTGGTGCCTTGGTGATCAAAGGCTGCGTGAGTCACTCTCGCCAGAAATGCTAACTCAAGAGAAAGTTTTCCATGAGGTGAAACATTAAATGAAAAGAGTCATCTTTCAGAGACAATGATGACCTTCACCTTTTTTCTTGTATCTCAGGGTTCTCAAATCTAGTTTCTTGGAGAATTGGCATGAATGAGATGCAATATAAAGAGAGGAATTATCAAACATTGTCTGGGCTGCTTTAGAGCCTCTGTTCATAGAGGCTGATGTAGCTACAGAGCTCATAAAAAGAGCTGCTGTTTTGTTGGAGCATGTACTATATGCCGGGTGATTTATCTTCTTGGTCTGTAATTGTTGCCACCATCCTGCTGAGGACTACTCTTGGTTTGGTCACTTCCACAGTATGTAAACCCACATCATGTCTGATGGGGCCAGTCAGTCGTCCTTCATCTTGTAACCATACTGCATGATCTCCAAGCTTGCCTGCCATATTCTGTCTTAATTGTCTCAGACTGGGAAGTGTCACGTCCCTTTATTTATAGGATTGGTCATATGACCCACTTATGCAAGGTGGTGGAGAAAGCAGGGAAGTACATGGATCTTTGACGAACTTTAGCAGCTCCGCCACCCACTCTCATTTAAAAGCGAGGAAGGCAAACTTCAAGGAGGATGTATTGCTCACCCTGAGTCATACACCACAGGTCTCTAAGGCGCCTATGCCACTCACCTCCACCCCCTCCTCAACACCCTCACTGCAATGCTCCTCCAAGCAGATATCTACTGTAGTTACTCCAAAACAACTCAGATGCAAAACGATCTGCTTGTGCTGCAGGAGAAGCCAACCACCACTCCCAAAAGGAATCCCACTACTGCAAACACAATGCAGCAGACACAGACACCTGCCAACTTGGCATACTTTGCATCAATGCCACATTTGCCTACCAGGCTATGATGAAGGTCTCATCATGCATTTCAAAAAAAAATCTACCCTACTGTGCAGGCTGTATCCCCTCCATCTGTCCCATGCTCGGTAAAATCTGCTACAGCTGCAAGCTACACCTGCTAGAGAGCCAGACAGGGTACCTTGGGAGTGGAGGGCAATTTAGCAGGTGGATGCTAAAAGCTGGAAACTATTTTGCAAAGATTTTCTTATCCTTTTGTAGCCTTAAAGGAAACTTTTAAAAAAGGAAAATAAAATGCAAAGGGTAAAACAAAGGCTGACGAATCACAACTTACACGTTCAATGCAAAATGAAATTTTGCATTTTTTATTGTAGAGAGAGAAGGTAGCCCCTCCTCCAGTCCAGGCCAAATTGAAACAACATACCTTTGTGTGGGTGAAGCTCATCTTCAGGCTGCAAGTGATCTGCTGTGGGGGAGACAGCTGAAACTCACTGCCAGAAGTTCCATTTTATTCTCATTTTATTTTCTTTTTTTCAGTAAAAGAAAAGGTCAAGAAACACATTCTAGAGGCTTCCACCTTCCTAATCTTCTTTATTTTTTCTCTTGCTGTGTGTCCCTTGAAGAGTAGCATTGCAGTATAGCATGATACTTCAGCTCTGGAGTCAGAGTAGACCTGGGACTAGACTGCGACCCAGCTACTTAACTGCTTTCACTTTGGACAAACGATTTCACCTTTCTAAGCTTTAATTTCCCAGTCTTTAAAATGAGATAAAAATATTACCTAATTCATCTAACTTTTGTGAGATTAAACAAGTTCATGCAGGCAAAATGCTTAACACTTCGAACAGTGCTACATCATAAGCTTTTCTGAAGAGGGAGCTGCCGTTATTATTATTATCATTATTATTGTATAATAATAGTAGTGGTGACAGGAGTAGTAGTAGTAGCATTTATGACTTCTGGGACAATGGAAATTTTTCTATTATTGGGTGAGAAGATAGAAAGGAGAGACTAACTGTGGGCTGAGGCTTAGCTACAGCCATGTTAATCTAGCTGAATAAATACTTCTTCCTATATTTAACACAAGTTAGAATGGTATAAAACCAAAATACAGATTTTGAGGTCAGATAGACACATATGTAGACTTAGACCCAGACATAGACTCTGGCTGATCCACCATTTCTAGCTTTGTGATATTGGACCTATTGGTCAACTTCTTTGACCCTCACTTTGCTCATTGATAAAACAGGCCTGATTTCATGACTTGTGGCCTTCTCTGAAGTGCTTGCTGCAGTATGGAGTGATCGATCGTATGGCTTTGTTGTCATAGAGAAGACCAAATAAGAGAAAGTAAGCTTATATAGTGGCATGAGAAAAGATTGGCTTTAAAAATAACTTCTTTAATTCAATTTTCTTTATTTTGAAAGTGACTCACCATCATTTTATTTAAATAGGAAGGAAAGAATTCAAATAAGCAAAAGAGAAGAAATTACACATCATCCCTCAACTCAAGAATAGCCACAGCCAACATCTTGATGTTTATCCAAGAAAATTATCTTGGCTGCAAGGTTGATGAGTTATGAGTGCAGGCCACCTAGAGAGGGGGACTTTGGGCCTAGGAGCCGCCACCATCTGGGGTCAGTCATGTGGCCATTGCTCTGTTGGAAGCAAAGGGCTCTACCAGATGACAGGCTCAGCCCCCTGCTGTGATTTATTGTCAGGGAAGTGCCATCAGCTGTCACACTGTACCAGTGTTGTCCCACTTCCCATCCCCAACCTGGGGGCAAGATGGCTACACAATAAAAGTTAGTTTTTAAAGACACTTTATCCAAAGGGAAGCAGGACAAAAACTAAAATCTAGTGCATTCGGTGTGTCTTCCCACCTTCCTTTTCTCTCTCCCTCATTTTTTCTTCAACTCTCAGCCCCTTTGTTAGTTCTGGGGTCCATGCAGCTCAGGGGCTCACAGTCAAGATGGAGACAACTCCAGGTAGCCCTTCCCATCTCTGCCTGGATAACAGAAAGACAGACAGAAAAGCTTCCCAGGCATCCTCTGTACTTCCCGGCACAGTGCTCAGCACACTGGTCTAAATCCAGTGTCCGTCTTTCCTCATGACGACAAGCTCCAGGAGGGCGAAGATCATTTCCTCTGTGGTCATTACTCTACTCCCAGTGCCTCTGGGGAGGTACTCGGTAACTGTTGATCAGACTGCTGCTATTGAAAGAATATATGAGCCAGGTGGTATTTGTAGTGAACAGTGGTTGTCCTGTTCCGTATCCCAGTGCTATGGTTTGAATGTTTATCCCCTCCAAAACTCATGTTAAAATTTCATTGCCATTGTAGCAGTGCTAAGAGGTGGGACCCTTGAAAAAGGTGATTAGGCCATGAGGGCTCCCTCTTCATAGACAAGGTTGGTGCCATTATAAAAGAGCAAGCCCCCTCTTGCTCATTCTTGCCCTTCCATCTTTCTCCATGGGTACCACAGCAAGAAAGTTCTTGCAAGATACCAACCCCTTGATCTTGAACTTCTCACATTCCAGAACTGTGAGCTGATACATTTCTGTATTATAAATTACCAAGTATGTGGTATTCTGTCATGGCAGCATAAAAATAAGTAAGACATGCCCAGGCATGGTGGCTCACGCCTGTAATCCCAGCACTTTGGGAGACCAAGGCGGGCAGATCACAAGGTCAGGAGATCAAGACCATCCTGGCTAACAAGGTGAAACACCATCTCTACTAAAAATACAAAAAATAAATCAGCCGACATGGTGGTGGGCACCTGTAGTCCCAGCTACTTGGGAGGCTGAGGCAGAAGAATGGCGTGAACCTGGGAGGTGGAGTTGGCAGTAAGCCGAAATCACGCCACTGCACTTCAGCCTGGGCGACAGAGCAAGACTCCATCTCAAAAAAAACAAACAAAAAAAACAAACAAAAAAAAAAAATGAGGAAGATACTCTATCACTTTGTAGGAACCTCACTGCCTTTCCCATCAATCTCTCCTTTTAAGTTAGTCAGAACACATTTATCTTGCTTGCTACAAAAAAGAAAATAATATATATCAAATATGCTCTTTTTGTCTTTAAAAAATTTAATTGAGGTGAAGTTCACGTGACATAACATTTCCCACTTAAAGGTGTACAATTCAGTATCATTTAGCACAGTTGCAGTGCTGTGAACCACAACAGTGTGGTTCCAGAACACAGTCTACCAAGTTCCAAAACATTTTTTTAACCTGAAGAGAAAATCCTGTACTCATTAAGAAGTCGCTCTCCATTCCATCCTTCCCTGGCCCCTGGCAACCACTAGTCTTCTCTCTATGGATTTATTCTGGCTATTTCATATAATTGGAATCATATGATATGTGATCTTTTGCATTTGGTTTGTTTCACTTAACATAATGTGTGTATGTTTATCCTACTCACATCCTAGCATGTGTTAGCACTTCTTTCCTTTCCATGGCTGAATAATAGTCCATTGTGTGGATATATCACATTTTGTATATTCATTCACCCACTGGTGGATGTTTGGGTTGTTACCACTTTTGGGGCTATTGTGAATAGCTGTGAAATGCTCTTAAAAAAAAAAAAGAGTGAGCTTGGCAGGTAAGGAAAATGGAAAGGATATTTGAAGGAAAGGGAGCAACTTATTCCAGGGCAGAGGTTTCCTACCTGGCCTTCCCTCTTTTCACTCTCCCAGGCTGCAGTCTCCACGCAGCAATTAACAGTGATCTCTCTAAAGCTGGCATCAGGCCACATGGCTTCCTTGTTAATTACCTTCAATCCCACCTTACATTTCCTCTTGCTCACTACACCATGGCACGTAGCGCTGCTCCCCTTTCTATTCTTATAACATCACCAAGCTCAGCTCTACCTCAAGGCTGTGACACTTGTAGGATGCTAACACAGAACTTCTCATGGCCAACTTCCTCTCATCATGCAAATACCTCCCCCATAGAGAGGACGTCCCTAGCATCTTAGGGATGTTCTCCCTATTCACGCACGCCACCCCTGGTCACTCAACTATCTCATTATCAGAAATTATCATTCTTTTTTTTTTTTTTTTTGAGATGGAGTTTCACTCTGTTGCCCAGGCTGGAGTGCAGTGGTGTGATCTCAGCTCACTGTAACTTTTGCCTCCTGGACTCAAGCAA